>NC_035443.2:163439127-163789127 GCF_002127325.2 Helianthus annuus
CAAACGGGGAGTGGATGGCCGTTAAAAAAAATTCCTGTGCCGTTTCAGGATATTGAAACGGCTCGGCAAGGGGTGTCCGGTGGCCAAATTCGCAAAGACGGCGTTGCAGTAGCCAATTTGGTGATTTTCCCTTTCAAATATCTATTAGCTAGGATCCACACAGAAGCAGACAAACATCTTTTGTCCTATGATTTCAAATCACATATTATTCAGCCTGTACCCTATGCATGATTAGTTGTACATTACCATGAGAACCGATCACCAAGAATTCAAATGACAGTAACATATGCCCGGATCTCATGGTATGCATATTACATAATCCTCATTATCTATGTTACTAATAGTAAAAACAACTAATAGTAAAATCATCATTACTTTTATCACTTAATCAGATTCACTCATTTTCATACAACAATTAACAGACATCATCCTCCTTCTAACAATCACTATCCATGACTGTTTCTGAAGCATACACTAAATCAGTCACCAAATATCAAGGATCCAAGAGGTTCATACAAGGAATATCATTTATCATTTACGGATTTATTCCAACAAATTTCAAATCTTTTAGTCATCAAATCATTCACGGAATCATCATCACCATATCATTCGTATTACTCCTAACGTGCATGGATTTTAAACGAGTAAATATCATCGTCTAAACCTACGTCGTTAGTTCACATCACATATCATGTAACACACCCAATCAGGTTCATGAATATCAGTACATTAACGATCGAATACCATGGCCACAATCATCCAGATCCAACTCCGTTTACAGTCAAAACCTAGAGTCATGTTTTAATCTACACACATACGTACACATCAACACAATAACACCTTCCACGATTGTTCCTACGGACCGAAACGAACCGAAACATGATCACACGAAACTAAAAGAAATCCGATCATCACAAGGTATACGCATACTAACCAGATCATGAAACGCTAGGGAGAGTGTTAGCGACGAGAAGAGAGCTTCAATCATGGAGGGAGGGCTGCCGTAAACTTCAAGGGGAAGAAGGGGAGAAGTGTCTAGGGTTGCTATGGTTTTTCTGCGTTTATCCAAGATGTAAGCGGCCATGCATCCCTTATTTTATTTTTCAAGTCAACTGGGCCGAACCCCACTTGGGCTTGTTGTGTTTGGACGCCAAAAGGACTGGGCCGAGAAAGTGCATCGCATGTGTGGTTTAAGGAAACAGCGTGCGACCGGGTTTAATATAAACGTCCTCTAAGATGTATAACTTCACATTCCGCCACTAAACACCA
Source organism: Helianthus annuus (assembly GCF_002127325.2). Lineage (NCBI taxonomy): Eukaryota > Viridiplantae > Streptophyta > Magnoliopsida > Asterales > Asteraceae > Helianthus > Helianthus annuus. The sequence goes on from NC_035443.2 coordinate 163,440,397, forward strand.
CCTCATTTGTGACATGGTTGACTTTATCCCAAGTGTGACTAGCATAGGCTCGGTTTTATTATGAAATATGAAATGTAGTTACATGAGCTAGAGTCAAGAAATCAAGTAATGCGTACCTTGAAAATATCGGGTTGTCACAAGAATGCCCCTAGACAAACTCACACGCCTCTTTTTTTTTTTTTCCTTCAATTTCACTTATAATCTTAGCCCTTGATTAAATAAATGGATGATTAAAATTATTTCCTAAATTTCCTACCCAAATAAACGTCCTATTATATCCTAACCTAACTAAACTAAAGTCCATGTAATTAAATTTCGTACGTTTGTAGTTGGGGTGGTAAATCATGACCTTTTCAATTTATTATCTTTTTTAGATTTTCAAAGACTTTTTAACAAAATTTCATTGGCTTGGGTCTAGAAATAAAATGGATCAAATCAGCAATATATAACGTAAATAAGGCTCCACGGGCAAATCGGGTTTTTTTTTTAATATCTAGAACCGGTTCCTAACCGTATCTGGTTCTTAACTGAGTTTGAATGGAACCGATTCTCATAGGAACCGGTTCCGGTTCCTACCCGTTTTCAAACCAAAATTACCAGAACTGTTAGTAACCGGTACGAGTATATTTTTTCCAGTTCCAGAAAAAGCTGCAAAAGGCTGCTGGAATCGACTCCAATGGACGTTAGGAATCAATTTATTGCCATTAAAATAGGTTTCAAGTATTTATATGCATATCACCATCAAAAAAACTTACTCCCACTCAAATCGGTCTCAACTTTCAAGTTACACCTCAAATCGGTTATGGCGTGCAACGATGATCTGTGCTTGATGTCCGATAGCCATGAAATGGCACGGTGCAAAGGTTTCGGGAAACCAAAAGAAACCACCAAGTTTGGAAGCACTTTGATCTGTGCTTGATGTCCGATAACCATGAAATGACACAGTGCAAAGGTTGCGGGAAGTTCATGAAGGCTACGGCGAAGTCGACGCTTAAAAAACACACCGACCGTTATTGTCCGGTGACAAAGGCTACGACGAAGAAAAGTGAAGGCGATGAATCATCTGGAACCGGTTCAAAGGCTACGGCGAAGAAAAGTGAAGGCAGTGAATCTTTAAAGGTTTAGTGTGTTTATGTGATGTTGGTTTGAGTGTGTTTTATGTTAATCTTATGTTTAGTTATGAAGTTTGGTTTTATGTTAATGCTATGTTTTAATGGTATGTAATGTTTGATTGTAATGTCTGGTTTTAATGTAACCGGTTTTATTTTAATGCAGCGGGTTCTTTTTGTTTACGGAGCAACCGGTTCTAAGTAGGAACCGGATAGAAACCTATTTTTTTTTATAAAATGTGAAATCGGGTAAGAACTTACAGGTTTTTTGAACCTGGAACCGGTTCTTCTATACAGCCAGTAGAAACTGGAACCGATTCCTGGTCAGCTCTAACGGGTCGAATTTGAAACCGGTTATTATGCCGCTACACCCATGTGAGCCGGAAGGGTCTAGGAAAGTACATATCGCTCTATAATTTAGCAAGGTAGGGACAAAGATTTGTTGCTTCTACTTTATTACGTGGGCCCTCTTTGTGTTAAGAGGGAAAAAAAGTGGTTTTTAGTTGGATGATGCTAATCACACACAGCCAAAATAATTTTCACACCCCTAAGCGCTCCGCTTTGGGCATAGCGCGGCGCTTAGGGCGACAAAAGTTGATACGAGGTTTCGAATGACTGACTGAGTGACAGACTGACAGACTGACAGACATAAAGGTGATACGAGGTTTCAGTCGCCCCGTGAACCCTAAGCGCCGCGCTTTGGCCATAGCGCGGCGCATCGATCCCAAATTCTGGCTTTAAATCACTGGCCAGACTCGAGATTCATCACTCGAATTGTTTTCTATCGATCTTCTTTGCTCTATTAGTAAAATTTTTTGAAAAAACGATGTCGTGGTTCAGTAACTATCTTTTCGGTGAATATTCTGACGAGTCAGTTGTTCCTGATTCTTACGAGGGGACCGCTATTTCTGACTCGTTTGAGAAACCGGTGTCGTCCAACTTGAGGGAGACAGAGGTTGTATCTGGCATTCGTTATCGTGATAACACGGTGCAGCTGGATTTGAATACCCCTGTGGAGGACCCTTACGCACAACAAGGTTATTCGAATTTCGGTTACGGTGGCGACTATAGCTTTGTACAGCAGGAGTGTTATCCAAACGACAGTTACGGTTGTCAACAAGGTTATTCGAATTTCGGTTACGGTGGCGAGCAAAGCTTTGTACAGCAGGAGTGTTATCCAAACCAGAGTTACGGTTGTGAACAGAGCTTTGAACATCAAGTCTATTCGAACCTCGGTGACGATGGTGAGCCGGAGGATGTGTCTGTTGACGAGGAAGGTTGTTACCAGGTTACATTTTCGTTTGATACAACGCAGACCTTTTCGTCACGTAAAGAGTTGGTGCGTTGGGTACAAGACACGGCAAAAGACAATGGTTACCTCATTGTGACAAAGAGGTCGAATAAAAGAGGAGAGAATTACAAGATTTGGTTTCAATGTACTTTTGGTGGGGAGCATAAGAGTGTAGCTACACAGAGGAAAACGGGTAGCAAGAAAATAGGCTGCCCGTTCGAGATGATCGGGTTTTCGGAATCATCCGGAAGTGTTTGGAGGATCGAGGTGACGAAGGCGAAGCATAACCACACTCCTATTGAAAACTTCGAGGGTCACGCGTATGCGAGAAGGCTTTCTTCGGAGGACAAAAAACTGGTTAAGGAGCTCGCAGAGCAAGATATTCGCAACCAAAGTATATGGCGAACGCTGACAAAAAACAATCCGGCTAGAAAGCTTATTCCGAAAGATATACACAACGCTGTTCAGAAGATCAACGCCGAAAAAAATGTCGGTAAGTCTCCGATGCAAAAACTTGAAAACATTCTTATCGAAAAAAATTACACTTATTACATGCGCACGAATGAGATATCGAACGAAGTTGAAGACGTCTTCTTTGTTCACGAAAAATCATTCACTATGTGGTGTGCCTTCCCGCATGTGTTATTGATTGACGCCACATACAAAACGAACATGTACAACCTGCCATTTGTTCAGGTCGTAGGCATGACGTCGACAAACAAATCGTTTACGGCTGCTTGTGCGGTAATTTCCGCTGAGAAGTCAGAGAACTACCTATGGGTGTTGCAGAGGATCAAGTCTATGCTGGCAGGATGTATGGAACCGCGCGTGATTTTAACAGACAGGGATTTTGCGCTAATGAACGCGTGTGAACAAGTTTTTCCAAAAGCGCATAAGTATCTTTGTCGGTTCCATATTCAACAAAATATTAATAAGAACAGCAAGAAGAAATTCTCTGACAAGGAGTGGAAAGAATTCGTACGTACATTTTGGACATTGTGCGAGTCTACGACCGAGGAAATATACAGGTATAACTTGGAAAACCTTGAAGCACAGCTGAAAGAAGCTGACCGTGAACGTGAGTATTTCTTACATAATTATGTTCAAATTTTATATAATAACAAAAACTGACTATTTACGTTTTTTAATTTTAGAGGTTTTTAATTATTTGAAGAAATCCTGGTTGGATCCGTACCGTGAAAAGTTTGTATCTTGCTGGATTGACCAAACTATCAACTTTCACCAGACTACGACCAACAGGGTTGAGAGCATGCATGCAACATTAAAAAGTCACTTTCCAAGTCATCGCAACACACTGGATAAACTTGTACTGTATGTTGATCATGTTGTTGATAAACAATACGCCGAGATTAGAAGTAGCTTTGAAACAAGCCTCCGAAAAGTGATGACGCACCACAAGAATCAGCCCATGCTTGCATATATTCTCAGAAAGGTTTCAATATATGCGATTGAGCTTTTGAGTATGGAACTAAAACGTAAGGAAGACGGGTTGAGAGCCTACGGTGCAAGCTGTGGTTGCCAACTTTTTACCAGCTGTGGTTTGCCATGTGCCTGTCGTTTGGAAAAGTTGGAAAATAAAGGTAATTAATATTTTTGACCTTTCTCGTTATGATTTTGCCACCTAATTTGTTTTCATCCACACGTCAGCAAATCCGGATCACACACATAGACGTGTTTTGGAAGAAGCTTGACTTCAAGCCTGCAAGGAATAACATAGAGGATATCGATGTAGACGCGGAATTTGAAAAATTGAAAAAACAGATCGATCCAACACCCCCTCAAGTGAAAAGGAGCTTCTTTGAAAAGTTTCAGCAAATCCTCAATCCAGGGAACAGTAACAAAAAACCTCCTGCTGTTCTGAAGAAAACTCGTGGTCGACCAACATTGAAAACGCAGGAAGAAAGAAGGGTTGAAACCGCTAGACAAAGCTCTTACATTCCGTCAGAAGAAACTTGGGTCGATGCCTCAGACGATCTTCCCCGTCACAGCTCGTACATATCAGCCGAAGATTCTAGAAGAGAAAAGAATACCAAACCGCTCAACCTACACCCTGATTTCCCGAATATCAAGCTCGGTCCTAAGACGGATATAGCGATCCGCAACTACGCATCTCAGATTCCCAAAGTGATCCATCCATACATCGTTAAAATAAAGGACGTGAAACCAGATGGTCATTGTGGATTTGGATCGGTGGCTGTTGGGTTAGGAGTGAAACAAAATTCATATTTGAAGATCTGGGAACAACTTCTAAAGGAGTTACGTATGAACGAATCGCTTTGGAGGCAGGTTTTCGATCCGGAAAACATAGGACATTATGATGCGCTGGTTAAACGGATCGATTTCAAGGGGGTGGGACGAGCAGGTATCGAAAATTACATGTCGATGCCTGAGACGGGGTTTCTTATTGCCCAACGATACGATGTGATTGTTCACACCTTCGACATTCGTGGGAGCGATACAATTTTCCCTATGCTGGGTGGCCCAAACGAAGCTGAGGAACCTCACCTGGTAGTTGCGGTTGTGTTCGTCGACAAGGGGCATTTCATACATGTAGAGCTTGGAGGTTGTTATCCAATGCCTCCCCCAAACCTACTCTGGACAGCGAACAGAACAGAGCGCGCAGCAGCCTGGCATACATTATACAGGGATCAGATCAACACGTAGGAAATGCTTACGTATCGTGCCCCTGACCTTAATGCAACCCCATATGTTCACGATGTATCTTAAATGTGTTTAATAATAATCACGTTTGTGTTTGTGTATCTTAAATGTGTTTAATAATAACCACGTTTGTGTTTGTTCAATATACGCGTTACATCACGTTAAAAACCGAATGTCACCAACACGACCCAATCAGATTCAATACGCACTTGTACGACCCGAAAGGACAATATACATCATAATACTGCAATTAATGAAAAAATACGTCATGTTCATGTACGGTAGGCGGCTGATACACATAACACTTCTCACAGGAGTACTTGTGATTTCAAACCTAAATGATACGAGATAACGGAATAAGACATCACACGTAACCGATTTGATCCGGAACTTGCCGTATAGTCCATATATATTAAAAAATGATGTATAATGGAAAAAACGGAAAATTTAGACTATTTATTGACCCGTTTGTGAATTAAATACAATTTTAAAAATTTAAAAAAAGCCCAAAACGCCCCGCTATGCTCATAACGCGGCGTTTTGGACCCAAAGCGCCGCGCTATGGCCATAGCGGGGCGCTTTGGACCCTCGTTATACACTGAAGCGGGGCATCATCCCCCTCACTTCACCCAAACAACAAAACACACACACAAGGTGCGATTCACACACACTCGAGCCATTTTCGAAGATTTTTTTGAGCTTTCAACCGCAAAAAGGTTCGATCTAAACCCCTTAATCTTTCCTTTATCTTTGCATTCACAAATATTGATTGAATGTTGTTGTTATTGGCCATAATCATCTGCTGCTTGGGTTCTGTTCTTCAGAACGAAGAACCAAAGCGCCGCGCCGAGGCCAAAGCGGGGCGCTTTGGTTCATGTTTATTTTTTTTTTGTTTTAATTTGTTTATTAAATAATTTGTTTAATTATTATTATTTGTTTATTTATTATTAGTTTATTAATATTTGTTTAATTATTATTATTTGTTTAATTATTATTAGTTAATTATTATTTGTTTAATAATTATTTGTTTAATTATTATTTGTTTAATTATTATTATTTGTTTAATTATTATTATTTGTTTATTTATTATTAGTTTATTAATATTTGTTTAATTATTATTATTTGTTTAATTATTATTAGTTAAATATTATTTGTTTAAAATTTATTTGTTTAATTATTATTTGTTTAATTATTATTTGTTTAATTATTATTATTTGTTTAATTATTATTAGTTTATTAATATTTGTTTAATTGATCAACGTGCAGGGATGGATTTATCCGATGAGGAGATTGAGCATATGGAGGATGAGGGATTGGTGGGGGACGAGGAGGAGCCGGCATGTCCGTATCTTCAGTTTCCGGTGGGGTCACGGGCGAGGGGGAGATGCGCTAGGTTGCGCACCATACCGATTGGGGAGCACGTAGGCATAGACTGGGAGCTGCTATCTACCGTGGGGGAGATCGAGCGGGCGCGTGAGATAGTTGGGCTAGATACTCCTTGGTCGCGCCTATTTGAGTTAGCGATGGAGGACTCGTACCCTGAGCTTACGGTCGAGTTTTGCTCTACGTTTACATACGCGCCGCATCCGGCGGATTAGGTGGAGGACCCTTTATTTCCTGTACACGAGGTTACATTCCGTCTGGCCGGTCAGCAGTTTGAGATGAGTGTGCGGGAGTTTGCTGTCCACACAGGTTTGTACACTAAGCCTGAGCTTGATACTGATTTATATACGCAGGCTGTTACGATGATGGACAGGCAGACGCTTATTAGTTTCTGGAGGGCCATTTCCAGGGTTCCCTTTGGGAAATCCTGGCAAAAGACCACCACCATTAGAGATCCCTTGTACCGATACCTGCACCAGGTGATTGCGTCGACTATCGTGCCGCGGGGTTCCAGCAAGGAGAAGGTCAACCTTAGTGACCTTTTCTTTCTTTACTGCCTACTACGCCGCCAGCCCTGCGATCTAGCAGCCAGCCTGGCAGAGTACTTTGCTACTGCATACCACCGGCAGCTCCGCGGGTTTCTTCACACTGGCTCGTTTATCACCGCCATTGCACGATCGCTAGGGATCGTGCCCGAGCTTGATCCGCTGCTGTCCGATCCGGTCCCGTCATCCAGGTTGGGCCGTGCGTCAGTAGCCGCTATGCAGATCACCCGTACCTTTGATGTCGTTCTGCGGTTCAGGGGTGCTGACGGGCTGATTTGGCAGCCAGAGGTGTTGCCGGAGGTCATCCCGGTTGTTATTGAGGTGAAGCCTGGGGTGTTAGCCCCTCCTGATGTTCAGCGGGACGCTCGGCGGGCTCAGCGACAGGCTCTGGGCATCGATGAGCCTGAGGATCAGCCTGAGGGTCAGCCTGAGGCTCAGGCTCAGGCTCAGGCTCAGGATGATCCGGCGCAGGAGGAGCGGGTCGAGGAGGTCCACGTACCACCAGTTCAGCCAGCTCCTGAGCCGCCACAGTACCCGCAGCACGTTTACGCTGACCTGCCTCCGGTAGCGCGTGAGGTGGCTCGGGACTTCGACCGGCGCCTCAGACGTCAGGGCGCACACATTGACTGGATCGTCCAGACGCTCGTTGAGCTACGAGAGCTCGCTGCGTTGCCTCCACTTCCCCTCCCACCGTCCCCACCGCACGAGGATTAGTACATTAGTTTGTTTGTTTAGTGTTTTGTTATGTATTATGTACTCAGTTGTACCTTTTTGTTGTGTATTGTATGTACAAACTGATATATATATATATATATATATATATATATATATATATATATATATATATATATATTGCAGTTAATCTTCTATTTACATCACGTTGGTTCTGGATTGTTTACGTTTAATTCTTATAGCTTTCTGTATATTTTATTTAACGTGTTCGTTTTATTTAACGCTCGTTGAACTTATGTTATACACCTTCTATAAAAATAATGACGTAACGACGTAATTATAAAACAACGTTAATTTAATAAAATAAACAACGTTTTAATTCAAAAAAGGCAACATTCAATCATTCAAAAACAAATTCCAATTCACAACGGCAAATTTCACATAAAAATTTTTTACTCCAAAAATCTCTACCATACTAATTCAACCAAAAATCCCTACCAAACTAACCCACATCAACCCAAATAAACCCCAACCAAGGCTGTTGTCTTTTTTGCACATCCAAAGCGCCTCGCTATGGCCAAAGCGGGGCGCTTTGGCTTGGTCAACAGACAAGGACTGACAGAAGTCAGTCCTTGTCTGTTGACCAAAGCCAAAGCGCCCCGCTTTGGCCATAGCGAGGCGCTTTGGATGTGCAAAAAGACAACTGCCGTGTGCGAATAGACCCAACCTTTTAGTTAACTTATTATTATTTCTTCTTTTTTTATTATTTACATTGTTTAGGTACATTTTTAAGAGGGAGGACACCATATAAGAACGGAGGACACAATATAGATCGAAGATAACTATAACATCATAACAAATGTCACCGATGCATTTTGGACATAATGGATGTGAATGAGAGTAGAATTCAAGTGGGAATAGTATCATGATGTGTGACCTTTTTGAAAGTCTTCACTCGTGAAACTAAATACAAATCTGAGAGCTCCTTATGGATAAAACAAATAATATTGGTGGGACGAGAAGCCGGGTGGTACAAAAATTTGTATATGAGAAACATAACATTAAAATGTCTTAAGGTTTTTAGCGATTTGGTATTGGAAATTCTCATCCTAGTTAGGTAATTGCTTAGTTATTTGAAATTAAATTATTTAAGATCCAAATTAAGACGTTAATTAGTATAATGACCCGTCGCGCGTTACGGCGGCGCCTAAACTTAATGTAACCCGAATTTATATAACGTAAGATATTTGACCCAACTCGTCCCGAACACAATTTATGTCAAAATGTAGATCAATCGAAAACGGACATAAAAATAAACACGAATATGTAAAAACATAGTTATTTTTTCGAGTAATTTATTTGTAGCACGGCCTTTGTCATTTAATTTATTTTTATTACTAAGTGTGTAATAATACATTTATTCAACTCGTGTAATTTATGAAACTCTAACTTAGTATAAAAATATGATGATCCTATTTACTTATAGTTATTACTAAAATAATCAAGAAAGAAAAGCAACAAAATGAAAACAAACAAAAAAATAACCAAGAAAGAAAAGCAACAAATAGGAAACAAATAAAAAATAAGCAAGAAGTAACCAAAAATTCAAATTAAAAGGAAGTTAGTAGCCTCGAACACAGAACCTTGTCTTTGAACAGAATCAATAAAACCAGCTGCACTGCAATCTAATCTATTTTATTGTTTATTTCTACTCTTTAAATATATGTAGTTTGAGGTGACAAAGGTCGGTTGCATAGGCACCGACTTTGTCTTTTAATACTATTAGATAATAGATAATAGATAATAGATAATAAGGTAAGTGTGAAGCAGCACTTTAATCCTTATGACTGATACTACTTCATCCTTCATAGCTTTGATAAACTCTACTATAAGTGAAGGTCTTTAAGCTTGGAGACGGTTTATGAGTTCTAGAAAACATGGGCCTTCTACCTTTAGTAAAACTCTACTAGAAAATGAGGGCATTGGAAGAGAGGGGCACTTAAACTTTGAATGTATAGGCTAGTTTGAGCTTTGCATGGTTAATTCATGTCAACTCTATCACCTATTTATCGTATCCCAAATAAAGCTCTACATCTCTAGATATTTTCATAAAATTTTAATAGTTAACCAGTAACCACCATCTAGATCATTCTACTAATTACTAAATACTTGTTACTTATCTTGATATATAACATTCACATATTTCTCCAACAATTTTTCAAAGACTTATCTTAATTCTTTCAAGGACCTTTTACTCTTTTTCTTCTGTACAACTTCATGACTTGGTCTAGACAATCCATTATAACTTGATCAAATCAAGTGCAAGGTCCAACAATAATGCTCCTTCCTTAGCTTACTTATTCAACAAAGCATGGACGTAGCTTACAATTTATTATGTGGGACTTTGATGGGTTATTTTAATAGTAAAAGGGAGATTTTTCAACTTTATTCCTTTTACATTGCAAACATGGTTTAGGCACATCTTTAAAGGGCGGACACCAAGAAACTAAAGGTCTTGGTCTTAGTAATAAGAATTTGAAATGGTCAAGATCCAAGTTTAGGGATTGCTTTATTTCCTTCTTATGAATAGTTCAGACATTGACCTACCATACATTACCAGAAAACTAGGCAATTGCTACCCCAAAAAAGGTAGTGACTGATTACCCAATAAACACGGTAGGTAAGCTGTGGGAAATTTTGAGACCTCGCAAATTGCTGGGAGAAAGTACATAATTCTAGTCTCTATCCGTCACAATTTATAATCGGAACTGTTAGCGTTACATACGTTCCACTAAGTCCACTGTTGGTGTTATTGTTTGCGGATCATCCCCAAGATTTTTCATCAATCCTAACTGTAATTTTAGTTCATCCCCAAGATTTAACTACTTTATAAGCTTTTTTTAATCGAACAAACTATGGTTCAGTACAAGGTACTCGTTCCTCACAGCAATAGATGATGTCACAGCCCGAAGATCCTCTCTAGTCCAATTCAGTTTTGATACACTTTATTTTCGATTTTGTAGAAAAGACAATATGTCATACCAGTCTGATATGATATTATGATTACTTGCATATGCAATCTTGTGCTGAATTAACTTATAATTAAAGTATAAGTATATAATAAGAACTGGATTGACCTGATTGTACTTTGGTTGGATCAGTAGTGGAATAAGTGAAAGTTCGAATCTCAAATGTGAAGTGGGTTAGCGACAAAAACTATCATCGCTAGAAAATCTGTCACAAATCAGTCATAATTACCTATCGTTGCAACATCAGTCTCAACTTTGGTACTACGGTATTAAGTCATAACTTAGCGAGATTTATTTCCATCACCAAAAAAAAAAAAGCCAGTAGCTTCAAAGTGTGCATTAATACTTGTAAAAATTTTCCCTTGTAATATTAGTTACGTTTTTATATAATTGCCAGATTTATTTCAGCAAATTTAACCTATTCATTAGTTCATAGTTGCCAGATAGTCGATCAATACAATACAAATATAATTGTCGGTTAGGGACAAAATTTTATATGATTAACAAAAAGCCTGAGAAAACAATTGAGGATGCTATTAGCAATATTAGTATATTCCACCATATAGTGGAATAGTAGAATTAAACACGTGTTAGACTTCCTTGTTGAATGTTTAGTCATTTACGTATCTCAACTGCTTTGTTGACTAAATGAAAGTACAAATATAGACGAGCGCGTCTTTATAACTTGTATTTTTCCGTGTTGCACATCATTCAAGCAATTTCCAATGGCCTTGATCATATATTTCATTCTTTTAACCTCTCTCCAAACATGTTCAGTTTTAGCGCAACAAAGGAACGGTTCAGTACCGGTTGGTGCGTCCCTCACAGCGCAAGACGGTGTTGAACAATGGCTCTCACCTTCGGGTGATTTTGCCTTTGGATTCAAACAAATTCAGGGAGAAGATTACTTTGTGTTATCCATATGGTATGCCAAAATACCTGACCAGACCATCATCTGGTATCCACAAACAACTCCCACGGTTTCTAGAGGATCGAAAGTTGAGCTAATCAATAGGCGTGGGCTCGTACTCAGTGATCCCCAAGGCAGAGAGCTGTGGAGTTCCAGATCCTTCTCAGATGTTGCATATGGTGTTCTGAATGATACAGGTAACTTTGTGATCGTTGACAACAATTCCAACAACATATGGGAAAGTTTTGGTTATCCAGCAGATACCATTTTGCCTACTCAGGTTTTGGAGATAGGGGGGGTGATCAATTCAAAACTGAGTCAAACAAACTTCTCTAGAGGAAGGTTCCAGCTTCAGCTACAACAAGGAGGGAATCTTGTTCTTCAATCTCGAGATATAGCCTTTGATTTCACTTATGCGCCTTACTATGAGACTCAAACCAACGATCCCTCAAATTCATCTAATTCTGGTAGCCAATTGATCTTTGACGCAACAGGTTACATGTACATACTCAGAAGAAATGGCCAAAGACTTGAGCTTACTTTTAGCATAACATTTTCTACTGAAAAATATTATCACCGATGTACTCTAGATTCTGATGGGGTTTTGACTTTGTACATCCACCCCACGAATCCCCCTCAGAATGCAAGCTGGGAAATTATATGGTCTCAGAGTGGTAACTTATGTTCTCATGTTGGTGGGCAGGCAGATAGCAAGGCTTGTGGGTTTAACAATGTTTGTAACCTTAAAACCGATCGGCCAAATTGTGAATGTCCACAAGGGTTTTCGTTGCAAGATCCAAATGATCCAAATGGTGACTGCAAGCTTGATTTTACTCCAAGGTGTGATGAAGGTGAGTCTAATGAAGACATAGATTTTATTGAGCTTAACAATGTTAATTGGCCAATGGCTGACTATATGCGTATCTCACCAATTGAAGAACAAGACTGCATAAATAACTGCAAAGAAGATTGCTTTTGTGCTGTTGCAATCTACAATAATATAGATTGTTGGAAAAAACAGCTTCCACTTCTCAATGGAAGAAGAGAAACTTCAGAAATTAGCAAGGCGTTAGTAAAAGTTCGTAAAGGTGAACTACCTCCTGATATCCCCATTAAGTATCCTAGAGAAAAGAAAGATAATAAAACTTTGATGACCATAATATCAGCCCTCTTAGGTAGCTCTGTGTTTGTAAATGTCATGTTAATAGGTGTAATTTGTCTTGGTTTCTTCATGAACAACCGGAAGAAGGCAAAAAAGCATGATCCAAGTAATAAAGTTGTCCATACCAATCTTCTTCATTTTACATATCAAGAGCTAGTAGAAGCAACAAATATGTTCAAGGAAGAACTGGGAAAAGGGGCTTTTGGGATAGTTTATAGAGGTGTAATAGGAACAAACACCGTTGCGGTGAAGAAGTTGGATAGGGTTTTTGATGATGGCGAAAAAGAATTCCAGGCTGAGGTGAATGCTATTGCAAGAACTCACCATAAAAACTTGGTCCAGCTTCTTGGCTATTGTGACGAAGGTGAGCAGCGGTTATTGGTTTATGAGTACATGAGTAATGGTACACTTGCAAACTTTCTTTTTGGAGATAGCAGACCCAGTTGGAAGCATAGGAGCAATATAGCATTTGGCATTGCAAAGGGACTTTCATACCTTCATGAAGAGTGTAGCACCCAAGTCATCCATTGTGACATCAAACCTCAAAATATACTTCTTGATGAGTACTACAATGCTAAGATTTCTGACTTTGGTTTAGCAAAGCTTTTGATGATGAATGAGAGTCGAACAAATACCGGAATAAGAGGAACCAAAGGTTATGTTGCTCCTGAATGGTTTCGGAACACTCCTGTTACAATTAAAGTTGATGTCTATAGTTTTGGTGTCTTGTTACTAGAGATCATTTCTTGCCGAAAGAGCGTGAAGGAAAATGAAAGTGATGTTGAATATGGAGCAATCTTGACAGATTGGGCTTGGGACTGCTATGAAGAAAGGAATTTGGATGTATTTGTAGATAATGATTTGGAGGCCATTGTTGATTACAAGAAGCTAACTACATTTGTGATGGTGGGTCTTTGGTGTGTGCAAGAAAACCCGTCTCTAAGGCCAACCATGAGGAAGGTCATTCAGATGCTCGAAGGAGTTATTGAAGTTTCTGAACCTCCATGTCCATCCCCTTTCTCTATTACCTCCATTGATGAGTAATTCAAAGTAAGGAACAAGTCATTAGGTTTTCGAATTGAATAAGGTCGATAGCCAAGTTGTTAGAAGTGAGTTCGTGTCTTATGCTTTGTTAGTTAGCGAATATTTTGTTTCTCTATTTAACATTTGTACATCTGTACTCAAGTATGCAATATCAATAAACATAGTAGTACTTTTAAGCATTATTCTTAGCGAATATTTTGTTTCTCTATTTAACATTTGTACATTCGGTGTTCAAGTGGGCAATATCAATAAACATAGTAGTACTTTTAAGCATTATTGTTGTTCTTACTTATCAGTAATCATGTGTGTTGATGCACTTTGTGGATGCGGCTTGGTTCGATTCGACTCGGTTCGGTTCGGTTCGGTTCAAGCCCGATGTCATGACATTCCTCCGTCGTACGCCCTAGAGTTCGACACACGAAGCACGAAGAGCCACGAGTTGACATCACCATGACATCACCATGATGTCATGATGATGTCATCTTTTAATATGGTGTGGATATGAAATGTTCACAACAAAGATTGAAGGTTCGTGGCATTTGCATGTTAGTGGGTTTATTGTTCACGAACAGTTGTCAAATGTATGGTTTATCACGAAGACTTGGAGTCTTCGTGGCACTATTCAAGGTTCGTGGCATGTGAGTGTTCGTTGTTGATATCCACGAAGACTCCTAGTCTTCGTGGGGTTGTAACTGTTCGTGGCCCAGTATCACTCTTCGTAGTGGTACTAGGTATTGGGGCCTATATAAACAGAGACTTGTTCCATAGTTCAGTTAAGAGAGTCCTGTAAGTTTGTAACACTGTGTGTATGTGTACTGATTCTCTTCATTTAATTAAAGCTTTGTGAATCTTTGGTTACTTTGTGTTTGTTCCTTTTTGCTTTGGTTTGCATACTTACGTGGATTCCGCACTCGTTAGTATGTTAATAAACAAGGAAGTAGGTTTAATATTGATCCTCCAAGTGAAGCTACAAGTGGTATGTTTGGGTCTTTGTAAACAAAACAAGTCTTCGTAGGAAATTATAAGCCCTAGTCTTCGTGGACTTTTATGAAAACAAGAAACCTTTTTTTATTGGGCCAGTCCTTATATTCTTCGTTAACAAAAGTCTTCATAGGAATATCAATCTTAGTGGACATTAAATATTAGGAAGTAGTCTTGGAGGCCAATAAGATTAACAAGTCTTAGTTGACTACAAACAAGTCTTCGTGGATAGGTTTAGTGGCCTTTTGAAGTTTACTTTTCAAAAAAAAAAAAAAAAAAAAAAAAAAAAAAAAAAAAAAAAAGTGGCCTATTGAAATGTTTAGTGGACTACAATCAAGTTGGCGTGGGTCCTCAAGTCTTAGTGGTTTGTAGATGTTGTCACTGTCAATGAATAAATTGGTCTTCGTAGGTAGTTGAAATTGTCATTTTTTGGTTGAAAAGTCTTCGTAGTCTTATCATTCAACACAGTTTTCGTTAACGTCTAGAAAATTACTAAAGGGGTAACATTTTAAAAAAAAATTTTAACGTACTTCATACAATGTAAACAAAATAACGATAGTAAATTGGTAATAAATTAATTTAAACACATACTTAAATGATTTCTCCTCTTCGGTTTTTGAAAGCTTGAAACCGAGCCATGACATCCTCTTCTTTTACTTTACAAAATCTTTCTTTATCGACCACACAAATTAGAGCATTGTTTAAATACTCATCACCCATCTTATTGCGTAAATCCGTCTTGATAAGCTTCATTTTAGAAAAACATCTTTCAACGGTTGCAGTTGCAACCGGTAAAACCATTGCTAGCTTTAATGTTCGATAAACCAAAGGAAAAGTTTCATTTTTTCCGGTTTCCACCATTACATGAGCAAGGTCACTCAATCCAGTCAAATTTGCAAATTTATCATCTTCCTTTAAAGTGTGATAAAATGTCAAAAGATCACCCGCAAGACACCCTCTTTCTTCTTTATTAAAGTTATTCGGATACATCTCAGAAAACTTCACTATCTTAAATATGTCAAATTTAGCAAATGAATTACAAGGATTTAAACCTACATATTTTCTATCAAACTAGTTGATACCTCACTAAATCGGCTTCCAAGTTCTTGAAGTTGCATATCCAAAACCGTATTAAAAACCTCAACTTCAAAATGATGTCAGTTAGTAATGACATACTTTCGGTTTCTTTGATTACCATAACTTTCCGCCATATCTAACATCTTAATGTTGTTTTTTTACAAAAAGATGTTACGTTTGCCAACATCTTTTCAAACCCACTTTGTCTTAGATGATTCAGAGCTCGTTTTGTCCCGCTTATCAAATGAGATGCTTCTAACAAGTCTTGACTCTTTTTTTTTAAGATGTTTTGATATAGCATTTGTGAGGCTTAAAATATTGTTCAACAAGTGTTTGTAAAACACAAATTCAAGACTCTCAAAATCTGATAGAATACCTGACGCATTAGATCGTTGTTGAAAGGTCTCCCCATCTTGTTTAATAAAAGTAAGTACCTCAACAACTTCTGGAAATAATTTCAACAAACTTATGATGGTTCTATGATGAGAACCCCATCGTGTGTCTCCGGGTCGGGCAAGGGAAACCTCTTGGTCTAATCCTTTTCCTGTGTTAATTTCACCCGCTAGAATTTCTTTTTCCACTCTCTTTTTTTGCCTCCAACATCATATCTTTTCTTTTGCAAGAAGCACCAACCGTATTAACAACCATGCCAAGAGTTTCGTAAAATTCTTTAACACCATCATGCTTTTTTGCTACAGCTACAATCACTAACTGAAGCTGATGAGCAAAGCAATGTATGTAATGTGCCGATGGATTGTCTTTCAGAATTAAAGCTTTTAATCCATTGAACTTTCCCCGCATGTTGCTTGCACCATCATAAACTTGACCCCTAATCTGTTTAAACAAAAACAAATAATAAAATACAATGATACGACATATAATCTTTATTATAGTTTATGTAATGAAAATATGAAACATATAACTTACTTGATCTATGCTCAACTGGTTATCGGCTAATAAAGACACAATGGCTTCTTTAAGAGTTAAAGAATATGCATTCTTCACATGAACAACTCCCATTAAGCTCTCTTTAACAACTCCGAGCCTATCGACATATCTCACCACTATCACCATTTGTTCCTTTAAAGACACGTCGCTAGACTCATCTACTAGCAACCCAAAGACATCGTTTTTAATTTCTTCACAAATCATTTTGGTTACTTCTTTCGCATAGCAATCAACAATCTCTTTTTGAATCGATGGAGCCGTCAACTTATTATTCTTTTTCGCCTTCCCTAAATTGTACTTACCAATATCTGGTTTGTTCACACTAATCAACTTTAAAACCGAAAGAAAGATACCTTTATAAAGAGACTTTTCAGATTCGTCATAACCACGAAACGGTTAACTATTTTCTAAGCAAAATCCAGCACTACGAACAGAACCCATTAATCGATACCGATTTCCAATCCTTCTTTCCTTGTTAAACCTTTTTTCATTCGCATCATAGGATCGCTTTTGGTTCAAGAGATTTTCACATTTTTGCGCCGCCTTATTATGTAAACCATTAACTAACCCAACATGTTCTTTTAAGACACCCGGTTTACTCTAATTGCAAAAGCCTCCACTTACAAAAGTCTCTCTTCCACCTTTATTACCAACACTTTCATTAAACAAGTAACAAAATAAACAATATGCTTTTTCTTGTTTAGTGCTATACTCCAACCAATGATATTTATCAAACCATTTAACATTAAAACGTCTCCGACCACTAGAATAGTTTGTCCATTTAAAGTCATGACCTCGTGGTTGGAAAGCCTTTTAACAAGATATGCTCTTCTTATGTCGTCTATTTGATTAGGATGATAACTAGTAATAGGTGGTCTATCGGAGGGATCCGAAGGAAGATCATTCAAATCGATGTTGTTTCGTGTTGAAGGATTTGAAGGCGAAGTAATAATTGGACTTGGAGTTGGACCGATATCTTCATTTTCTTGCATATCAATTTCATTATTTGAACTTGGACCAATATCTTCATTTTTTTGCTTATCATCAACAATGCATGAACTAGGAGTTGGACCCAAATCATCATTTTCTTGAAATTTTCGTTTAAAAAGACTACTAATGAGAGTTTGTTTTTTCATCTTTCAACCTCCGAATTCCCTAATTTTACAAGACAAATAAAATTAAACATAAACCCTAAATCAATTTCACATAAACCCTAAAAGGTTATAACAATTGCACATAACTATAACTAGATGATGAAAACATTGTAATTTGCAATTAAGATAAAATAAGAATCAGAAACAAATTTAGTAATCCTAGAACAAGAACATGGATAAAGTATGAACACTTGAAGTCACCTAAAACTATTGAAATACAGTAGAAATTTTCAGAAAAAAGATGAGAGGAAGTCTAACCTTTCAATTGAGAAGTGTGAGCGAAGCTGATGAGAAGTGTTTCGCCTTCATTCGCCCTTCAATCGCCCTTCAATGAACTTGAACTGATGTCTGATGATGAATTGTGAATGTCGCTCAGTGCCTCAGTCGCTGAAGTTGTTTTTTTTTGTTCAAATGTTTGGGTTAGGGTAGGGACTTGGGCTATAATGGTTGGGCTTATAAGTATTGGGTTTTTGTTTGGGTAGTATAAAAATTATTTGGATTTTGGAAAGGGGTAACATAATATTTTTTAAGGGGCAACGAAATCCGAAAAACGCCAAAATATTTTTTTTACACTATCGCCGATGAGTCAAGGGGTAGCGGGGGCTACCCCTTGATAAATGGTATGTCCGCCCCTGGTTTTCGTGGGAAACCTATAGTGTTCGTGGGAATCATTAGTCTTCGTGGACACTGTTCTTCGTGGCCACAAGCCTTGTGATTTTCACAAAAGACTTTTAACTTTTTCAAAACTTACAAAATTGTGTTTTAACTGAAACAGTACTTTATAAAACTTCATAATGAGTTCAAATCCTTGGAGTTGGAGTGAAAACCCAAGTACACCACAAGATCCTTCACAATGGGTGAAAGGATTGATCCCGAAAAAGGAAATTACCGAACATCAATGGGCATGTGTCAATCAAAACAGTAGCATCCAAAATCTTCTCTTAAGCGAGAGTGAAACGGGAAGCAGCAATCGTCCACCAAAATTGAATCACACGAACGATTATCCATCATGGAAAAGTCGTTTTCATACGTATGTTTTAAGGCAAAACACCGAATTATGGACATGCTTTATCACACCGTACAATGAAGCTCTCGAAGAAGCAGGTTCCAATGCACAAGCTTTGGCAGTATTGAGCAAAAATGATAAAAAGGCTTACGATCTCGAGAAGAAAACATTTGATATCCTTACGTAAGCACTTCATAAGGATATCTATCCTCAATTTACGTATTGTACAAGTACAAAGAACTTGCAGGACGTCTTGGAAGCGAGAGGAGAAGGAAATGCTGCAACGAGAAAGATTTGTCATGATTTATTGAAGAAGGAGTTCGAAGCATTTCGGTTCATGGAAAATGAAACACTCTTTGAGATGGCTACTCGGCATTATCACTTGATTAGTGAGATGCACTCATACAAGGTTCAGGCTACACAGCAAGAAATGGTTATGCGTTTTGCTGAGGCTTTGCCACCTAAGTGGAGTCAGTTCATCGACTTGTTGAAACATACTGGTGTTTTGGATACGGTTAGCATTTATGAATTCGTCCAAAAGCTCGAGAACAAGGATAAAGAAGAAATTCGAAAGGCTAAACGACTTCTAGTTCCACAAAATCCCGAAATATACTATGGAGGTATTAATATGGGGGTTAGTACCAGCCAACAACAATCGAAGCTTCAAACCGCATTTGTATCAAATAGAAATCCTTATGGTCTACAATTACCTTGTCAACCATCTCCACAACAACAACCCTCCTCATTCACACAATCTACCCTACAACTACCTTGTCAACCATCTCCTCAACAAGCCTTTTATGGGAACAACAACACTCAATCTTCAAACCCCAACACTGTCAGATTCGATACCTCAAACTTCACCAAAGTATGTGTGGAAGGTGCTCAGGAACACATAGAGCTTTTGAACACAATGGTGAGTGCCTATTATGGATTAGTCGTTGGTCAAATTGGGAACATTAATTTGACAGATGAAGACCATCAGCAAATAGACAGGGAGGAAATGGAACTAATGGATATTAAGTGGCCGTTTGCTAGTGCAGTGAGAAGGGCTAAGGACTACATGAGAAGAATGGGTATAACAAGTTCGGAAAGCAAAAGGGATATTGAGTATGGATTTGATAAGGATGCAGTTACGTGCTTCAATTGTGGTGAGAAGGGCCATTTCAAACGGGAATGCACTCGAACGAGCAGATAAGGAAATCAAAATCCTTTTAGAAACTAGTCAAGCTCATCAAATGCCAATCAAGTGAGCAATGAAAGGGGCATTGTAGCAGTTAACAATCCGGGTAACTCAAACCAGTCGGGGCCTTCCAATTCAAACAGGGCCTTAGTAGTTCATGCAGATGAAGGATGTGACTGGTCAGTTCAACTGGGTAATCAGGGAATGGAAGGATATGGAGGGACTACTTGTTATGCTAAGATCATCAAGTATATCAAGCATGTTCACAGTGAGGAGTTCTCTGAGGATGATGACAGTTCTAGTTACAGTGGTAGCTCGGATGAGGAAAGCTCCAATACGGGTAGTGATGGTTCAGAATCGGAAGTAAAGGAAACTCTTGATGCTGAGGTTGATAGTTTACTTAAGGAAGCTGTGGAACTAAAAGAAGCAGAAGAGCTTAAAGGGCAGAAATCTATGTTGGTAAGGAAAGCTGAAGTCGCATCCAAGGAAATGGAAAAGTTCTTCACTGAGGATGGATCTTTTTCTTATCAGACTGCCTTTATGGTAATTGCTGCAGCTTCGACTAGTAAGGTAAACACCGAAACTTCTAGTGTATGCAATGATTGTGTAGAATTGAAACGTAAGCTAGAAGTAGTAACTAGTCACAATCAGCGTTTGGTAATTGACCTTTCGAAATGCAAGGAGGCAAACATGGCTTTAACTCACAATGAAAAAGATTTCAAAGTTGTTATTGAAACGCTTAAGAAAAGTGTGTCCGAATTAACAAAAACAGTTTTGAACAAGCAAACGGGCATTAATAACTATATTAACATCATTGAAGAATGAAAGAAAGAGCTAGCCATTGCTAAATGTGAGCATGATGCGATCAAGCTCAAGTTGGAGAGTTATTCTAATTCCCGATATGTGCTTGATCATATCATCGAGGTTCAGAAGCTGAACGGAGATGTTAAGTGCATTGGGTATAAGTCGTGTCCACCTCCGTTGAGACACAATTATACCAAGATGCCTGACGAGGAGGAAATGCCATGGTTTAAACCATCTGTACCTCTTAATCCCGAAGAGTTTACAGCAGGTTTAGGGTTCAAACTGAATGATTCATCAAAGGAATCAGAAAAGACAGAAAATGTGTCTTGTACTGTGGAACAAAGTCGTCCAATAATTGAGGACTGTGTTTCATCAGATGATGAGTCTGATGATGAATCGGATGAATCAGATTCGAGTTATGAGGATCAATCTCTTGATAAGAAGAAAGGAGTAGAAATTCCAGTTGAGAATCATATCTTGTGTGATCTTCCTACTCCTGTTGCCCCCGTTGTGCAATTAATTGCAAGACAAGAGATTGATTCGATCAAATCTGTGGATGAATCTGTGTCTACGTTTGAGGGCGATAATGTGTTGTATACTTTGGTTGGTGATGATAAAATTTACTCAAACAAAGATTTCCCAATTAAAAATGTTAATCTATTTATGATTGAAAGAGTTTTGGAAGATTCTACCAGTAAGTTTTTGGGTAAGGCGATCCCGAGAATTACAGTAACTCAGTGTGATCCTATTCTAAAATCTGAAGTTAGAAAACAATACGGAAATAAAAAATTACTAACTGAGAAACAACCAATCGCCCCTAAAGGTAAACAACAGGAAAAACGAGCTCAACAACCTAAGTTTGAACCAAAGGGAGCTCGAAACAAGAAAAAGGGAAGGGATGTTAAATTTGTGGCCTCAAGCGGTATTGACAAAATTGAGACTTTTGAAAACAAATCTAATACTGCTTTTGTCCAACAAGCCAAAATTTTGAAACGTAACAGTGATAACAATTACACTCAACATACAAATGGGTGTGATAATGTAGCTAGTGCCTCAAGGCCCGCAAGTTCAACATCGAGACATCGATCAGAATCTCCTAAATTTGTTGAAAGGAGAGCATGTTTTAAATGTGGGGAATTTGGGCATATAATTAAAAATTTTACAAACCCACCAAAACCAAAGTTTTTTGAAAAGCCCCTCCTGAAAAGGATTACCAATGCCGCACTGTGTCACCTAAACAAGACAAACACATTGTTAAGGAACAAGAAGCAAAACAACGACGTAAAAATGTTAAGGTAATCGAAAAAGCTTTAAAACCGGATGTTGTTGAAAAGGGACCAAGTTCATCAAATTCGTCAAAACCAGAAGTGTCTAGATCTGTAAATAACAATCAATCTGGTAAATGACAACAATCTTGGAAACCTAAAACCGGTAAAGTTTCAGGGGGAGGCATACCATTTCCAAATCATCAAGAAATAGAAATAACATTTCTTGATGATAAGGGTCGACCCAAGACCACTAAGGCTTGGGTCCCCATCTCGAACTGATCGTTTAGTGTGTTGTGCTGGGTGTTCCAGGAGGAACTGTGAATAGTCTTAGGATTGTTGACAGTGGAGCATCCCGACACATGACAGGAGACTTAAGGCTCATGTACGATGTGAAAAGCATTAGGGGAGGTTATGTTGCTTTTGCTGGCGATAAAGGCTGGATACATCACTGGAGAAGGAATGATTTCCAATGGTGTTGTTAGTTTCGACAAGATCAATTATGTGCGTCAAATTGATCACAATATTCTTAGTGTTTCACAAATCTGTGACAAGAAGTTCACGGTACATCTTGATGATACCGGTTGTTATGTGCTGAAACCCGGTTTCAAGATTCCCAAAGAATGGATTCTGTTGACGGCTCCAAGAATTAATGACTTGTATATTCTTGATATGAGCCAAGATATTACTATGTCTGCACAAGTTACATGTTTTGTCTCAAAGGCCATTGAAAAGGAGTCTATATCTTGGCACAGACGTATGGGTCACATTTACTTGAGGAAGATGAACCATCTGGTGAGAAATAATCTGGTGAATGGTGTTCCAGTCAAGAGTTTTCATTTGCAAGACGTCTGTGTATCGTGTCGAAAAGGAAAGCAAACGAAGAAGTCACATCCAATCAAGAAAATCAACACCGTCAACATGCCTCTTGAACGTCTTCATATGGACCTCTTTGGACCTATGAAGCACAAGACTACGTTTGGAGATGCTTATTGTTTGGTAGTTACTGATGACTATTCAAGATTCTCATGGGTATCGATGATGGCACACAAAAGTGAGACTCCGGGAATCCTCAAAAATCTGCTCACTTTACTCGAGATTTTGTATACTTTGAGATTAAAGCGAATCAGAAGTGACAACTGCACGGAATTGAAGAATCAGGTTATGGACGAGTTTTGTGCTTCTAAGGGAATTCTGCATGAGTACAGTTCTCGTTACACTCCTCAACAAAATGGTGTCGCTGAGAGGAAGAATAGAACGCTTATCGAGACAGCAAGAACTAGGTTAGTGGAGTCGGAGCTTCCTGTTGAGTTTTGGGGGGAGGCTATGGCTACTGCTTGTTATACTTTGAACAGGTTTCTTACTGTTAAAAGGCATGGGAAAACATGTTTCGAATTGTTACAGAAAAGGAAACCGAATGTGTCTTATTTAGAAACTTTTGGCGCTCCATGCACTATGATTGATCCACATGGCAAGTTTGGTCCAAGGGCTATCAAGATTACTTTCTTGGGTATGCTACTCCAAATTTCCGGGTGTGGAATCTGGAAATGAAAAAGATTGAGGAACGGGGTGAAGTCAGGGTTCAAAGGTACACTGAATGTGTGAGAGCTTCGGGTGCTCCTTGGATGTTTGATTATGATGGACTGTTTGATTCCTTCAATCTGCCAACTTTTGATGAGGCGTCTACAGCAGCACAAATGTTGCTTGAAGGTGATGCATCAGTTGATTCATCATTAGTACGACCAATTATTGTTAATCGACAAGAATCTGGTTCGATTAATAATGTTGTTCAAAATGAGGAATTTGAAGATGCAGCTGATTATAATGTTTCGTCGGAAAATGAGGAATTTCATGATGCAAATGAAGCAACTTCAGCTCCTGTTCAAGCTCCTGTTCAAGGTGTTTCTGAAGCAACTTCTCAGGTGCAAGTTCAAGACAATGCTGAAGGGTGCATCCACATCTAACGCGTCTCCAGGCATCGATTTGGTTGTTGATTTGAACATAAATAACTTGGGTATTAATGCTCGAGTTCCCAATGTTCCAGAAACTCGAATTCATGATACTCATCCTCAGCAGAATATTATAAGAGATGTCCAAAGTGGTGTGCAGGCACGTAATCAGCTTCGAAGCAACCAGAATGCTAGGTTGTATTCGGCAATTAGAGAATCCGGGGAACAGAATGATTGGTCTTTCGCCTGCTATGTTTGTCAGGTTGAGCCGAAATCGTGGAAAGAGGCGATGAAAGACGATTCATGGGTTGAAGCAATGCAGGAAGAACTTCAGCAGTTTCAGAAATTGTGTGTGTGGAAATTGGTTGACAGGCCCCCAAACTATAAGAAGATTGGTATTCGATGGGTGTACAAGTGCAAAAGGGATGACCGAGGTGTTGTGAGAAATAAAGCGAGATTGCTTGTCCAGGACTTTAATCAGGTAGAAGGCATTGATTATAATGAAGTTTATGTGCCAGTGGCACGTCTTGAGGCGACAAGGATTTTCTTGGCTTATGCGTCCTACAAGAAGTTCACTATTTATCAGATGGATGTGAAAAGTGCATTTCTTCATGGTGTGGTCAAGGAAGAAGCATATATTGAGCAACCGCCTGGTTTTGAAGATCTGATTCATCCTGACAGAGTTTGGCTTCTAAACAAGGCACTTTATGGTCTTCATCAAGCTCCGAGGGCTTGGTATGAAACGTTGTCTACCTATCTGTTGCAGAATGGTTTTCGGCGTGGGTTGATCAACTGTACTCTCTTCATCAAGGAAAGAGACGAGGATTTGTTGCTGGTTTAAGTGTATGTGGATGATATCATTTTCGCGTCTACAAACGATGAAATGTGCAAGGAATTCGAGCGGGTGATGTAAGAGAAGTTCGAGATGAGTGCTATAGGAGAAATGAATTTCTTTTTGGGTTTACAGATTCATCAGTCTGAGAGAGGGATCTTCATTCATCAGACAAAGTACGTTGTGGATATCTTAAAGCGATTTCAGATGGAAGACTCGAAGCCTGCGGGAACTCCTCTGGCTCAGAATCATGGAATTACTCCTGACGGAACTAGTGAAAATGTGGAACCTTCTCTCTATCATGCTATGATCGGATCTGTAATGTATCTTACTGCTTCAAGGCCCGATATTATGTATCCAACATGTCTTCTTGCTCGTCACCAGTGTAATCCGAAGGTTTCTCATATGATGGCTATTAAGAGGATTTTTCGTTATCTGAAGTGTTGTCCAGACACCGGTCTGTGGTATCCTAAGGATGATAACTTCGATTTGATTGCATTCAGTGATTCTGATCATGGCGGCTGCAAGATTGATGCAAAGTCAACATCAGCGGGATGTCAGTTTTTGGGAAATCGTCTAGTCACGTGGCAATGTAAAAAGCAGACATGTGTAGCTACATCAACCTGTGAAGAAGAGTACATTGCTGCCTTAAGTTGTTGCTCCCAAGTTCTGTGGATCCAACAGCAAATGCGCGACTACGGTTTTGAATTCCTAACTACTCCTATTTATGTTGATAATTCAGCTGCTTTACACATCACTCGTAATCCTGTACAACACTCAAAGACAAAACACATTGAGATAAAGTATCATTTCATACAAGACTGTTATGAAAAGAAACTTATCGATGTTGTGAAAATCCACATTGATGACCAACGTGCCGACCTTTTTACCAAAGCTTTTGACAAATCACGATTTGACTATTTATTAATGGTAAACTGCATTAAGGTCAAGCTAGAGTAAAACCAACACCGGAAAATCATTTTTGTAAATATTTATTTGTGTTTTCTAATTTCTCATACTTTTTGCATTTTAGGGGGAGTAATTTCGAAAAATACAAAAACATTGAAAAATTTCAAAAATACAAAAACATCGAAAAAATTTCAAAAATACAAAAACATCAAAAAAATTTTCAAAAACACAAAAAACAATAGAAAAACAAAAATGAGTTTCCTGGCGAGAAAAAGAGAATATGATAGTACATCAGTGGTCTGTCGAAACCTCTTTGAACCTAAAATAAAAAACGATAAGCAGCTCTATATAAGATGTATCGGTAGGCTCACAATCATTTTAAAGTGTGCAGGGTGATATAAACCTAAATCGACTGAAGACCGTGTTGGAGCCGCTCATTGGCATGTGGTCTTGGTACCGAAATTTCGTTTGATAGGTTGCCGAGGTTCTGAGATACATGGTCTTTATGTTGTTTATCATCTGGGTATCATGGTTGTTTCTTTAACCGGAAAACAATGGGGACGCAAGTCTTGAACTTCCATGATACCATACATACGTGTAAATATCATACAAACATGTATATAATACATGATGCATTCGACCTCAATAAGTGATAAACAATCACATGTCCAAACTCAATAAGTGATAATATATCACATTTATCTGGGAGTCAAGTTCGTCTCTTTGTCTGTACGATGGTACTAACCTGTTCACGAACTTGCTCTTGTGCCCTGCATGCATCTAAAATCAAGTTCCTCATCAATAAGTGATTTAATCACAAAGGGCTTGTTTTCAATCAATAATAAGTGAGTATCTCACAATCTATACGTTGAAAACAGATGATAAATGGTATACTCACCAGTAAGATGAACCCTCGTGCATACCTTGATACGGGAATGTGTCGTGAGTAGATGAACACCGGTCGGTAAGTATAAATCATACCTTAACGTATCCCTTAACCGTGAGTACATCTGATAAGTTGAGTTTAAGTGGACAACAATACCGATATTCGTTATAGGATGCTTATCTTATATTAACTAACTGAACAACAAGAGCGTTTTGACATGACCGTACACTGATATGATTCTCTTACCCTCGAAACTCGCAAAAAGAATGTCTGTAAATATTTATTTAATGGTTTCAATTTCTGCATCTCTATATATATTTATTTACTGCTTTCCGTCTTTATGTTTGAAATAATCAAAAAATGCCAAAAAGATTTTAGGTGTGTTTTAATATAAACTTTATAAAACCAAAAAAAAAAGATTTTATTTCTATTTTATTTTTGATTGTACGATGTTGGATCTCGAGTCTTTACCACCTGAAGCCTGATTGTAAGCCGGAAAACAATTGCACCTTCATAAACGGTCAAAATTTAGGAAGTTTTGAAAGTTAAAATCTAAATTGATCAAATTTTTTAACTTTCAAATTGTTGTCGGTCGGTGTTTGATTGAGAGTTGGTCACATGTGTATCATTTGTTTATGTTGACTATATTCCAAGCAGTTATTCTCATTACGCGTTTACCTCTGTTGTATGTGCAGATGTGGCACTCAAATCAGCTAAAGGCAAAGAGAACGTGTTAGAAGATAAGCTTTGGAATGAAAACACGACATGAATGCAATCAAAGGATCAAGATGATCGAGTTGCTGCTGACCACTTATCAACACCACAAGGATTTGAAGATTTGAAGATCAAAGTCTCACGAGCGACGTTCAAGGAGGAGTTTGTTGATGTACCTCCTTATAGTAACAAGTGAAGACATCTAAAGATCCGACAACATGTGAAGATCGAACCATCACGAGCAGCATCCAAGGGGGAGTTTGTTGATGCACTTTGTGGATGCGGCTTGGTTTGGTTCGACTCGGTTTGGTTCGGTTCAAGCCCGATGTCACGACATTCCTCCGTCGTGTGCCCCAGAGTTCGACACACGAAGCACGAAGAGCCACGAGTTGACATCACCATGATGTCATGATAATGTCATCTTTTAATATGGTGTGGATATGAAATGTTCACAACAAAGATTGAAGGTTCGTGGCATTTGCATGTTAGTGGGTTTATTGTTCACGAACAGTTGTCAAATGTATGGTTCATCAAGAAGACTCCAAGTCTTCGTGGCACTATTCAAGGTTCGTGGCATGTGAGTGTTCGTTGTTGCTATCCACGAAGACTCCTAGTCTTTGTGGGTTTGTAACTGTTTGTGGCCCAATATCACTCTTCGTAGTGGTACTGGGTATTGGGGCCTTTATAAACAGAGACTTGTTCCATAGTTCAGTTAAGAGAGTCATGTGAGTTTGTAACACTGTGTGTATGTGTACTGATTCTCTTCACTTAATCAAAGCTTTGTGAATCTTTGGTTACTTTGTGTTTGTTCCTTTTTGCTTTGGTTTGCATACTTACGTGGATTCTGCACTCGTTAGTGTGTTAACAAACAAGGAAGTAGGTTTAATCTTGATCCTCCAAGTGGACCTATAATGTGTGAGTGTGAGTTCTTATACCATCATTTTAGTATTGGAGCTAAAGTGAGAACATTAATCTTAGAGATGGCTCAGAATTCCTGTGCACAAACAACAACCCAACCCTTATTATAGTGTCTAAGGGGGACGATTATGAATATCATAGCATTCGCATGAAGACAATCCTCAGATCTCGAGATCTTGTTGAGATAGGCATTGATAAACATAATGAGGATCATGTCAGATACAAAAGAGTCTTTGGACATTCTGCGAATTGAATTTCATGGAGATTTTCAAGTTAAAGTAGTCAAATTATAAGGACTCAAAAGGGAGTTTAAGAAAATCTGTGTGAAAGAAGGGGAAATGGTTAGTGACTATCTCATACAATCCATGGCCATTTGAAGAAAAAAAGATATTGTGGTGAGGATGTTCTGGACCAAATCATTACGGAGAAGATTCTTAAAAGCTTGACTTCTCTACTCGATTATGTGGTGTCATTATCTCGAAGTTGATAGGATGAATGCAGTTCCACGAGGAAAGGATCAAATGTAGATGTACTGAAAAGAAAACATACCCAATGAAAGGCAAGATGAACAAACTCTCAAGTGTTACAAATTGGCAGGAGATATAAGAATGAGGCCACTTCTAGTAGTGCTAGAGGTCATGACGTGCCAACTCTAAAGGGATGTTCAGAAAGAGATAAGGGGCCACTAAGGGGGTAGGGTGGTTATCACTCACCACCTATTTATCACTCACAACATCCAATCAAGTTCCGTCATGTCATCAACCATTATTCCATCACTCAGAACCTTTTTTAGTGGAAATATCCATCACTCATCATCACACCCAACAATTTTTTCCCCAACCAACAATTACCCTCATAACACACAAATCATCATGCGTCAGAAAAAAGCACACGTTATAAATTTTGGTGCGTGAAAAACGAAGGTGGCGGTGGTGTTTTACACTTTTCCACGCGTTGAACAATCCCATCACTTACAAACTTGCCACCACCCTGGGTGGCCTAATGCAACAACTATGGTCATGTTAAAAGTGATTCTTGATCGGCGCATTATCCATTATACGCACATTTTATTCTATATTAATTAGAGTATAAATATATTAATATTATTATAAAATTAATATTATAATAAAATTTTTGGTATTAATTAATTAGTTTTTTTTATTTTTAGGTTTTTTTATGTGTAATAAGTTATTTATTAATTAAACTATAAATAC
Source organism: Helianthus annuus (assembly GCF_002127325.2). Lineage (NCBI taxonomy): Eukaryota > Viridiplantae > Streptophyta > Magnoliopsida > Asterales > Asteraceae > Helianthus > Helianthus annuus. The sequence continues at coordinate 163,470,064 of NC_035443.2, forward strand.
ATTAATATTAGGGGAATTGACCATTAATAATCTCACGTCAGAATATTCTCCCTAACAGTCCCACCGTTCACTTATTTTTCCTACAATGATCCCCTGTTAAGAAAAATTAACGGAGTTAAGTTTTTTTCCAAATTACAAACAGATTTTTAGGGCTTTTGATCAGAACGATGATACGAGTCCATTGATGTAAAACTTACTTCGAAATGGTGCTCCAAGTGACTTGATTTTGGTTAATTGGAAATTTAAACACCCGAATTGAAGCGTCGTTTTCATCGTTTGGAGCACCGTTTCGAGACAAGTTTTACATCAATGGACTCGTATCATTGTTCTAATCAAAATTAAAGCCCTAAAACATCTGTTTATAATTTGGAAAAAAGCTTAACTCCGTTAAGTTTTTATAACGAGGGACCATTGTAGGAAAAATAGGTGAAAGGTGGGACTGGTGGGGGGAATATTCTGAGGTGGGATTATTAATGGCCAATAAGGTCTAGGTGGGATTATTACAAGCCAATTTCCTTTAATATTATTATAAGATGCATGGTATTAATTAGTTTTTCTTTTCTATAGGTTTTTATATGTAATAAGTTATGATTGCGGATCTTGTATAAGACAAAGAATTCGTACGAACGATAGGCGACAAACACAACCATTGATCTTCCAAGATAAAGGACTCAAAACTAGGCGGTGGCATTTCCGTAAATCTCATTTTCAAACAATTGAAGAAACAAATAGAGAATATGTATTCTGGTCCTTTCTAACTTGAACTCCTCCCTTGCTTTATTTTCAAACGGCTATAACCTTTTCATACGTTAACACTTAAAAAAATTACACCGTATTAACTTAACGAGCATTTCATCCTCTTTAATTCGAGCAGCCTAGTGCTATAGTTTTCTTAAAAAATTATATGATTTTGAATATCCAGCAAATGACTACGTGATTTTGAATACCCAATACATGACTACATGATTTTATTATAGTATGTGAAACCACACTTAGTGATTACATAATTAAGTAACAATAGTTGACTATGTATTATTACGTGGCTACGTGATTTTGAATACCCATTTCGTGATTACGTGATTTCATTATAGTGTTTTATGTGAATCCACACCGAGTGATTACGTAATTACGTAAAAACAAAAACATGTAATACATAATATTTCATATGGAATACCAAATATTTCAGGTCTAATCCGTATTAAGGATAAATTATATACTAAACTTAGCCAAATTAACAAATAATAACCAATAATGTTGTATATTAGAGATTTAATCATGTTTTAAATCATAAACAATCAATTCTTATTATTGAATGTGTAATCACGTAATAACTATAATTGTAATAACATCAGTAATAACAAATCATATTGAATGTGTAATAAAGTAATGGATTTATATTAAATGTATAATCAAGTAATGGATTTATATTAAATGTGTAATCAAGTAATGAATTTATATTGAATGTGTAATCATGCAATGGTTTATGTTGAATGTGTAATCACGTAATGAATATTCAAAATCATGTAGTCATGTGCTTGGCATCTAAAATCACGCAATCAATTAATGGACTAATGGACATTCAAAATCTTGTATGTTTTTAAGAAAACTATAGCAATAGGCTGCTCGAATTAAAGAGAAAGAAATGTTTGTTAGTACAGTGTAATTTTTTTTTTTTTGAAGATATTAACGTATGAAAAAATTATAACCGTTTGAAAATCATAAGGGGAAGTTATTCTCTTGAGAAAGGACTAAATTACTCTTCCTACTAATGACACTTGTCCTCCTTTCCTTCTTGCGTATGCTTCTTGCGAAAGTTATGTCTTGTACAGGATCCATCCAGCCTCTTAAGTTATTTATTGTAATTGAAGTTTCTAATAAGTTATGCATTGTAATTAAAGTTTCTAAATGAAGAAAGTAATTAGTGAAGGATAAGAACTTTAAACTAGAAGAAAATCAAATTTGCTTCATACATTTAATTTAGAAAAAGCTATCACATTGATTATTTTTTTGAACTGCATATAGCTAGATTTCAGCTTACTTCAAAGGGCATACATATGTTGTTTAAACCCTTACCTCAAGTTTGAATCTCTCCTAGTTGTGCTTACACAACCCATATTTACATAATTTGCACTTAGTATGAATCAAACCTGAGAACCCTCAAGAGAAAACCACTTAGTGGGAAACCCTTGACCAACTGGACTATACAATATTGGCATCAGATTGATTAATGGATTATATATTTTTGCTTTGGCTAACTAATTTAAATTGAATTTTGTTTGCAGCCCATTATCCATCAAGCATGGCCCACCAGAAAGAATTTATGTATTGGAATTAAATGAATGTTTTGATAAAATAAAGGGTAAAATGCATGGATACTCTCTGTGGTTTGGTAAAGTTTAATCTTTAGTCTGCATTTTTTCAAATTTACATGTATGTTTCCAGTGGTTTGCTTGATTGTTATTCAGATGGCCCTTGAGATAAATAAGGACTAATTTTCTTAGTTAAATCTTTGTAAAATGACAAAATAACACTTATCAATAAAAAACAATATTATATATAGTTAGAATAAGAATTTACGTATACGCTAACTTTAATTGTTTGGCCATTTTTTGTCTTATAGTATATTTTTGTTTTTTGTTTAATGTTTGCCTTCAATATTTAGTATGACACTTACAATCTTTCAACTTTCTAAAAACATTATAATCAGTTTTTACATGCTTATTTTTATGTATATATCCGTATAAATTCAAGTTGATTTACGTTTATTTGAAAATTAGTAGGATTGTATATCATACGTTTTTATGCTTTTTCCTACGTTTTGGCATAAATTTGGTTTTATAACAAGTTAGGTCAAATATAATACGTTTTCATTAGATGGTATAAATTCGACTTACTTTACGTTTCGATACCACCGCAACGTGCAATACCATTTTTAATTTATAAAAACTTAATTTTGTACTTATTAGTATAAATTCGCCTTATCATCTCGATGCCACCGCAACATGCAGTACCATTTTTAACTTAAAAACATAATTTTGTACTTATCTTTATATACATGTGAGTATACGTTCAAGTTGGTTAATGTTGCGACGTAAATTTCTTTCGTGAATAAATCGGGTCAAATATAATACGTTTTAGTGCTTATTTTTACGTACATCTTCAGTTTATCTACGTTTTGACGTAACTTTTATTCAGAAACGATTCTGGTCTTGACGGTACAAATCTGAATTACTTTACATTTGGACGTCACCACGAGGAAATTTATTAGTTTTAAACATAAAAACACCCCACCCACCCTCTCCTTCTTCTCCACCCCACCAGCACCACCGCCCACCTCTGACATCACCGCCCACATAGAGCTCGATTCTCGCTCCATTGGAAGTTAATTAACAATAACAAAACATGGGTATTGAAACAAATATCAGTTGAAGCAAAAAAACAAAACAAATTATTAATATAATCAAGTAGAAAGATGAATTACAACTTTAAATGGGTCCCGAGAACCAACAAGGAGAAACAAAACGGAAGACGTGAGGAAGAAGTTCTCTTTTGGGAGTGTAATCCTCCATCTTGAGAGACACATAGAGTTGATGGCCTGCATCATCATCTCTGGTATGGAATGTGGTGTCAGTAACTAGGTTTATTGATGAACCAGTTCCCGGTTTGATTTGAACATATATAGAATTAGTTTGGGTTGAAATTGGGAAAATTTGGTTGTTATGTTGTGTGAGTAATGAATTGAGTAAGGGATAAAAGGTAAGGGTGTAAGAGCATTCACATTCTAACCATCTAACCATCAAATTACGTGAGGAGGGGTTTTTATATTATAAAGGATATAAAAAGTGGTTGTGAGTAGAGGAGAGAGAAAATGTTACTGTTCATCTGTATATTTGGGGGGACACTGTTCACCCGTTATAATTTTTTAATATATTTTGAAAGTGGTTGTGAGTGGAAGTTAGAGAAAAATGTAATGATAATATTATTTAATTGAAAGGAGAGAGAAAAAATATTTGTTTTTAGTGGAAATATATTGATATAGGAGTTGTTTTTTAGTGAAATGTATGTATAATTTGATGGATTGGATGTGAATGCTCTTACCCACAGTTAATCAGCACGCGCCACGTCAACTTCCCACAGTTAATCAGCACGCGCCACGTCAACTTCACACTTAACTTTCCCCACACCCTCAATTTAATGGCGGCACTCCTCTCTTGGGGGACTTGTTTTTTTATTTTTTTAATTAAGAAAATATTTTTATAAAAAGTAAAACATAATTTACATAAAATAAAAAATTACATTTCATTTAATAAAATAAAAATTACATCGTAATACTACATAAAAATTTTAGAAATTGCACGGCCACCCGTACTTGTTAGCGATCTCGCGCTTTCGGGCGAGGATGAACGGAGACATTTCCGGCGGAGCATCGTCGTGCGGCTTGAGGAATGTTTTCATATCTCGATCGTGCCCGTAGTTTCTCATCGTCTCGCGTTGTTCCGTTATGAGATCGCAAGCCTCCGACTCTCTTTTCTTCATCAATTCAATCGCCTCCATAGAGCTAATGTGCTTCGCTTCTTTCATGGCGGTGTACTCTTTGAATTGTGCCGCCAACTCAGTCGAGCCCTCGGACGATGTCGCTTGCACTTGTCTCGCCGTTGTGTTCTTTGTGGCGAGGGGTCTTCGTTCATATCGGGTATGGAAGGGTCCGTGTCAACGGACTTTCTTTTTTGTGCCGAACCTTCCCCTTCCTCACCCAACAATGGGACTTGGGCCCATTTGTCGTGTTTTCGAACGACCTCCCATGCCTCGACATGTTGAAAACCGCTCGGATATTTATTTTGAAAATCCTTTAAAGCAATTTTCATCACGTCGAGATCGTCACAGCCGCTATCTCGTGTGCGATCCTACATATTATAAAATAACAAGTGTTAAAAACATATGAACATAGTAAAAAAATTTAAAAAATATACAACGTTAAAAAATATAATTTTTACCGCTTGTTGGTATAGGCCGTTGAAATGGTTTATTTTCGTCATCATCGGTAGCCATTTAGACCGTACTTGATGCACGGTCCGGTTACTTCCACCAACGGTGGCGTTATAATGATCTAAAATCCTACGCCAAAAACCCTCGCGGGTTTGTTGTTTGCCCTTCTTTTTTTCGGTAGAGTAATGTACCCACGCCTTCGCCAACGCTTCTTCTTGGTATTTTGACCAAGATTGGCGCTCCATTTTTGCCTTTTTACCCCGAGAGTCAACTTCTTCGTTGCCGGCGTCTTCATTCACATTATCTTGATCGTCGCCGGTGTCATCTTCATAGTCGCCCAAATTTTGAGTTTCGGGCATTACTTCCTCGTCCTCGTCCTCGTAAATAGGTAGAGGACGTTCAACATTTTCTCGTGGAGATGGAACTTGTGGGGAACGAAAACTAAACGGGTCGAAGGCGGAGGCTTGAGGATCCATTGATAACAAATTTTGAAAATAGCCGAAAGGGGGTTGTGGTTGGGTGTTGTAAAAGGAGGGGTGTGAAGGTTGTGGGTAAACAAACAGGGATTGTGTAGTATATCCGAAAGGTGGTTGTGGTTGTGCACTTGCACCGCTCGAACCACCACGAGACGGTTGCGAGCCGCGTCCCTTAGTGTTACAGCCGACGGACTTTTTCTTGGCTTCGCGGGGTTGGTTCTCCATTGCTCGGTTTGGCTTTGTGTTGTATTTGAAAGAATTTTAAAGGAATAAGATTGAAATTTTGTGTGGTAAAAAATTAGATTTAATGGGGTATTTATAGGTTAAAATTGGATTTTTTTTTATTTTTTAAGGAATAGCCATTGCCAAATGTTCAAAAAATCAAAAAGTTTGAAAAGTTGTGCGGTGAATCAATGCCGCAGACCTGTCCCCACTTAGCCTCCCCGAGGGGTCGGCGGCGGTGTTCCCGAGCGGGGAACTCACTCACCGCACGCCACCCCAAGGGCGTCCCGTTCACCCTAATCGAGTGTTGTTGTTGTTGGTGGGTTCCGATGGTTCTAGAAGTGGCGGTGATGTCAGAGACGGGAGGTGGTCCTAGTGGGGTGGGGTGGAGTGGAGAAGAGGGAGAGTGTGGGTGGTGGGGTGTTTTTATTGTTTGTTAATGAGAATGGTTATTTTATTATTTCACTCAAAGTTAATTGAGAAAATTAACGCTCATCCACTTCAGGGATTATTCAAGTAACAATCGAGCAAGCCACAAAAAACATACATGGAATGTTGAAAAAGTGGGGACTAAAGGTGAAACTTTACCAAACCACCGGGACTATCCATGAATTTCACTCATAAATAAATAAATATGTAAAGAGGGGCAGCGAAGACGAGGAGCGACCAATTGGAAAATAACTGCATTAAATTGACGATTTAGTAAGGGGCCATTTAGCATCTATGATTTAGTAATTAGATTTTACGACGTAGTATCGAAAACATATCTTCAATTATCCCTTGATTAATTTATTTACAAGATCATGTCCATGTGGTTTCCAACTGATTAAACAAATTTACGTGGAATCTTAAAACTGAAACCTCCTGAAAATTGATCATCTTTACCACATATTTTTCCAATTCTACTTTAAGTTTTGTTTAGTTATTTTATTAAATCAATAAAATCCATATTCATTTTTCAATTAATTTGGTTATTTTTGATTTAGATAATCAAACGAAATATGTTATACAAATCACATGCTCCTCCTGGATTAGATACCTCACTTACTCTAGCTATTAATCTAATAGGTTATTACATGACCTAATAACCGATCATCAATTGTTGGTTTAACGAGGAGCCATATGCCAACTTTACATCTGACCTTGAAAAAGAGGAGAGCTACAAGAAGATCATTACCTCTTCCTAACATGCATCAATGCATGTACTAATCATGTTAAATGGGGAAGGGTTATATATCTTGTGTTTCATACATGGGTTTAGAATTTTTTTCCAACATAAGGCTTTGTACAAATCATGATCAGTAATGCCCGCCAGGAGTACAACTGTAGATACAATAAGACTTCACACAACCACATGGTGTTAGAATGCGTGTACCATTTCTGCCGGTAGAAACTAAGCCAAAACTTGAATACCGCGAAACAACAACTTGATCGCTAGATCTAGTTGCACTAAACGCCACACGCAAAAAAAACATTCCCAAGAATGAGCCCGATACTACAAAAGGCAGCGACGGCGTAGGTAACAGTGGCTGAACGACTAAGGTTGGCACTTGATGGCAGTTCGATACTCAGTAGGGGACGAGGGTGACTGATGTGCGTAAAGTGTGTTATATTTTTGATGAGTATTTAAGCCTCTTTTTACACTTTTAGCCAAGTTTTAAATTTATAAAACACGATATTTACTAACACTAAACACACATATGGGCAAGTGCACCCATCGTGGACGTAGTATAGTGTTGGTAAGATACCGAGGTCGTCCAAGGACACAAGAGCTTTTAGTACCGGTTTATCCTCAACGTCTAATCAAATCAAAAAGTGAGAAAAATGTTTTAAACTAAGAAAAATAAAAACTAACTAAATGCTGAAAAATAAAATAAAATAAAAACAGATAGACAACATTAATCACTTGGATCCGACACGTGTATTAGTATAACCTTTGATTATTTTCGCACTTTTGCACTTGTTTAAGAGATTATCTTAGTTATTGTAGTAGGCCCCTCTTTTGAAGGCGACGTTACCCTCAACCCAGTAGTTTGAGTCAGCAAGGATACAATCCTAAAGGATCGGATTATTGAAAGATAATGAATTAAGTTATTAATGCAAATTGTGGTAGGCCCCGCTTTCGGCGGTGACGTTACCCTCGGCTAAGTAGTCTGAGTCAGCAGGGATACAGTCCTAAATAGCCGGGTTATAATATTAATAGTAGTTAACTTATGAGGGGGTCAAAGAGTTTGGATCCCCGCCATCCAATACCTATGGGCATTGAAGGAGATCCTACTAAATTTGACCCAGGTCCCAAGCAGGACCTCTAAACGCTGAACAAGGGCAAGACCCTTACCAAACCGTTCCCTTAACCCCCGACCAGGTAGCCAACATACCTCCATATAGACCGTGGAGATATGAATGGTGAAAATCTTTTATTTTATATAGACAGTAAAATAACGCCAAGACACCACGGACAAACGATAAGGAAAGATCACCTTCAACATAAGTAACTAGTTATTAAAGTCATTAATACAAAACCAAATAAAAAGTGCAAAAGATTAAAAATAAAAAGTATTATACTAAACACTTGTCTTCACCAAGTGATGTAAGACACTTAGGCAAACATGGCCTTGATTGTCAAGAACTCTTACTATCAATCTTGGATCCCGAGACAACTCACACACTCTACGATGGACAATGGATGATGGTGGTGGATGATGGTGTTATGGTGGTGGTGGGTGGTGGATGAAGTGTGAGAGAGGTGGTGTGCCAAGGGATGAAATGGAATGAAACCAAGCACCCCTATTTATAGGCTGAACAGAAGGCTGGGCACGGCCCCGTGCCCGTCTGACATTCTCTCTCTTCATTAATTGTAATTCGCAATTACAATTAATGCGCCTGCTGTACTTTCACCACGCCCCCGTGCCCACTGGACACGGCCCCGTGGTGGGCAATGGAAGCTTCTACTGGTTTGTCTTTTCTGCTGCTTTCTGGGCACGCCCCCGTGTTCGCTGGACACGGGGCGTGTTCAGTCTCTGTTTTCTCTTCTTTGCCTTGGGAGGTGCCGTTGAGGGTCCGGGCAGTCTACTTTTGTTCCTTTTCTTGTATTTATGCTAGAATTAGTTGTCTTTTTGCTTCTTTTGTGATTTTGAGCTCATTTCATCCTGAAAATACAAAAGGAAGACAAAAACACTCTTTTTCCAACATTAGTACTTAAAAAGGGTTAGTTTTATGCCTTAATTGATGTGATTTATATGTTGCATTTTACACACATCAAATACCCCCACACTTGAACTTTTGCTTGTCCTCAAGCAAAACTCTTTAAATGTGGCTTACACTCCCAAATGGAATAGGTAGAAGAGAAGGTTTTTAGCTTGTCCTAGAGTGTCGGGAATCCAAGGTCTTTGTAAGTTTTATTTTTATTTATTTACAATCCTATTTGTTATGATTTATTTTGAACGTTTCATAAGATAAATTACTTATTTGGGCATAACATGCCTTATAAAAATTCCATTTATATACAAGTTCACATACCTCACGGGGGATCACTCAACACTCGGCCGAAAGTGTATATTTTTAGTGAATCACTCGAGAGCGGCATGGAACTTACGCCTTCCATAGGCTTGCCAAGCAATCAATCCTCCTCCTTTTTAACTTTTTACCTTTGTAAATATCAAGAGGGCTTTTTTGGGTGAAGGGTTAGGCTTGGGTTAAAGGTGGGTGGTTGGCTTAGTGGTTAGTAAAAAGGGCGAAAAATCGTAAAAGCGTCGGTTTTCGTAAAATACCTTGTCTTTAGCGACTTTTTATTTTGAAGTATTTCTCCAAACAAGCTTTTATATAGCTTTTGTTTGTTTTTGACTTCATCATTGTTTTTTTTTTCATCACATAAAAAGGCGAGTTTACGAAAAACCGAGCTTGTTACTAAAATAAAGGGTGAAAAATAAAAAAGGTTTTTGGTGGGTGAAAAGGGTTTTGGGGTAATGAAATGAAAAGGTTTAGACTCAAAGGGGCTATCTAGGGGGATTTTGGGTAGGTGAAAAAAATGAAAAATAATGGTTTTGAAAGAAAAAATGGTTAGTCCTAATGCCTCCATCATTTACTTACTTGGGTTTAAGTTGGTAAGGACCGAGAATGTATTGTCGTGGCAAGTTCTAGATTTGTAAGAACCCAACGGCTATTCACACAAGAAACGAAAAATGAGCATTTAATCTAAATATGTATATTTTTATGCTCAATAAAGGCTCAAAACTCACTTTTGTGGGAATGGGTTTTTAATGTGATCAAGTATATATAATCGAATTTTTAACTAGATTTGTTATGCCGTTTCATAATTTTCTTATGTTGGTTCTTTGTTATCACGACGCTATCGGTTGTAAACTTATAAAAATATAACCTTTTTAGAACTTGTTATTCCCAACTTAAACTAAGACAAGTAAATAAATAAAAAAAAATGAAAAAGTTTTTGAAAAAATTTGGGGTGTTTAGCGGTTCCAATAGAGTTTTGTGTAAGGCTTGTATTTAGGATTTGCAAAATTCAAGGTTTTAGCATCCCCCCCACACTTAAATTACACATTGTCCTCAATGTGTCCAAAAATAATGTTTTTGGTTGATTAGAATGTGTAAAAGTGGGTTAAAAAGCAAAGATTTATGTTACTGGCATCCTGGACACGGCCCCGTGGTGACCGGGCACGGCCCCGTGGTCAAGTGCCAGTAACAAAAATTAGAGAATTGAAACAGAAGCCTGGACACGGGGGCGTGTCCGCTGAACACGGCCCGTGTCCAGTTACCTGAACTGGGTGTTTTCCTGCAGGTGGCTCAGCACGGGGCCGTGTTGGTTGGGCACGGCCCGTGTTGAGCCTTCTGTGATGGAGATTTGTGTCGGGTTGCTCTGTTCTTCGTGCATGGTTCCATTTTTCTCGTTCCCTTTTTCATCCATTACCACCATGAGTGTGTTTTATTCTGCAAAATAAAACTAAAAGATTAAACTAAACTAAGGATAGTTCCGCGGAATGCCTCCGTGGTGCGCCACGTTTATAAGGGTCCTTGGCTAGACCCGATTCGAGGTTATATATTTTCTGAGTGGGATGCTTGGCGTCCCATGTTACCCCGTCGGAGAGCAGCATCCAAGCTTGAATCAATAACCTTCATGTAATTGACCGGGTTGTCATCTTCTATTCTCTTCCCAACTCCGAATTTCACTTCATCATCCCCATACCTCAAGGTGAGTGTTCCGTCATTCATATCCACCACTGCTTGGGCTGTGGCAAGGAAGGGTCTCCCTAGTATAAGGGGGACCTCGGTGTCTTCCTCCATATCGAGTATGACAAAGTCAGCTGGATAAACAAATCTGCTTACCTTTACCAAGACATTCTCGATGACACCTTGTGGGAATTTGACGGATCGATCAGCGAGTTGTATGCTCATTTTTGTAGGGCTCGTGGTTCCCAAGCCGAGCCTTTTGAACATTGACGAGGGCATGAGGTTAATGCTAGCCCCTAGGTCGGCTAAGGCATTGCGAACGGGCGATTCCCCTATTGAGCATGGAATCGTGAAGCTTCCGGGATCGATTTTCTTTTGGGGAAGTTTATTGAGCACGAGGGCAGAGCATTCTTCGCCTAAATTAACTAATTGCAAATTTTCAATTTTCCTCTTATGCGTAAGGAAGTCCCTCATGAATTTAGAGTATTTGGGCATTTGGGTTAGGACTTCGATAAAAGGAATATTGACGTGCAATTGTTTTAACAGACTTTCGAACTTTGCGAATTGCTCATTTGTCTTTTGAGGAATTAACCTACCGGGGTACGGAACTCGAGGAGCCTTGGTCGGCTCTGGTGATGGAGGAGAGTTCTTCACCTGCAGAGGTGTCGGTACTGTTTCTTCCGTTGGCGGTGGCACTTCTGCAGGCCCTACGGTGCGGTTTCGTAGTGTGATGAGGTGAACTTGCGCCTTTGGGTTTGTTTCGGTATTGCTAGGTAATGCGCCTTGCGGTCTCTCGGAAAAATTTTGAGCTATTTGATTTAATTGTTTTTCTATGTTTTGAATGCTAGCTTGTTGATTTCTAAAATTAGATTCTAATTGTAGAAATCTTTCCGAGTTTTTCTTATCAGTGTCAGAGACGAGGCGAGATATAGTATCTTCGAGCCTTTCTCGTCCACCTTGTTGTTGAGTGAAATTTTGTGACTCATTTCTTGGTTGCTGAAAGTTTGTTCGTTGGGTTTGTTGGTTACTACTATTGCCGGGTTCCCTCCAACCAAGGTTTGGGTGGTTTCGCCATCCTTGGTTGTAAGTTCCCGTTGGAGGACCCGACGGCCTAGGTCTATTATCAATGTAGTTTACCATTTCTTTTTGATCATCTGTTTCTTTCATGCAACTCCAATTTTCATGTGACCCACCACACCCTTCACAAGCCATAACCGAGACTGTTTTTGTCATTTCCAATTTTTTTATCTTTGAAGAAAGGGCCTCGATTTGGGCTTGTAAAGAAATGCTTTCATCGACCTTATGGGCGCCCGGGGCGATAGACTTATTTCCCCGGGGGGTGTGCCATTGAAAATTGGTTTGAGCAATTTCCTCAATTTGATTATATATTTCGTGTGGGCGTCGATTACCTAAAAGTCCCCCGGAGCTAGAGTCAAGTGTCTGCCTAGTGTGTGGCAACAATCCATTATAGAAAGTGGATACTTGTTGCCATGTTGCGAGGCCGTGACGGGGACACTTGCGCAATAGCTCCTTGAACCTTTCCCAAGTTTCATATAAGGATTCCCCGTCCTCTTGTGAGTATGTATTAATTTCAGTCATTAATTTAGCAGTTTTAGCAGGAGGGAAATACTTATATAGAAATTTTTGGGCTAGTTCATCCCAGGTGTTTACCGATCCAGCTGGGAGGGCGTTGAGCCAAGCTTTCGCTTGGTCTTTTAGTGAGAATGGAAACATACGGAGGCGGATGGGGTCGTTTGATACTCCATTGATCCGAAAGTTATCACATATTTCTAAGAAATTAGTTATATGTAGATGGGGATCCTCGTCCGCAAGCCCGTGGAAGGTTGCGGAGTTTTGGAGCATTTGTAACAAATGCGGTCGAAGTTCGAAGTTATTGGCTTCGACATTCGGGGCATTGATAGCGGCGCCTAGATTACCTACGGTGGGTCGTAGATAATCCATAAGGGTACGTTGGTCCGCCATTGGAGGTGGATCACCCGAAACCTTCTCTTGGTTTTTGGCTTTTAACCTTTTTCTGAGAAAGCGTTCGGGTTCTTCTAGCGGTTCTTTTATGTCTTTATTGGAACTGGAGCTCATACACTACGTGAGGTTGGCGTCGGGTTCCAAGTCCTGCAATAAAAACAGAAAAGAATGTTGGTCAGAAGGTTCACCACGGCCCCGTGTTGAGCGAACACGGCCCGTGGTCGGAGTTGCAGTGATTGTTTTCCAGATCCCAGTTACTGGAAGTTGGACACGGCCCCGTGTTGCACCGGCACGGCCCCGTGGTCAGCCTTCTGTAACTTGGAAAACAAAAACTGCCAGTGACGATGCTGAACACGGCCCGTGTCCGACCAGGCACGGCCCCGTGTTGAGCTCTGCAGAAGCTGAAAATCTAAGAAAAACTCCTAAAAAAATAAAGAAAAATAAAAATATGATTAGGCCGTTGATTCCTAACTTTCTTAAAATCCTTGTGTCCCCGGCAACGGCGCCAAAAACTTGATGTGCGTAAAGTGTGTTATATTTTTGATGAGTATTTAAGCCCCTTTTTACACTTTTAGCCAAGTTTTAAATTTATAAAACACGATATTTACTAACACTAAACACACATATGGGCAAGTGCACCCATCGTGGACGTAGTATAGTGTTGGTAAGATACCGAGGTCGTCCAAGGACACAAGAGCTTTTAATACCGGTTTATCCTCAACGTCTAATCAAATCAAAAAGTGAGAAAAATGTTTTAAACTAAGAAAAATAAAAACTAACTAAATGCTGAAAAATAAAATAAAATAAAAACAGATAGACAAGATGAATCACTTGGATCCGACACGTGTATTAGTATAACCTTTGATTATTTTCGCACTTTTGCACTTGTTTAAGAGATTATCTTAGTTATTGTAGTAGGCCCCTCTTTTGAAGGCGACGTTACCCTCAACCCAGTAGTTTGAGTCAGCAAGGATACAATCCTAAAGGGTCGGATTATTGAAAGATAATGAATTAAGTTATTAATGCAAATTGTGGTAGGCCCCGCTTTCGGCGGTGACGTTACCCTCGGCTAAGTAGTCTGAGTCAGCAGGGATACAGTCCTAAATAGCCGGGTTATAGTATTAATAGTAGTTAACTTATGAGGGGGTCAAAGAGTTTGGATCCCCGCCATCCAATACCTATGGGCATTGAAGGAGATCCTACTAAATTTGACCCAGGTCCCAAGCAGGACCTCTAAACGCTGAACAAGGGCAAGACCCTTACCAAACCGTTCCCTTAACCCCCGACCAGGTAGCCAACATACCTCCATATAGACCGTGGAGATATGAATGGTGAAAATCTTTTATTTTATATAGACAGTAAAATAACGCCAAGACACCACGCACAAACGATAAGGAAAGATCACCTTCAACATAAGTAACTAGTTATTAAAGTCATTAATACAAAACCAAATAAAAAGTGCAAAAGATTAAAAATAAAAAGTATTATACTAAACACTTGTCTTCACCAAGTGATGTAAGAGACTTAGGCAAACATGGCCTTGATTGTCAAGAACTCTTACTATCAATCTTGGATCCCGAGACAACTTACACACTCTACGATGGACAATGGATGATGGTGGTGGATGATGGTGTTATGGTGGTGGTGGGTGGTGGATGAAGTGTGAGAGAGGTGGTGTGCCAAGGGATGAAATGGAATGAAACCAAGCACCCCTATTTATAGGCTGAACAGAAGGCTGGGCACGGCCCCGTGTCCGCTGGACACGCCCCCGTGCCCGTCTGACATTCTCTCTCTTCATTAATTGTAATTCGCAATTACAATTAATGCGCCTGCTGTACTTTCACCACGCCCCCGTGCCCACTGGACACGGCCCCGTGGTGGGCAATGGAAGCTTCTACTGGTTTGTCTTTTCTGCTGCTTCCTGGGCACGCCCCCGTGTTCGCTGGACACGGGGCGTGTTCAGTCTCTGTTTTCTCTTCTTTGCCTTGGGAGGTGCCGTTGAGGGTCCGGGCAGTCTACTTTTGTTCCTTTTCTTGTATTTATGCTAGAATTAGTTGTCTTTTTGCTTCTTTTGTGATTTTGAGCTCATTTCATCATGAAAATACAAAAGGAAGAAAAAAACACTCTTTTCCAACATTAGTACTTAAAAAGGGTTAGTTTTATGCCTTAATTGATGTGATTTATATGTTGCATTTTACACACATCAGTGACACTATGGTGGTGGTGGCTAGGGTTGTGTGAGATTGAGTAGGGTATGTTTTCTCCGAAACATAATGTGTTCAAATGAGACACCTAGGATGTTGCATCCTGCCAAGGAGAAAACACGGGGGTGCACTTTCATGGTTGTCATAGCATATGATTAAAGTAGACTTGTACACCGACGAATCCCAACATAATCCACCTCTACCTTGTTTTATTTATCATAAAGTTTCTAAATATTCACAAGAAACAGTTTTCTAATGTCTCACCTAAACTTGTGAACTCGCTTACTTTTTGTTGAAATGTTTAAGCATGTTTTTAAGTAATTAATCAAGCTATGGAAATGAATTATAAGCAAGCATCGCATCGTATGATACCAACCTTTTGAAAGATTTTCTTTTAACACTCATGTAATTGAATTATAGTCGCAAATCTCGACTTTTCAAAGAGATTTGCGACGATAACTCAATTACATGAGTGATAAAAGAAAATTAACCCTCATTCACTTTAGGGACTATTCAAGTCTACAATGCCATAGATAGCAATTGTTAAAATCTAATTTATTACTTTGGAGATATTATATAATACGTTAATGGATTAGACCTCTATCTCGTATTTCATATGTGGCTTAGCAAAAAAGTATAACAATTCATTATAAAAGGTAGAAATATAATAACCATTAAAAGTATATTGAAGTCCTTGTTGCTTTAAAGCAAAAAAAAAAAAATAAATAATAATAATAATATTCTTAGTCATAGTAGGAATAAAACAGACATTGTTCAAAACAAGTTCAAGAGCACTTAAGTAAAAGAATAAATTATCCTATAATCTTAATGTTAACCTTTGACTATTGCCCATGTGAAGTTCTAAGTCTTCCTGTTTTATCTACTTAGCCTTCCTTAGTCCTTGAAAATCATTACATTTGCAGTTTTAGACTTTACCAGCTTAATGATTCACATAGGTTGCATTGGACTTAGACTTAATAAACCAAAACTTTATTTCATGTTATTTTATATTGAAAACAATATGATTCTTGTATTTGCCATTTATTTGGTATGAATAAATACATCAGTTTTAATAGTGCCATGAGTTATGAACAATCTATACGCCTCTACGTATTCTGTCGTCGGTTAGGATGTTACATTGTGTCCGTCATACTTTCATAAAATAAATTCATAAAGTTATACACACACACACATTGTTAGCAATGGTAGTAGCGGGTGGCCATGGTGGTAGGTGGCGGCCGCAGTCGTAGGTGGCAAGGGTGATAGGTGGTGTGGTGGACGGTGAGGGTGGTTGGCGGTGGCAGTGGGTGGTGGCTATGGCAATGGTGGGCAACAATCAGTGGTGGTGGTTGGTGGAGGTGGCGATGGCGATGGCTAGCGGTGGGTGGTGGCAGTGGTGGTGGGTGGGTGGCGGTGATGATGGTCGGTTATGGTGGTGGTGGGAAGGTGGTGGAGGTGATGTAGAGTAAAAGAGGGAATGAAATCATCAAAAAAAGAAGGGGCGGATGAAATGAGTTTAAGGTACGTTAAAACCTTCCTTCCTTCTCGGTATCATCTTCTTCCATACTGTTTACTAAGGGTGTTTGGGATTCCTTCTCTGTTCTCCTTTAACTTCTCATTTATGAGTTTTTTGAGAGATCACAAAAACTAACTTCTGCTTTTTTATTTCTCAACACACAAATAACTCTTTTTCAACTTATTATCAAAACATTAAAAAACAACTTATTAATTTTTATAAGTGAATAAGTGAATAGTTGTTACAAAATAAGCTAACCCAAACACCCTCACTGTATCTGCCCATTGCCCCATTCTCTCTTGCCTAATGACCAGTTCCACTTGAAATCAACCCCTCTCTCTTCCATCTGATCCTCACTCTTTATATCCCCAAATCACCATCTATCTTGATTTGGGTTTTATGTTTCTTGCTTAAAAACCCATTCTTTTTTTCGAATACTGAAGTACCCTACATTTATAGGGTTATTGTAAGTCAAAAGACATTTCATCAGTTTCTTGCTTCATTACAATTTGGTTGTTTGAAAATTTATTTTTAATCAAGTTATATGACCCCTTTTCATACATCTTTTTGCTTGTAATTTCATAAAGATTAAAACTTTGTTCTCTGTTCTTAGGGTTTGTGTTTTTCAGTTGAATACTTACATAAAATTGTGACCTGATTTTGTTTTCATGTTTTGATACTTACCCATGAATCCACGATGTTGATTTAAATATTTTGAGATTATAATTTGTAAAGCTTTATTTCTGTAGGGTAGGGTTCATGCGAGAACCACCTTTATTGCTAGAATCGTGAGAACCAATGTGAACACAACAAAATAAACCCACTACACCACTAAAAATCTAACAACCCCCCCCCCCCCAAAAAAAAAAAAAAAACTTAAAAAATCTAAAAAACAAACAATTTTTTTTTTAATATTTTTTATGTTTAAATCGCTACTTTTAGTAGCCAAAATTTAAAAAAATTGTTTTTTAATAATGAAAAGTAGCGATTTAAACATAAAAATATTTAAAAAAACAAAAATTTTGTGTGTTTTTTAGATTTTTTAGGTATTTTTGGTTGTGTTCACATTGGTTCTCGCAATTCTCGCAGTAAAGGGTGATTCCTAACGAATTCTTCTTCTATTTCTATTAGGGTCTACATATTCACACACCTTATTCCCTATTTCCACACCCTTCTAGACGCCTCGTATAGCCCTATACGAGGCGTATAGGGTTGCTTTTCCCGACCAGCTTCTGCACCTCGTATAACGTCACATCAGTCACATCATACGGGGAGTCTAGCCCTATACGAGGGGTCAATACGAGGGTACTTAGACGCCTCGTATAGACCTATACGAGGCGTCTTGGGCTGACCGATTTGACTATGATGAGACTATGTCTGACATGACTTAAAGGCATACGGGGAGTAAAGAGCTATACGAGGCGTCTTTAGCTCACATAAAATGCAACCTACAGTGCATTCTTGGTCCACACCCGAGCATTCAACAAACACTCACATTCACACATTCTGTTTCTTCTTGTATTTATTCGAAAGACTCTTGTTGTTTGTATTTGCGTTCTTATCATCCCGGAGTGTTGAAATGTCATCATATTTGGACGGCAACTATATCTTCAGGCAGTATTCTAGCGAAAAGTGGGGGCACGAAAGCGTTCCGGTAACAGTTATTAGCTTAAATGTTTTAATTACTTGTTGTTTTAGTTTATTATTTACTAATGATGATACGGTTGTCTATTTTGGAGGAGTCTGGCGTTCCTGATTCTAATGAGCAAGAGGAGGTTGTGTCTAGTATACAAGGAAAACAAAATAGCCCGTTTCTAGATTTGAACAAGCATCCTCCTGTTGATGAAACAACCCCTGTAGATGACTCATACCATGCTAGTGGATACGGAGGAGACGGTGGATACGGAGGAGACGGTGGATACGGATGAGACGGTGGATACGGAGGAGACGGTGGATACGGAGGAGACAGTGGATACCGAGGAGACGGTGGATACGAAGGAGACGGTGGATACGGAGGAGATGGTGGATACAGAGGAGACCGTGGATACGGAGGAAACGGTGGATACGGAGGAGACGGTGGATACCGAGGAGACGGTGGATACGGAGGAGACCGTGGATACGGAGGAGACGGTGGATACGGAGGAGACAGTGGATATGGTGGATACGGTGGATACGGGGGATACGGTGGATACGGAGGAGACGGTGATGGTGGATATCAAAACAATTCGGACGTTGGAGGATATGGTGGTTATGGTGGATATGGTAGATATGGTGGTGAAGCACCTCCCATTCTGGACAGCCCGTACTTAAAAAAGACGGTATAAATTACTATTTTATTATTAATATTTTATTATTATTATTATTACTTTATTATTATTATTATTATTATTATTATTATTATTATTATTATTAATAATATTGTCGATGTTACAGGTTTTCAACTCCTTAGATGAACTAAAGAAACAGATACAAGAAATAGCAAACGCGGATGGTTTCGTTATTGTCACCCGTCGATCAAAGAAAATCGGGGGAAGAACCGGGAGGGTATGGCTTGAATGTGATCGTGGTGGTGAGCACCAGAGTACAGCAACACTTAGAAAAGCTGGAAGCAAAAAAAAACCGGTTGCCCGTTTTACCTGCTGGCTGTCCGAACCACCCGTATGAAACCTGGGAGATAAAAGACGGAACAATTGAACATAACCACGAACTTTGTGAGGACTTGTCGGCCCACGCGTTTGTGCGAAGGTTTACTCCAAGCGAAATGAAACTGATCGAGCAGCTGACAGCTCAAAACATGGAGCCGCGCAAAATATTTCAAACGATAAGGAAGCAGGACCCCGACAGGTTTCATGTTCAGAAAGACGTTCAAAACGTTGTAGCGAAGATTAGAGCCGAACAAAGACAAGGATTGACTCCCATGCAGTCACTAGAAAATGTGCTGGTAAACAACGACTTTATTTACGAGACACGGGAAGAACCCGGAACAGAGATCGTAACAGAGATCTTCTTTCTTCATCGGGACTCGAGAGTCATGTGGCGTGCATTCCCCCACGTCATGATGATCGATGCGACGTACAAGACAAGCATATACAATATGCCCTTTATCCAGATTGTTGGTATGACGCCTACCAACAAATCGTTTATTATCGCGCATGCCGTTGTTAGTAAAGAACGGGGTGATAACTTTGTGTGGGTGCTTGAGAGGGTTAAGTCAATGTTGGATGAATGTATGGAGCCACGTGTGATTTTAACGGATAGAGACCTAGCCCTTATGGGCGCGTGTGCTAAAGTATTTCCAGACGCCTCCAGGCTTCTTTGCAGGTGGCACATACAACAGAATGTTATGAAGCACTGCAAGGGTGCCTTCACAGACGAAGACTGGAAGAAATTTTTGTCATTCTGGGGGACATTGATTGAGTCTCCATCCATACCCATCTACGACTACCACTTGCGCAACATGCGAAAGCGACTTGTGGAGTGCAAACGTTCTAGTAAGTTTTTCTAATAACATACGACTCACCTATGCAAATTTTATTAAATTATTTTTACTTTTTAGTAGTCTTCAAATACGTGTACGATAACTGGCTAAAATACTATAAGGAGATGTTTGTCTTTGCGTGGACTGATAAGAGGCGCAACTTTGGTAATCGTACTACAAACAGAGTTGAGAGCCAACACGCCAACTTAAAGAGATACGTCCTAGATAGGAGCTCGCTGGACCGTGTAGTTGGTTGTGTCCGGGATATAGTTGAGACACAGTTCGGTGAAATAAGGAAGACTTTTCGAGAAAGCATCGAAAAAACAATGAAACACCACAAACACCCGATGTTTCAACACCTAGTTGAAAAAGTATCTCATACAGCCCTTGACTTGTTGCATGGAGAGGCAATTAGGAAGCTAGATGTCTTGGAGCGCTTTAATTCATCATGTGGTTGCCAAATGTGGCACAGCTGTGGGTTGCCCTGTGCTTGTAGGATAGAAAAGTACATGCGTGAAGGTAATAATTGTTAAACGTACAACACTTGTGTGATATATTTCCTTTTTTCATTTTACTTAAACAATATTGTTTTTAACCGTGCAGAGCGTCCGATTCAACTCGAAGACATAGACGTGTTTTGGCGGAAACTTAACTTCCAAAGTTGTAAATTGATAGACGACTCCGTTGACGTGGTCGAAGAGCTAGATGTTGTTAGACAACAATTACAGTCGCACCCCCCAGCTCAGCAAAAAAGCCTGCTTTCAAAGATTAAAGCGGTGTTGACTCCAACGAAATCTACCAAGAAACCACCGGTTGTCCAACAAAATACTCGTGGCCGACCAACAACAAAGCAGGTACAAGAAAGGTTGGACGAGACCTCTCGTATAGATGAAGAATTGAAGAGAAGCTCCTTCGGTGATGCAAACATGTGCTTTGAAGGTTCACGACAAAGTAAGTACGATAAACCTCGCCACAGCTCGTACGTTCCGTCTCAGGCCTCACAACAGTCGGTTATAAGGTCCCAAAAACCCAAAGCGAGCCTAAGCCGTTCAAAGAGTTCTAAGAAGAAAGAGACACGAGATGATCACGGTTTTCCTTTAATCATTGGGGACGAGTACGTGGGAATCATCGAACAGTTTAAGTATGCCATTCCGCCAGTGTTCCATCCGTACGTCTCGTGCATACGAGATGTGATGCCGGACGGTCATTGTGGGTTTCGGTCTGTGGCTGTGGGCTTAGGGATGGATCAGAGTTCATGGGGGCTTATTCGAAGGGACCTTGTCCAAGAAATGGATCAGAACGAATCGATCTGGTTCCCAATATTTGAAGCATGGGCTGAAGGTTATTTTTACACGCATCGTCAGGGCCTAATTTGGGATTCAGTGGCCGGTTGTGGGGAGAATCGCTGGATGGACTTCCCCTTTGCAGGACTTCTTATTGCACAAACGTACGGTATCGGGGTGCACCTGTTAACGACAACCATGGGTGCGAGTTCCACTTACTTCCCAATACTAAGTCCTCCGGCTAATCAACAACCATTATTCATAACGCTTACACATGTTAACGAGAACTACTTCATACATGTTAAGCTGGAAGGGGATAATCCTATGCCACCAGCACACGGGCTATGGTTGACCCACCGAAGACCCCATATAGAACAATGGGAAGATATGTACTTGCCACGTCTAGAATGGTATACATCGATAATGAATCCTCGGCCAAGATCAAACCCCAGTCTTGATTACATAGATAGTTATACGGAAGAATGATTTTTGTAATTAATAGTATTTTTTGTAATTAATAGTATTTTTTTGTAATTAATAGTATTTTTTTTTGTAATTAATAGTATTTTTTTGTAATTAATACTATTTTTTTTGTAATTAATAGTATCTTTTTTGTAATTAATAGTATTTTTCTATAATTTTCTACAAATTCTATAATTTTTATTATAATTTCTATCATTATTCTATAATTAGAATTCATTAAAACAGGTTAATAAAAATTTAATAAAAAAATACCAGTAGACGACTCGTATAGAGCTAGACGGGTCGTATACGTTTGACCAAAAGACCATTTAGCCTCTGATATGCCCCCAATCTAGGCTTATTTCAGGGGCTAAAAAGTAATTTTACTTAATCCAGACGCCTCGTATAGAGCTATACGGGTAGTCTACATTTGACCAAAAGACCATTTAGCCCCTGATATGCCCCCAATCTAGGCTTATTTCAGGGGCTAAAAAGTAATTTTACTTAATCTAGACGCCTCGTATAGAGCTATACGGGTAGTCTATTTGAGCGGGTTTTTGAAAATTTAAATTTTGAATATCTCAATTTCAAAATTTGAATTCTTTGAAAATGGACGCTTCGTATAGACCTGTACGGGTCATCTATTTGAGCGGTAACAATTCTTTTACTTTAAATTTGAATTTTGAAAATATTTTATGTTAATTACTATTTTACCCCTGAAAGTCCCCAGTATAGCCCTTTAACAGGGGCTCAAAGGTAATTTAGAAGCGTAGACGACACGTACAGGTCTGTACGAGTAGTACAACTGAGGCGGCAACTTTAACACCTTTTCCTTTTTTAATTATTAAAAAAGTTTTATTAAATGACCATTTTGCCCCTGTATAGCCCTCAGTATAGGCATTAATTAGGGGCAAAATGGTAATTAACCACTCCAGAAATATCTTTTTGGTTTGGTTAATTACCATTTTGCCCCTGAAAAATGCCTATACTGGGGGCTATACAGGGGCAAAATAGTCATTTAACAAAAAGTATAGACGTCTCGTATAGCTCTATACGAGTCGTCTATGTTTTGTATAAGTCTGGGGGGGCCTACACGACACTGATTACACCCCCAAACAACAAAAACACACACATACGCACAAGACAGAGCTATACGCCTCGTACGTATTTCGACCGTATTTTTGAAGATTTGAAGCATCACCGGTACGTATTTCATCCCGTAGTTAAGTATTTTTGCCTCGTTTTTGCCTTTAGACCGTAGGTTTGCCCTGAAATTAGATTTTTGTTGGGTTTTGGGGGTTTGACTATAATGTTGAAGATGAACGAGTAGAACAGGACGCCGAGTATAACCCTATACGAGGGCTATACGAGGCTCTGATTTTTTTTTTTGTAATATTTTTATTATTGTTATTATTATTCTTTTTATTATTATTATTATTGTTATTATTGTTATTATTATTATTGTTATTATTATTACTATTATTGTTATTATTATTATTATTGTTATTATTCTTATTATTATTGTTTATTAATTATTATATTATAAATATTATTATTATTATTATTGTTGTTATTATTATTATTATTTATTAATTATATTATTATTATTATTATTATTATTATTATTATTGTTGTTGTTGTTGTTGTTGTTGTTTATTAATTATTATATTATACATATTAATATTATTATTATTATTATTATTGTTATTATTATTATTATTATTATTATTATTATTATTTATTAATTATTATATTATTATTATTATTATTATTATTATTGTTATTATTATTATTAATTATTGTTAATATTATTATTATTTATTAATTATTATTATTATTATTATAAACATTATTATTATTGTTATTAAATATTATTATTATTATTATTAATGTTATTATTATTATTATTTATTTAATTAATTATTTACTTATTTATTTATTTATTTATTATTGTTTTTATACGTATACGGTATTTATTTGCAGATTGATTATGGAGGACGATCTGATTCCGGGCGATGACATTCACGTAGAGCCGGTTCAGCAGGGTCCACGACGGAGACGGCGACCGCCTGTGGATACGCTGCAGGGGCATCCATATTTAGAGTTTCCCGACGGCACCGAGGCCGCCCGTCATTGCCAGAAGCTTAGGAGGATGTACATTGGATCGCATGCAGCGATCGATCGGGATGCGATGGACGGGATAGCTGAGACGCCGAGAGTGCGTCGGTTTATACCTGTCGATTCGCCTGGCATCGCCTTTTTGATTTGGCGCACACGCCGACCTACAGGGAGCTGCTGGTCGAGTTCCTTTCGTCATTCACATTTTACCCTCCTGGGGTCCCAGTGCCGCTCCCGCACCCACGTGCTCCTCCTCCGCCTGAGGTTTCTTTCAGGCTTGCTGGCGTTATGCGTTCGATGACGCTAGCAGAGTTTGCGGTGCATTGCGGTTTATACATGCAGGAGGAGATTGAGACTGAGATTTACACAGCGGGGCTAGTGGTGGTTGAAAAACCCACTCTTGTAGGGTTTTGGCAGGTGATTGCGGGGGCGGATCATTGGGAGCACGAGAAGTCGAAGGGGAGGGTGTCGTTTGTTAGGGACCCACTGTACAGATATGTACGTTTATTATGGCAATTATTGTGATTATATGTACTGTTTATTAATCTCTGTTTTTTGTATTTCGCTAACACTATCTGCAGGTATCTGCACCATTTGCTCGCTACTTCTATTTCAGCGCGCGGCTACAGCCGTGAGTGGTGTACGACCACAGATCTTTTTTTCCTTTATTGTTTGTTGTATAGGAGGCCGTGCGCGCTAGCACACGGTCTAGCCCAGTACTACGCCTACGCCCATCACCGGCAGGAGCGCGGATTTTTGTATGGCTGGGCGTACGTGACCGTCATTGCCCGTTCATTGGGCCTCGTACCACACCAGGACCCACATCTACGGACGCCGCCAGTCATGCCGACGCGGATGGGTTTTCAGACGCTGTGGGGGATGAAGGTAATCAAGAGGTTCGCCGTTGGCCCGCGGTTTAAAAACCGCGAGGGGGGCGTATGGACAGAGGAGGCCCTACCAGAGCATTTCGAGCTCGTTCATCCTCCTGCAGATCCTGCTGATGCAGTGCTCGTGGAGGACCCTCCGGAGGATGTAGACGGTGCAGCGGTGCCACAGCCACCGCCACCTGCCGGGGCACCTCAGTTTCCACGACACATTATTCCAGGTCATGCCCCCGGAGCTGCGCTACATCCGGATGTACGAGCCGAGCTTGACAGGCTCAACGATTTGGTAGGTTGGCTGGTACGGGCGGAGCAGGATAGACGAGAGAGAGAGGGATTACCCCCGATACCGCTTCCACCGGTTCGAGCACCACATCAGCAGCACCAGCCGCAGCAGCAGCATCAGGATTCGGATTCGGATTTGGATGCATAGACCTGTTGTTGTTTTTATTTTTATTATGGATGTACAAACTTATCTTATATATTTTTGTTTTGGATGTAAAAAGTTATCTTATATATGTCATATTTATTTTTGTTTTCAGTTATTCGGTTACTTAATGATTGTTGTCTTAAATTTATATAATACGGAAACAAAATATGTTTTGAATATAATACGGAAACAATATATCCATTGAATATAATACGGAAACAATATTTGAAAGAGATAAAATGTTAATCGAAAGAATAATATTTAAAAAAGCAAAATGTTAAAAACAATATAATATTTAATCGATATAATATATTTAAAGAGCCGATTTTTAAAATAGTTGATTTTTAAAAAACAAAAACTTTTTATAGTGTAAAAAACAAAAAAAAAAAAAACAAAAAAAACTTTTTTTAAAACCATAAAAATTTTCAACAAATAAACATCCAAAAAACCATACCAAAACCCACCAAAACACCCCTCATTTCAGCCAAAAAAAAACCAACTTTAGACGCCTCGTATAGGGCTGTACCCTTCGTATAGGGTTCCTTAAACGTCGTGCCTGACACCCTCTGAGACCACCTTGAATTCAGTGCATATACGCCTCGTATAGAGCTATACGAGGCGTCTAGGGCACAAAAAGTGTGAAAATAGGCGGAGAAGGTGTCCGGATATCTGGAGCCTTCTGTAATAACTCTCATTAAAATCCATAATTAGGATGATAATTAGTCAATAAGAAAACCCTAATTGAGACACCCAAGTAATTCTGCACTAACCCTAAAATTTTCAGAATAATTGAAATCAGGATCAGGGCCCCTAAAACTCAAGGGGGTTAAACCCTAGTTGATAATTACCAACAATTTTCATTGTCACAGTAGAATTTGAGAAAATAGTTGAGTCATGCAAGCTAGTCCCGTACCCAGCTAGCCTATGTAATTAGACTGCACCCCTTACGGACCGTAAGGGGAAATGCCATACGGTCCGTAAGCATGTCTCAAAAATCACTATAAATAGCAGACCTTGGCAGTAGCTTTCTGAAGTTGAAACGACGTAAGAACTCTCTGTAGACGTCGACTTATAGCAAGAACAGTCCCAAAACACACCCTAAATATCGAAACGCTGCCGCAAAACAGGGTAATAACTCGATCGCTATTACGATTCATTTTCCGACTGATCAATATATCCAATGGATGTTTAAGTGCCGCCCATATAGGGTTATACTTTGTCGTTCGTCGTTAAATCGATGGATGTTTAAGTATTGCACTTTGTCGTTCGTTGTGAGAATTTGATCTCGTGAGTTATCGTAACTGCTGTATTGATCACTAACCCGGTTTTGTGTGCATTATTATTAAATTAAGTTAACAAGGCTAAATCATATTCCGCCCGTGTTAAATCTGCAATGTGAGTCATTCTCTTTTTATCAAATGTTTTACAATACTCCAAATTATTTTCAGAATTATAAATTACAGTGATTAAGTTTATGTAATCACCAAATTACAGCCAGTATGTGGGGTATTGTGCACATTACTACTGATCTAATCACATTAGGTGGGCGAACCTAAAATTAAGTGATACACGTCATTCATTGGGGCAGCCAATGGTGATATGACCACAGTCACAGATCCGGTCGAGTGACAAATACTGTGGGTAGTTGGTAGATATCAGAAACATATGTAAAAACTCTTAATACTGTAAATTATAATAAATGAGTCATTTTAGTAAACTGAATGATTCACTCAGTATTTCCCACTGACAAAACCTTTTTCAAACATGTTTCAGGTGATCTATTGTAATTCAGGAAAAGTGCTGGGAAGCATTTCAAGCTTAAGATAGTGGCTCATTATAAAATAAGGAAATATGTTTTGTAAAAATAAAGATTTCTCAGTAAAATCTTGTTATTGTAAATTATCGGGGTTTTATCCCGAATTGTGAAATAAAATAATCGGGAAAAGTTTTTAGCTTTAAAACGATCCTGATGGAAAAATTCCGCTGCTAAAATCACATAAATAAATATCACGGGATTTCTGTCCCGCGGCTCCTGAAACGGGTAAAACCGGGTCGGGGGCCGTGACAGAAATGAGGTGGTATCAGAGCCACTGAGTTAAGCTAATTAAGTATTTAGAGATACTTAATTTTTCCTGATTACTATTATGTGATTATGTGTTTTATTAAACTGATTATTTGTTAGTTACAGTATGGGTAAGCAAAAGCTGCAAGATATCTATCTTAAATTAGATAGGTCAGTCTATGAAGAGGGAAGTTCATCTTCAAAACTCCCTACAATTCCTGAAGAAGGAATATTTGTGCGAAAAGCACAATATGAGAAACCGCTTTCTCCTAGAAAAAGGAGTATGATTATTAAGAAAAGTAAAAAGCAAATCCGAGAAAAGAGGATTAAAAAGGAAACCCAGGAATTAATCAATAAATCACCTTGGGAAGACAAGCTAGATGAGAAATGGGCAAATTTGTATATGCTAGCTACAGTAGCAGAACATGCAAATCTTTAAAAACCCTAAGTCTAGTAATAGCACTTCCCAGTAAATAAATAAATAAATCCGAGTGTGTTCTTTCCTGTTATTTTGTACAAATAGTGTGCAATAAAACTTTGATGTTTATTTGTTAAACTTTGTTCCAAAGTTTTAACTTAGTATTTTGTGCATTTTGCATATATGCTACACAGCATGAATGAGATATCTGAAGCCTTTCAGAACCTCGATCTTTACCCGGTGAATGTAGAAGTTTCCCAAGATTTCACTGGATACTTTGCTGATGTGGAACAACCTGTAGAATTCAATGCTCCACCTTTGACAAAGCCAAAACGAAAGAAAAGAAAGAATTATGTATGGGGTAGTCGTATCCGTAGGAAAAAGCCAGCCCCGAAACTTCCTAAAATAAACAACCCTTTAGGAAAAGGAAAAGAAATTGTAATCAAAGAAAGCACTAAACAGCAAGAGATGGAAACTGAAGTCAAGAAAGATTCTAGGCAAATGGAGAAACAGTTTGAGGAATATTCTAAAGATATAGAAATGGAAGTAGGACAAGGTTCTAGACCAACTCAGATAGAAATTGGAGAGAGCTCAAACCAAAACCAAAACCAGGGAATAACTTTTCAGGATGAAATAGATTTTCTATTGGCAAACTGTGAGACTATTCAACATGTCAATACGAATGTTTTTACCTATCCTAGTGAAAATCCACTCCCAGTGAATTTTGAACCAGCAATTCCAGAACCAATAGTCCACTCTCAACCTGTAGAAATGGACGAATGGTGGAGAAATGATTGGCAATTTCAAAATATTGTCAACGACCCTTATTCCTTTTTTCCACAATTCGATCCAGAACCCCTACCTAATCCACCAATAAGTAACGAAAATATGGCGGAACTTCGCCATTATGGTGAAGAATTGATGGATGCAGGAAATAGAATCAGGGAGATAGGGGGACAAATTGCCTGGAAATATGATGAAAGGGAAATGCGTTTTTAGAACGACAAGTGGTTAGAGATAGGAGGGTAATAAAACTATAGTTGTGTAAATAGTAAAATCAGTCTGTAACATAACTACGAATAAAACCCTGTAAAATATTTGTGTATAGTGATGCATACTATAACCGATATAAAATGGAATCGAGAAATCGATAGCTTTGACTATACGTGTATTGTAAATTGTCTGATTGTTTGTGTATAATTGCTATTTATCAAATACTAATAAAAATTATATATATATTATCAGATGGCAAATATTGGTAATGAACCGGTAAATGAGGTTAATCAGTCGGAGCAACATCCAGGGGATCAATATATGACTAGACAAGATATTGAAAATATTGTTGCTCAAGGGATAGCCAATGCTATTCCAGCATTCATTGCTGCTGTAAAAAGTCCAATCGAACCACAACATATCGTTCCTAGTAAACGTACTTCTGAAGATAACTTCAGTAATAGTATAAATGGTGGCAATAATCATGATAATGAATCCCAGCACACGCCGCTCCCTAAGAAACTGAAAGCTGCAACACCTGGTTGCACATTCAAAGAATTTCTTGCTTGTAAACCCACTGAATTTGCAGGCAATGAAGGGGCAACTGCGTCACTGCGTTGGTTAGAGAAAACCGAAGCAGTAATTGCAATCAGTAAGTGTGCCAAAGATGATCAGGTCATGTACGCATCAAATCTGTTTAAAGAAGGAGCACTTGAATGGTGGAACACTGTGTTACAAGCTAAAGGAAGAAATAGGGCTTATGCTATGACTTGGGAGGAATTTAAGAATCTTGTAGAAAGAAAATTCTGTCCTGAGTATGAAAAGGAACAAATGGCAAATAAGTTCCTAACTCATCGGATGTTAGGTGTGGATTGTCGTGGTTATACTTCGACATTTTTTGAATATGCTAGAGTGGTACCAACACTGGCTTCGCCAGAACCGGTACTCATTTCTCGCTATATTTGGGGATTAATTAGCGAAATTCGCAATATCCTTAAGGCTGCGAGACCTCGCACTATTGACGATGCTGTAGAATTAGCTAACACTCTGACTGATGAATTGATACGCACAAGAGATGAAGACAGGAAGAAGGAACTAGCTCAGAAAATTACCCAAGGATATAGGGTGGGTAATAGTAGTTTCAAGAAAAGAGGTGCAGGGCAATCTTCAACTTTGCCATTCTACAAAATTTGCAAAAAGAAACATTTTGGAAAATGTAACAAACTTTGCAATTTTTGCAAAACGCTAGGACATAGTGAAGAAAACTGCAGAAAGAAATCCCTAATTTGTTACAATTGTGGAGAAGCCGGACATTTCAAAACAGAATGTCCTAAGTTAGTTAAACCAGTAGACAACAAAACCAAGGGCGACCGAAGGAGCTACTAAGAAGAATGCCAGAGCATTCCAGCTAACCACTCAAGAAGCAGAGCTCATCCCGGATGTGATAGCCGGTACGTTTTTAGTTCACGACGTTTTTGCAAAAGTATTGTTTGACTCTGGTGCAAACCAAAGTTTTATAAATACTTCATTCTGCCAAGCTCTTAAGTTACCCTTAACTACCGTTAGGCAGATTTTTACGGTTGAAACCGCAGATGGGAATTCAGTAAAAATCAATCAGGTTTTGCAAAAAGTAGAAATAGAACTTTCAGGTCATAAATTTGCTGCAAACCTATTACCTATGAAATTAGCTGAATTTGATGTTGTGTTAGGAATGGATTGGTTAATAGTCAACCATGCTCAAATCATTTGTGATAAAAACTCCATAGAAATTCAATCACCTACTGGAGAAGTAATCATGATTACAGGAGATAAACCTCGAAAGCCACTGAAGTTCATATCAGTAATGAAAGTTGCTAATTATGAACAAAAACAAGGAATAATATATATGATTTCAGTAATCATTAGTACTAAAGGTAAGGAACTTAAGGAAATTCCTGTAGTCTCAGAATACCCAGATATATTTCCAGAAGATTTACCTGGGTTACCACCAGATAGGGAGGTAGAATTTAGGATTCATCTAATTCCAGGAACTACACCGATAGCCAAGGCACCCTATCGATTAGCTCCTACCGAAATGCTAGAATTGAAAAAGCAATTAGATGAATTACTAAGCAAAGGATTTATACAACCTAGTTCATCCCCTTGGGGTGCACCAGTGTTGTTTGTGAAAAAGAAAGATGGATCGATGAGAATGTGTATCGATTATAGAGAGTTGAATAAGGTTACAATTAAGAATCGATACCCATTACCTAGGATTGATGATCTTTTCGATCAATTACAAGGCGCTAGGTACTTTTCTAAGATAGACTTGCGCTCCGGATATCATCAATTAAAGGTTCAAGAAGAAGACATACCTAAAACTGCTTTTAGAACTAGGTATGGACATTATGAGTTTACAGTCATGCCCTTTGGGTTAATAATGCACCTACAGCATTCATGGACATGATGAACAGGATCTGTAAACCATATTTGGATAAATTTGTAATTGTTTTCATAGACGATATACTTATTTATTCAAAAAGTCAGGACGAACATTGTCAGCAGTTGCATGCACTCTTAACTTTGTTAAGAAAAGAAAAATTGTATGCCAAATTTTCGAAGTGTGAATTTTGGCTACAAGAAGTGCAATTCTTAGGACACATGGTGAATCATGAAGGTATTCATGCAGATCCTGCTAAGATAGAACCAATTACCAATTGGAAGGTTCCACAAACCGCAATGGAAATTAGAAGTTTTATAGGTTTAGCTGGATATTATAGACGGTTTATTAAGGATTTTTCCAAGATAGCTGTACCATTAACTAAGCTAACCTGTAAAGCCATTAAGTTTGAATGGGGACCTAAACAAGAAGAAGCCTTTAGAATCTTGAAGCAGAAATTAACCAATGCTCCAATCTTAGCCTTACCAGAAGGAACAGAGGATTTTGAAGTATATTGTGATGCTTCAAAATTAGGATTCGGATGTGTGTTAATGCAACGCAAGAAGCTAATTGCGTATGCTTCCAGACAATTGAAAAAGCACGAGGAAAACTATACGACTCATGACTTAGAATTAGGAGCTATAGTTTTTGCCCTTAAGATATGGAGACATTATCTGTATGGAAGTAAGTTTCCTGTTTATACAGATCATAAAAGTTTAAAGTATATATTTGAGCAAAAAGAGTTAAATATGAGGCAAAGAAGATGGATGGAAATCCTGAGTGATTACGACTGTGATATTCAATATCACGAAGGAAAGGCAAACGTAGTTGCAGATGCCTTGAGTCGTAAGTATCATGAGAAGCAAAGGCGAGTCCGTGCTCTTAGAATAAATCTACGAGTAGATTTAATGGAACAATTGAAAGAAATTCAGGAAACGACAATTAAGGACGATGCCGAAGGAATGAAAGGTTACCTAAAAGAATTGGAACAAGGAAATGATGGAATTTGGAAATTCCACAAAAGCAGAATTTGGGTACCTAAACAGGGAAATTTAAGATCAAAGATTTTAGAGGAAGCTCATAAATCTAGGTATACTGTACATCCAGGAAACAATAAGATGTACCAAGATTTAAGAAAGAATTTCTGGTGGATAGGAATGAAAAAGGATATAGCCGAATACGTATCTAAATGTCTAACTTGTTCACAAGTTAAAGCCGAACATCAGAAACCTGCAGGACTACTACAACAGTTAGAAATGCCTGTATGGAAATGGGAACTCATAACAATGGACTTTGTTACTAAGTTACCCAAAACCAGAATAGGTAACGATGCGATTTGGGTAATTGTGGATCGATTAACCAAATCTGCTCATTTTCTACCTATGAAAGAAACCTTTAGCATGGAAAGGTTAGCCAAGTTGTATGTGGATGAAATAGTATCCTTACATGGAGTCCCACTCTCCATTGTATCGGATAGAGATAGTCGTTTCACTTCCCGTTTCTGGACAAGCTTCTAAGAAGCAATGGGAACCCGACTTAATCTAAGCACTGCATATCATCCACAAACAGACGGACAAAGTGAAAGGACGATCCAAACTCTAGAAGACATGCTCCGAGCATGTGTAATTGACTTTGGTGGTAATTGGGATAACCATTTACCATTAATCGAATTCTCCTATAACAATAGTTATCACTCAAGCATCGAAGCCGCTCCATTCGAAGCACTGTATGGACGCAAGTGCAGAACTCCCGTATGTTGGGCAGAAATAGGAGAAAGTCAATTATCAGGTCCAGAAATCGTGCAAGAAACCACAGATAAGATAACTCAAATCAAGGAAAGATTGAAAACAGCCAGAGATCGTCAGAAAAGCTATGCAGACAATCGCCGCAAGCCACTAGAATTCCAGATAGGAGACAAAGTACTTTTGAAAGTATCTCCTTGGAAAGGAGTAGTACGATTCGGTAAGAAAGGAAAACTGAGTCCAAGATATGTTGGACCATTCCCAGTAACCCAACGAATAGGACCAGTAGCTTATCGCTTACAACTACCAGAAGAACTAGCTGGAGTACATGATGTATTTCATGTATCCAATCTCAAGAAATGTCTATCAGACGAATCCCTGGTAGTACCTCTTCAAGATGTGGAGGTAAATGAAAAGCTGAAATTCATAGAGAAACCCTTACAAATAGAAGACCAGAAGGTCAAGTTTCTCAAACACAAGCGACTAGTGCTGGTGAAAGTCAAATGGAATTCGAAGAGGGGACCAGAATATACTTGGGAACTGGAATCAGAAATGAAGCGAAAATACCCTCATCTATTTTCATGAATCTCGAGGACGAGATTTTCTTAAGGTGGGGAGGATGTAATAACTCTCATTAAAATCCATAATTAGGATGATAATTAGTCAATAAGAAAACCCTAATTGAGACACCCAAGTAATTCTGCACTAACCCTAAAATTTTCAGAATAATCGGAATCAGGATCAGGGCCCCTAAAACTCAAGGGGGTTAAACCCTAGTTGATAATTATCAACAATTTTCGTTGTCACAGTAGAAATTGAGAAAATAGTTGAGTCATGCAAGCTAGTCCCGTACCCAGCTAGCCTATGTAATTAGACTGCACCCCTTACGGACCGTAAGGGGAAATGCCATAGGGTCCGTAAGCATGTCTCAAAAATCACTATAAATAGCAGACCTTGGCAGTAGCTTTCTGAAGTTGAAACGACGTAAGAACTCTCTGTAGACGTCGACTTATAGTAAGAACAGTCCCAAAACACACCCTAAATATCGAAACGCTGCCGCAAAACAGGGTAATAACTCGATCGCTATTACGATTCATTTTCCGACTGATCAATATATCCAATGGATGTTTAAGTGCCGCCCATATAGGGTTATACTTTGTCGTTCGTCGTTAAATCGATGGATGTTTAAGTATTGCACTTTGTCGTTCGTTGTGAGAATTTGATCTTGTGAGTTATCGTAACTGCTGTATTGATCACTAACCCGGTTTTGTGTGCATTATTATTAAATTAAGTTAACAAGGCTAAATCATATTCCGCCCGTGTTAAATCTGCAATGTGAGTCATTCTCTTTTTATCAAATGTTTTACAATACTCCAAATTATTTTCAGAATTATAAATTACAGTGATTAAGTTTATGTAATCACCAAATTACAGCCAGTATGTGGGGTATTGTGCACATTACTACTGATCTAATCACATTAGGTGGGCGAACCTAAAATTAAGTGATACACGTCATTCATTGGGGCAGCCAATGGTGATATGACCACAGTCACAGATCCGGTAGAGTGACAAATACTGTGGGTAGTTGGTAGATATCAGAAACATATGTAAAAACTCTTAATACTGTAAATTATAATAAATGAGTCATTTTAGTAAACTGAATGATTCACTCAGTATTTCCCGCTGACAACCTTTTTCAAACATGTTTCAGGTGATCTATTGTAATTCAGGAAAAGTGCTGGGAAGCATTTCAAGCTTAAGATAGTGGCTCATTATAAAATAAGGAAATATGTTTTGTAAAAATAAAGATTTCTCAGTAAAATCTTGTTATTGTAAATTATCGGGGTTTTATCCCGAATTGTGAAATAAAAATAATCGGGAAAAGTTTTTAGCTTTAAAACGATCCTGATGGAAAAATTCCGCTGCTAAAATCACATAAATAAATATCACGGGATTTCTGTCCCGCGGCTCCTGAAACGGGTAAAACCGGGTCGGGGGCCGTGACACCTTCTATAAACAGCTCATGATATCTATTTATTTGTTTGTGTAGGGTTTTATACTGAAATGAATTTATTTTCAAGTTTTGTTACATACCCCTGATTTATATATGAATCTTTCTTGTGTGTTCATAATAAAAAATTAATTCTTCTTAATATGTTTTTTGCATAATTTCTTTAGGTTTC
The DNA here is from genome assembly GCF_002127325.2 of Helianthus annuus. Classification (NCBI taxonomy): domain Eukaryota; kingdom Viridiplantae; phylum Streptophyta; class Magnoliopsida; order Asterales; family Asteraceae; genus Helianthus; species Helianthus annuus. The sequence continues at coordinate 163,505,104 of NC_035443.2, forward strand.
TTGAATCTTGATTTCTGTTAAGTATGGAAGTGGTGAAGAAGAAAAACTACATGCTCATAAAAGAAGGGGCAGGCCTCAAAAACTGTTGATGAGTGAATCCGATGACGATATTGGAAAGATAGAGGATGAAGAGAACATGAATGTGAATGATGTTGTATCAAACAAAGATGGAAAGAAAAGAAACCGAAACAAGCAGGCCAAAGAAGAGGGTGACTTAATCAAAGACGAAAGTGAGTGGACTCAGGTTAACAACGGTTTTCGACTTACGCCAAGTAGGAGGAAAAGTAAGCCACGGCGTGCAGCTGAATCCGGTATCGAATGCAGTTGAAATTTGTGAATCTCTAGTCTGATTTTGTTAATCTGTTTTTTATTATGGTTGCTTCTTGCTAAGTATTTTAAGGTATGATTGAATGGTAAATGTGTTTTGCATTTGACACGTGTTCCTTTTTGAATCTGTAACAAAGTTCTTTTGCATCATATCAGTTGCATGTATAGATCTTATTCCAAATGTCTTTGTTTGTTCCCATAAGTGGCATGCTATGATGATGATGACGACGACAATAACTTGATCAAATATGTTGTTTATGTTGCTTGTTTGAGCTTAGTTTGTGTTTCATCTTCAGCATGGTATGTAAATGTTTTATATGTTCTCAAATGAAAAAAAATCCCTTGAGCAATTATCTAGTTGAACAATACATGACCATTGAATAGCAAAATTGCATAAATCTGCACGACTCTTATATATGATTTTTCTGTACTTTTTATTAGAACCGATAACTAAACTTAATTATGTTTGTTATGTATGTATTAACTTATAAGTTATGAACTCGGTAGTTATGATAAGTGATGGTGATGATGATAAGCGGGTGTATTTTAAACTGCCAAAGACAGTTATTCCCGCCAATATCAAACCGCCAAAATCATCACCTATATATATGAATGGTGTGTATTCCGGCACCAAGACAGTTTGCCACTATTCGAATTGTCCATTCCTTTCATTTCAGTTTTCTTATTCAAATATCATCTCTGCATATTCATTCGTTTAATCATCATGACTATCGAATCTTCGATACCATGTTTATCCGCTGCAAGTTTGGTTGAAGACCAACAATGTGGTATCAGAGCCACATCGGGAAAGAGTGCAGAAATCAGATCCACATTAACAACATTACCCTGTCAACACTGCATTAATGAACAGAATGATAAAGAAAGAAGGGTTCATCGGGTGAGATTATGTTATTATTGCCACCAGCCCGGACATCAAATATACTCGTGTAAATCAAAAGAAAATGACGAAGCAACTCAACCGATAAATCAAGCGGTTAATGCCGGAATTCAGAATCAAGGGAGTGATGCAGTTTGCCGTGACGAAATGATTGTCATCGGCACAGAGGGCGGCCAATGGGGCGATATATGGTATGTTAGTTCTGCATTTTCTCATCATTATGCTGGAAACTTAAATGTATTCAAACGTATAAAACATTTAGTTGGGGTTGAAACTAAGTCTGGGGAAAATGATTTTCTGTTCATTCGGGGCATAGGGTCGGTTGAAATAAAATCAAACAATGAACGATTAAGAATTCAAAGCGTTTTCTATACGCCGGAACTGGATCGGAATGTTTTGAGGATGTATCAATTAACTATGCAAGGATACACGGTTAATAAAACTGGAGACACTTGCAAGATTTTTCCGATGTTCTCGGCGCCGGTGGTAAACACAGTAAATGAAATATCTGGATTGTCAAAAGAGGAGGAATTGGATTTAAAGGCAAAATAGAGGGTAATGGACCTGAACGATGTGAATGAAAAACACAAAGAAAGTTATTTAAATTCCTATTTCGAGGATTTAAACTTATCCTCTCAAGAGCCTGACTTGAGTGTGATGATCATAAGAGCAATGGAGTTCCATGATTTCACTGATTGTAAATCATTACTGGAGATGATGGAAATCGAAGTGTGCTTTTGTACGCAACCAAACACAATGAAGTTTAGGGGAAAGTATTAGAATCGATGATTAAACTTAATTATGTTTGTTATGTATGTATTAACTTATAAGTTATGAACTCGGTAGTTATGATAAGTGATGGTGATGATGATAAGCGGGTGTATTTTAAACTGCCAAAGATAGTTATTCCCGCCAATATCAAACCGCCAAAATCATCACCTATATATATGAATGGTCCGGCGATGTATTCCGGCACCAAGACAGTTTGCCATTATTTGAATTATCCATTCCTTTCATGTAACACCCCGTGTTTTCGAATGTCAAAGTCAAAGTCAAAGTCTAAGTCAACTTTGACTTTCTTTGACTGTAAATAGTCTATTTTATGTTTTAGTTGTATTATGTGGAGTAAGTGTTGTAATCAGCAAGAATCGAAGTAATCGAATGCGTTAACGCGAACCGATCTACGACAGTGAATAGCAGGAAGTAACAATGCGATAAAGTTAACTAATCAGCAATCAAACCAATCTAACAATCATCAAACTCGAGACTCGAATTATGCGAATTGTGGTATTGTTATACGTGTGTGTGTGCCTTATGTGTTACTTGTGCGTGTTTACTTTATGTTTGGTGTGGTACTCAAGCAAATCAATCGAAAATCAAATCGAAACTCGAGAAGTAATCGAACTCAATCGAAACCGACATCGAAACGTGACTTATAGAAGATTGTATGTTAGATATAGTAGTTGGGACTGAAAGTAATTTGACTAGGAACTCTATCGTATTCGTATCATCGTCTATCGAAATCGAAACGTCGAAAACCGTCGCAAAATCCTTAACGTGTGTCGCGGATCGAACAGGAAGGATCCTGATCGAACAGGCCAGCCGATCGACTAGCATCTTGCCAGCCGATCGAGTAGCCCACTCGATCGGAGCTCCTGGCCGATCGGCTACCACTTTCCTCTTTTGGAAGCCTATAAATAGGGCTGTCCTTGTCTTCATTTCCACTTTTGGAAAGTTCTGACCGGCCAGCAACTATTCTTCATCTTTTATCAGATTTCTCTCAATCCCGGTAAGTTTTTACTCTAATTCTTGTACGTTTTTTATCATTACTTGATTCTACACCTTTCTATCTTTCAAAACTTGGATTCTAACCGTGAAATCACCAAGATCTAAGTGTTCTTGAGTAATGTCATCATGGTGTTCTTGAAGAACACCAAACTTTGGCCTCATTCAACCATGAATAGCTTAGATCTAACCGATTTCCACATAAACAAGTTAAGATCTATCAAGGATCTAAACATCTAAAAGTTGTGAAGGATTGAAAGAAGGAATCCCAACTTTCTTTCAACTCTTTTACATTCAATGCCTTTAAACCACTAGAAACGGAGCTTGAACCGGCTAACTAATCGTTCTAACAAGTTAAAAGGTTCAAGATTCGGATTCTATATACAAGGTTCACCGATTTTGGATTAGACTCTAAACCAACGTTCCGAACCGTTCACCGGCCGGACTTGGGTGATTCCTGTCCGAGCCGGAGAGACAAGTAAGAACGAAGGCATCATAGTTCAACTCGTTATCAAACTACCTCGATATAATGACAAGTAACCAGACGACCAAGTGTTAGACGAAAGGCCGACCAGGTCAGACTTGCTGGCCGAACGGCTAGGCTGATCGAACAACCCAACCGATCGGACACACCAGCCGATCGACCGGGCCAGCCGATCGGCTAGCACATGGCGTCCCACTTTTCCAAACTTTCGAGGTATAGTATTGACGAAGTAGTGTTCGATCGAATATGTCACTCGATTAGTGAACATTACTGTTCGGATCATGAGATACTATGCTTCAACACTTAATCGTTTTCACAACTCTTTCGTAGCAGGAAATGCCAGCCGATCGAACAGACTGTTCGATCGAGTGATATTCAGTTGAGGACCACTTCTGAAGTTCCTAGCCGATCGAGTGAGCTAGCCGATCGAGTGAGCTAGCCGATCGAACGAACCGTTCAATCGATCGACTTGAAAGGTAGGAACACTTCAGTGTTCTCAAATGCTGCAACGAAAACTTCAAAAGTTCAAATCCTCAAACACAAACACACCAGAGGAAGAAACAATCCACTCGAATGGCCCAGCCGATCGAGCCTACCGGCCGATCGAACAGGACTGTCCAACCGGACATACTAGCCGACTGAACAGCCCGTTAGATCGAACCTGCCGTTCGATCGACCAGCCCATTCGATCCATCCACCCTTGTTCACTTTTCCGTGAAACTTATCGTTATGCTATCGAACTATTTATGCTAATCCTACTCTCAGCGCTCCCTTCAATCCACAACCAATCATTGTGAGTATACTCGATCCCTTTTTTGCTTTTAGCACTTTTGGGTGTTACATACGTTACCTATCAAATCACAATCAAACACAAACTAATTGAACGCTGACCAATTGCATGTGCTACTTGACTAAATGAATGCTGTTTATTATGTTTACACGTGGAATGCTATCTACCTGCCTTAGCAACATAGTACTATAGTTTGGACTCAGCACCCGTTCACACGGGGGTTGTTAAGGACAATTACTTGCATGGATTACGGTGGTAATCATGTATTGTGAACCGTCTCGGACGGTCAACCCGCAGTCGTTGGTATCGATGGTCCCATGTCGATAATTAACATGCATCGTTTTCCTCTGTGTACGTGCCTGGTTATGCGTAAACTATTCGAACTCTATATGCTATTATCAAACTTGTGTGCTCACCTTTACATTTTATGTATTGACTTTATTTTAACGTATGTGACAGGTGCTTAATTTGCTAGGATGCTTAGGCGCTTGGTGATGAAATCGAGGCTAGGGAGTCTAGAAATAATAAACAATTGTCTGTAATAATAATTGAACCTGAGTTGTCGGAACGGAATTATTTTCCTAGTTGCTTTCTATGATAACTTGTTTATTTATTTGTGATACGGTATGGGACGTATCACTTAACTGAATTTGTAATAATAGTTGTTGTGGAAACTTCTGGACAATCTGTTTAGCTCAGTGTCGCGCCCCGATGATTCCGCCATCGGTTGGGGTGTGACAGATTGGTATCAGAGCCATAACTATAGGGAATTAGGTTAGACACGACCTAGTCTGGGTCCCTGTCTTAGAGACCTAGACTATGGTTAGGAACCAATAGACCCAGTTTATGTGCTTATTCTGCAACTCTTCACTATCATCGCACTCGAGTTTTCAATCAAAGTCAGGCGATTCAGTTGGGAATAGGTGTGAAAGCCGCAAACTCCTGACCAAACTGCCTGACTTGTGCTGATTTGATTCGTTTATTCATGCTTATCACATTATTTTCATCAACTAACAAGGGGGATTATACCAAATCAGGAGTGAAATCCATATTTTGATGCATAATCTCCCTTATTTCATTAAAAACAAGGAAGAAATTGCTAAGCCAAGGGGTGAAAACCCTGACTTTAGCAGTTTGTTCTTGAATTTATTTATCTCACCAAGGCCTCGATGGACTCCAATGACCTGAACTCACAAGTATGACCTAGGGAACGCGTGTGGAATGCCCAAGAATCGAGGCAGAAACACGACCTCTAGAGTCGAAAATGATGACAAGTCTACTGTGAATAGTCGAGTTGCCTTGGGTAGTCGATGTCTAGTAGCTGCAGACAATCTATCTCTCGATTTTATGTGTTCGATTTTGAGAACCGCAACCGCGTACTCTGAAGACTCGTTGATTTTATGTGTTTATGTGTGCTTTCTCTGTTTTGTGCTTATATTTGCTTTCTCTGTTTTGTGTTTATATTTTGGGATGTTATTCGATTCTGCCACCATTTCAATCGACACACACGACTCGTACTGTTATTCTATCCCTAATCGATCCCCAGTTGCTGCAATCTAGACGATATTACGATATGATGTGCTACACGACTAAGTAGGATGAATACGATACTATTCGATATGTTATACGAGCGACACGCAAGCTTTGAATGATAGGATCTTGAGGCAGTCAGAAAGCTATATGTGCTTATAAGGGAATTGTGTGATATTACCTGCTTCAGTGATTAAGTGCCTAGGTATTTACGTGTTTCTGTGTTTTGCGCTCTAGGTACTTATGTGCTTATGTGCTTCTCTGCTTCTGTGATTCTGTGCTCTGTGTACTTCTGTGCTCTATGATTATGTGTATCTGTGATTATGTGCCTATATGTTGCGAAATATGTGATTTGACGTGATTCTAAGCTTTAGTAGTCTAGACGTGTGAGGAGAGATTCGATTCGTTGTGTTGAGTCTCGTGACGATGTCTAATGCAGACCATGTCGTCGTCTGGATCCCGACACCGTTTGACTCGCCAAGAAAAGAGGGACCGAAGCCTCACTGCGATCATCTCCAAAACCGTGGCGAAAGCTGTGAGTGAGGTGTATGAAAACGCTAGCAAGTCGTCAGAAGAATCCCGAGCTGAAATCCCTAAGGAATCAAGCAAGGCTGCTTTCAGCTTCAAGTAGTTCAAAGCATGCGGACCAAAAGAGTTCACTGGCGAAGATGGTCCTACAGCCATGTTTCACTGGTTCGACTCGGTCGAAGTCACTCTGCGCCAGAGCGGATGTCCTAAACATCTCCGCACTCTCAATGCTACAGGCGTCTTCCAATCCCGTGCTCTAGACTGGTGGACGGCCGAACGAAACAAGCGCGGAAATGATGCAGCTTACGGGCTAACGTGGAAGGAGTTGAAGGCAATTATGATCGAAGAATTCTGCCCGCCTCATGAACGCCAAAAGCTGGAGGACGAGTTATGGGGAATCAAGCAGAAGGATGGAGACAACGCTGCTCTCACTGCTCGCTTCAAGCAGCTTAGCATCATCTGTCCTGATCAAGTCAAGACCTCAGATCAAGCCATCAAGAAGTACATTTGAGCCCTTCCCGACTGTGTAGCCGACTTTGTTCACGCCGCCAAGCCAGCAACGATCGAAGAAACCTACCTGCTAGCCGCTGAGATTAATGACAAGCGGGTAAAGTCTGGTTTCTGGGATAAGCAAACCAAGTCTCTGCACCAAGCCACTGCAACACCCACCGATTCATCTGCTCAACCCTCCAAGTCATCAAGAAGGAAGAAGAAGAACAACAACAGCTCCAACAACAAGAGCTGTGCTGTTGCGACAAACGCCACTCCTCTACAAGCTGTACCAGCTCAGCAGCAACCGCACCACTGCTCAGCTCCAGTGATCAATGCACCGCCAGCAAAGCGTGCATACACAGGCCCTCACCCACTCTGCCCGACATGTTCGTATCATCATCCAGTGGGTCTGGCTTGTCCCTTTTGCGCTCACTGTAACCTATACGGTCATTTCACTGTGAACTGTCGCTATGGTCCTCGTCAAGCCCCAGTTCAAGCTACTGCCAACCAAGCTCTACTCCCCGCCCCTCAAGGCCAACAAGCAGCTCCAGCACTTGCAGTCAATGCTCGAGTCTGCTTTGCATGTGGTGACCCTAACCACTTTGCAAACAGGTGCCCGAACAGGGTGGTTAAGCAAGAGCCCTAGCAGCAACAACAGCAGCAGGAACAACAGCAGCCTCAGCAACAGCAGCAAGCAGCCCATGCCCGAATTTTCAACATCAATGCCCGCCAGGCTTAGCCGGATAACAACGTGGTTAATGGTACGTTCCTTGTGAATGGTATTTATGCATCATGTCTGTTTGATACTGGAGCCGATAACTGCTTTGTGTCATTTGAATTCGAGAAGCTCCTTAGTCGTAAGCGCTCTTATCTATCCTCGTCATTCGAAGTCGAAGTCGCTATAGGAAGAACTATTGCCGTTAACTCTGTACTCCGTGATTGTACTCTCGAGCTCAACAATCACATCTTCCTAATCGACCTTATTCCGATGCAACTCGGAAGCTTCGACGTCATAATAGGCATGGACTTTCTTCGCGAAAACCATGCCGAAGTTGTATGCTTCGAAAAGATGATTCGATTCTCACTCGCGAATGGTGATTTATTGTGTGTATACGGTGAAACAGCGTCGAAGGGTCTCAAGCTTATGTCGTGTATTCAAGCCAGCAAGTATCTCCGCAAGGAATACCGAGCCTTCTTGGCCAACATCGTAGTAGCGGAGAAGGGAAAGAAAAAGCAAGTTGAAGTCAAGGATGTTCTAGTGGTTCGTGAATTTCCTCAGGTATTCCCTGATGATCTTCCCGGACTACCACCAAGTCGTGATATCGACTTCCGCATCGACCTCATTCCTGGAGCTAACCCCATTGCCAAAGCCCCTTATCGACTCGCTCCATCCGAAATGAGGGAACTCTCGAACCAACTCCAGGAATTACTCGAAAAAGGCTTTATTCGCCCAAGCACCTCTCCTTGGGGCGCGCCAGTCCTTTTCGTCAAAACGAAGGACGGGTCGTTCCGGATGTGCATCGACTATCGGGAATTGAATAAGCTAACCATTAAGAACCGATACCCCTTGCCCCGAATCGACGATTTGTTTGATCAGCTACAAGGTGCAGCATGCTTCTCTAAGATCGATCTACGTTCAAGATATCATCAGCTACGAATTCAAGAGGAAGACATTCCCAAAACCGCTTTTCGAACCCGTTATGGCCACTACGAATTTGTTGTTATGCCCTTTGGTCTAACCAACGCACCCGCGGTTTTTATGGACCTAATGAATCGCGTGTGTAAGCCTTATCTTGACCGTTTCGTCATCGTGTTCATCGACGATGTCTTGATTTATTCCAAAACGAAAGCCGAACACGCGCAGCATCTACGTTTGGTTCTCGAGTTACTCCAGGGGAACCAACTCTATGCCAAATTCTCCAAGTGCGAATTCTGGTTGGAAGAGGTTCAATTTCTGGGTCACATAATGAATAGTCTGGGTATCCATGTCGATCCTGCGAAGATTGAAGCTGTCAAAAGCTGGATTACGCCTAAGAACCCGTCAGAAGTTCGTTCTTTTCTCGGACTAACGGGCTATTATCGACGATTCATCGAAGGATTCTCTAAGATCCCTGTGCCGCTTACCGCTCTTACTCATAAGGACAAGCCACTTGTGTGGGGAAACGCACAAGAGACTGCCTTTCAAACTCTCAAACATATGCTGTGCAACGCACCGATTCTTACGCTGCCCGACGGAAGCGACAACTTCATTGTCTACTGTGATCCTTCTAACCTTGGTCTCGGCTGTGTCCTCATGTAGTGAGACAAGGTTATAGCCTACGCATCTTGTCAGCTCAAGATCCACGAGAAGAACTATACAACCCATGACCTCGAGCTAGGCGCGGTTGTCTTTGCATTGAAGATTTGGCGACACTACCTGTATGGCACCAAGTGTACGATCTACACTGATCATAGGAGTTTACAACACATCTTTAATCAGAGAGAGCTTAATATGCATCAACGCCGATGGGTAGAATCAACGATTACGACTGTGAGATTCGTTATCACCCAGGCAAGGCGAATGTGGTTGCTGACGCGCTCAGCAGAAAGAGTTACGTGCTCAGTACCCGAAACATCCAAGCCCAGCACAACCTCGAAACCCTTATTCGTGAAGCTCAACACGCTTGCTTTAACGAGCGTACATGAAGAAAGAGAGGATCTATCACGATGGAGCCCAGTTAGTAAGTAAATCCGATGGGATATTCTATTATCTGGACCGAATTTGGGTCCCTAAGCGGACCGATTTGTGAAAGATCATCATGAATGAAGCCCACAAGTTCCGATATTCTATTCACCCCGGCGCAGACAAGATGTACCAGGACCTGCGTTATAAGTACTGGTGGCCGGGTATGAAACGGGATATCGCCCTATACGTTGGAATTTGTTTAACTTGCGCAAGAGTCAAGGCTGAACATCAAAGACCTTCTGGCTTACTCGAACAACCGCCAATACCTATATGGAAGTGGGAGAGTATAGCTATGGATTTCGTAACGAAACTCCCGCCCACGCCATCAGGTCACGACAGTATTTGGGTCATAGTCGATCGTCTAACGAAATCAGCCCACTTTTTGCCAATACGGGAAGACTATAAGGTGGAACGACTAGCCCAAATCTACACCGACGAGATCATTTGTAATCATGGTACGCCTCGTGACATCATTTCAGATCGTGACGCTCGGTTCACTTCGCGATTGTGGGAAACGTTTCAAGCGGCCCTTGGTACGTCGCTTAATCTGAGTACTACATTCCATCCTCAAACCGACGGACAGATTGAAAGAACGATCCGTACTCTTGAAGACATGCTCCGAGCGTGTGTTATAGATTTTGGTGGTAGTTGGAACAAACACATGCCATTGGTAGAATTCTCGTACAATAATAGCTATCATGCCAGCATTCAAATGGCACCTTTCGAGGCTTTGTATGGTAGAAGATGTCGATCGCCTATTGTGTGGCACGAGATCGGTCACTCGCAACTAACCGGTCCCGAGATTCTACAAGAAACGACTGACAAAATCCACCAGATTCGAGACAATTTGGTGAAAGCTCAGAACAGACAGAAAAGTTACGCCGATAAAAGACGCAAGCCCCTTGAATTTGAAGTTGGTGACTACGTACTCCTAAAGGTATCACCTTGGAAGGGTGTAGTCTGATTCGGCAAGAAAGGGAAACTAGCGCCTCGATACGTTGGACCTTTTAGGATTCTGGAAAGGATCGGAAAAGTCGCCTACAGACTCGAGCTACCGGAGGAACTCAGTAACGTCTACCCGACTTTCCACGTCTCTAACCTCCGAAAATGCCTTGCTGATCATGATCTAATCGTACCGCTAGACGATCTTCAGGTCAACGAAACGTTACACTTCATGGAAAAGCCTGTTGAAATCATGGATCGCCAAACCAAGCAACTCAGGCGCTCTCGCATCCCGATCGTGAAAGTCCGATGGCAAGGCAAGCGTGGCGCGGAGTTCACTTGGGAACTCGAAAGCGACATGAAGGCAAGTACCCGCAGTTGTTTAAATAAATAGATCTGAAGCATCAAATTGGCAAATCACGGCGTTGTGTAGCCTTCGAGCCTAATTTCGGGACGAAATTCCCTAAACAAGGGGAGGCTGTAACACGCCGTGTTTTCGAATGTCAAAGTCAAAGTCAAAGTCCAAGTCAACTTTGACTTTCTTTGACTGTAAATAGTCTATTTTATGTTTTAGTTGTATTATATGGAGTAAGTGTTATAATCAGCAAGAATCGAAGTAATCGAATGTGTTAACGCGAACCGATCTATGACTGTGAATAGCAGGAAGTAACAATGCGATAAAGTTAACTAATCAGCAATCAAACCAATCTAACAATTATCGAACTCGAGACTCGAATTATGCGAATTGTGGTATTGTTATACGTGTGTGTGTGCCTTATGTGTTACTTGTGCGTGTTTACTTTATGTTTGGTGTGGTACTCAAGCAAATCAATCGAAAATCGAATCGAAACTCGAGAAGTAATCGAACTCAATCGAAACCGACATCGAAACGTGACTTATAGAAGATTGTATGTTAGATATAGTAGTTAGGACTGAAAGTAATTTGACTAGGAACTCTATCGTATTCGTATCATCGTCTATCGAAATCGAAACATCGAAAACCGTCGCAAAATCCTTAACGTGTGTCGCGGATCGAACAGGAAGCATCCTGATCAAACAGGCCAGCCGATCGGCTAGCATCTTGCCAGCCGATCGAGCAGCCCACTCGATCGGAGCTCCTGGCCGATCGGCTGCCACATAAACAAGTTAAGATCTATCAAGGATCTAAACATCTACAAGTTGTGAAGGATTGAAAGAAGGAATCCCAACTTTCTTTCAACTCTTTTACACTCAATCCCTTTAAACCACTAGAAACGGAGCTTGAACCGGCTAACTAATTGTTCTAACAAGTTAAAAGGTTCAAGATTCGGATTCTATATACAAGGTTCACCGATTTTGGGTTAGACTCTAAACCAACGTTCCGAGTCGTTCACCGGCCGGACTTGGGTGATTCATGTCCGAGCCGGAGAGACGAGTAAGAACGAAGGCATCATAGTTCAACTCGTTATCAAACTACCTCGATATAATGACAAGTAACCAGACGACCAAGTGTTAGACGAAAGGCCGACCAGGTCAGACTTGCTGGCCGAATGGCTAGGCTGATCGAACAGCCCAGCCGATCGGACACACCAGCCGATCGACCGGGCCAGCCGATCAGCTAGCAGATGGCGTCCCACTTTTCCAAACTTTCGAGGTATAGTATTGACGAAGTAGTGTTCGATCGAATATGTCACTCGATTAGTGAACATTACTGTTCGGATCATGAGATACTATGCTTCAACACTTAATCGTTTTCACAACTCGTTCATAGCAGGAAATGCCAGCCGATCGAACAGACTGTTCGATCGAGTGACATTCAGTTGAGGACCACTTCTGAAGTTCCTAGCCGATCGAGTGAGCTAGCCGATCGAGTGAGCTAGCCGATCGAACGAACCGTTCGATCGATCGACTTGAAAGGTAGGAACACTTCAGTGTTCTCAAATGCTGCAACGAAAACTTCAAACGTTCAAATCCTCAAACACAAACACACCAGAGGAAGAAACAATCCACTCGAATGGCCCAGCCGATCGAGCCTACCGACCGATCGAACAGGACTGTCCAACCGGACATACCAGCCGACCGAACAGCCCGTTCGATCGAACCTGCCGTTCGATCGACCAGCCCATTCGATCCATCCACCCTTGTTTACTTTTCCGTGATACTTATCGTTATGCTATCAAACTATTCAGGCTAATCCTACTCTCAGTGCTCCCTTCAATCCACAACCAATCACTGTGAGTATACTCGATCCCTTTTTGCTTTTAGCACTTTTGGGTGTTACATACGTTACCTATCAAATCACAATCAAACACAAACTAATTGAACGCTGACCAATTGCCTGTGCTACTTGACTAAATGAATGCTGTTTATTATGTTTACATGTGGAATGCTATCTACCTGCCTTAGCAACATAGTACTATAGTTTGGACTCAGCACCCGTTCACACGGGGGTTGTTAAGGACAATTACTTGCATGGATTATGGTGGTAATCATGTATTGCGAACCGTCTCGGACAGTCAACCCGCAGTCGTTGGTATCGATGGTCCCATGTCGATAATTAACATGCATCGTTTTCCTCTGTGTACGTGCCTGGTTATGCGTAAACTATTCGAACTCTATATGCTATTATCAAACTTGTGTGCTCACCTTTACATTTTATGTATTGACTTTATTTTAACGTATGTGACAGGTGCTTAAGTTGCTAGGATGCTTAGGCGCTTGGTGATGAAATCGAGGCTAGGGAGTCTAGAAATAATAAACAATTGTCTGTAATAATAATTGAACCTGAGTTGTCGGAACAGAATTATTTGCCTAGTTGCTTTCTATGATAACTTGTTTATTTATTTGGGATACGGTATGGGACGTATCACTTAACTGAATTTGTAATAATAGTTGTTGTGGAAACTTCTGGACAATCTGTTTCGCTCAGTGCCGCGCCCCGATGATTCCGCCATCGGTTGGGGTGTGACATTTCATTTGAGTTTTCTTATTCAAATATCATCTCTGCATATTCATTCGTTTGATCATCATGACTATCGAATCTTCGATACCATGTTTATCCGCTGCAAGTTTGGTTGAAGACCAACACTTTTTGCACCCGTAGAGGAGGGGGTTGCTACTTGTGAATTGTGATTATCTAGTTTAACTATAGATGACCATTGACTAGCAAGATTGCATAAATCTGCATGACTATGATCAAAACACCTAGTGATCAGAAATTAAGAATCACTGTGTGTATATGTTATCTTGAGAATGTATTAATATTTGCAAGATCATAAGGACACTATTCTGTTTTGATCTAGTTTCTCTTCTTGTTTTGACTTTACTGAGGTGAAGTAAGATTTGCAAATTGCAGCATATAGTTGGGGTAGTGTGCTGCTTGTTTTTTTTTATCATTTTAAATTGCTGTGTAACCATTCACATGTAATTCCGAAAAAAGGTCCAAGTTGTTCTTGATGATATTTTGTGTCTTGATGCAAGGATTGGTGCTATATAATCTCTTGTGTTTTACCAACTTTAGCTTTTTGGTGATCCAGATACCCCTTTGATTAAATTGCAGAACCCAAATTTGAATTTTGCAAAAAAAAGGGCTGAAAGTAGTGGATTTTGTCACCTTTGGAGCAAAAAATCAGGGGGTGAGTTTTGAGATTATTATTTGAATGGGTGAATGTGTTTGCCCCATTACTACAAATACAAAATAGAGAAAAAGACATTGAGACATTACTTCTTATACGAGGTTAGACAAAAATGTTAACTGTGATACTACTAGGGGCACAAGGCGGGTAGAGGGCTCAGGTACTTCAGGTACTGCGGCTACACCGCTGCAAGTTGTTCGGATATGGGTCACGGATAGGAAGAGTGGGCGGAAATAGCCAATGAGGGTAGTGAGCTAGCTGTTGGGTTATGTACCGTCCAGCGGTCTCATAACCGTTTATTTAAAAAAATAATTTGAATTTTAAAATGCTAAATACATTAACTTATTTCATTTTTCTACAACAAAACAAAAAAAGAAACTCTACTAGGTACTTTGGGTTGAATTTGGTTGAAAATGAAATGAAATTTAAAATGCTAAATACATTATATTATTAATGAAATGAAATTAGTTTTAGTTTCTAAATATATATTTTTTACGTTTAATTTAAGAAAATGGAAATAAAAAAGAATCTAGGTACTTTGGGTTGGATTTGGTTGAAAACTAGTAATAATGTCCACGTGCGTTGCGGCGTTGGTTCATCGCAAACATTGAATGGATTAGTTCAAACGTTTTGTGTGTCACACCCCGATTTTCGATTTCTGCGGAAGTGTATCGCGAGTTGCGGCCAGAGCGGCAATCGTTACAATCAATCGAGTAAACAACATATTTAAAACATAAAACGATGTTCATCCATACATTTGTTTAGAAACCATAGTTTACAACACAAACATCTTGTTCAGAATAAAACTACTAAAACTTTAACAACATTGTTCAAAGTTTAAAACAGTTATACATAACATGATAACTGAAAATGGATGACATCTCAAAAGCTTGCTTTCTTGGTAACAACACGAACATATTTTTCAAAAGCCGTCCACTAATCTCCTATAATACATGTTAGTTTTGAAAACGTCAACAAAAGTTGAGTGAATTCATGTTATTTCGTTTTTGCATCAAATGAGTCTCCAAAACATTTGAAGTAGTAAAATCATTTTGTTTCGCATCAAACGAATCCCCAAAACATTTGAAATAGTAAATTCGTTTTGTTTCGCATCAAGTGAATCTCCAAAACATTTGAAGTAGTAAAATTCGTTTTGTATAGTATGATGAAAAATCGTATGATCATTAGTGTTTTGCAAGGACACTAATATGTATGCCGAATAGGAGGCAACCAAACCTTGACAATTTATCGTGTGTGTCAACGACACTAGTTTGGACACAAAGGCACTCTTAACGATCGTGGTTATCGTTGCCGATAAGATTGTGGCTTGCCAAAACCCAAATAGATCTATTCGTTTGTTTCTCGGTACTTGTTTATTGATTAATGGTCCCTTTATTTTAAACACCTATCCGCATGTGATCAAAATAGTTTCATCGTATCATCATACTGTTTGTAACATGTATACATCCCCGAAAGTTTTAAACTATAAACATTCAAAGTAAAAGGGGAAAACATGAAATCACAGATTTGCGTTCTGTGCAAATTTCTATTCGATTCTTGGTTCTTCGTTTGTTTCTTGAGCTACAAGTGTTCTAATCTCATTAGACAGTTAGGTTTACGTTTGATTTTCATACAAGTATCTCATCTTGAATTTCGTTTTTGGTTCTTGTATTCGTTTGCTTTCTTTGTTTATGTTTGAATGGGTCGAGCCCATGTGTTCTTATAAAAGTGGCTTTATCTTATTGGGTTGGATCCATGTTTAAAGTTTACTTTTATTTTGTCTAGGTGTGCCTGAAAACCTAGATGACCAGATAACTTGTTTGGGTTATGATTGATAACATAGATGACCATATATCTTGTCTAGGTTATGACTGATAACCTAGACTAATTACCTAGATGAATAGATAACTTGTCTGGGTTATGACTGATAACCTAGATGACCATATAACTTGTCTGGGTTATGACTGATAACCTAGATGACCAGATAACTTGTCTAGGTTAGGACTGATAACCTAGATGACCATATAACTTGTCTGGGTTAGGACTGATAACCTAGATGACCATATAACTTGTCTGGGTTATGACTGATAACCTAGACTGATAACCTAGATGACCACATTACTTGTCTGGGTTATGACTGATAACCTAGATGACCATATAACTTGTCTGGGTTAGGACTGATAACCTAGATGGCCATATAACTTGTCTGGGTTATGACTGATAACCTAGACTGATAACCTAGATGACCAGATAACTTGTCTGGGTTATGACTGATAACCTAGATGACCATATAACTTGTCTGGGTTAGGATTGATAACCTAGACGGCCATATAACTTGTCTGGGTTGTGACTGATAACCTAGATGGCCATATAACTTGTCTGGGTGATAACCTAGATGACCAGATAATTTGTTTAATCATGATTAAAGTTTAAAAAATTTTTGCCATAGTTCCCCTTAAACTATGGACTTTTCCCTTGTTTTATAAACATGATTTTATATACTTTTTCAAATCAACAATTTTCCATTCTTCCAAAATAACAATATAAACTTAAAACCTTATCATGAAGCATTATGAACTTATATGAAATCTTTTTTAGTTCAAAAATCATGTTTTAAAGTGTTCATCTTTATTTTCTTAGTATGTTCATGTAACTTTTCGGTTGAACAAAGGCTATGTAAACTTTGTTTATATACTTTTAAAGACTTCATTTTTGTAACATGATTTTATACCAATCTATGTATTTCATGTCTTATAAAAACATTTTTAAACAAAATTACAAGTTCATAACATTCATGTTAATGGATCTTGCTAGATCTAAACACGCATGTGTTTAGATCACACTTTTAATAATGAAGATGCAAGATCAAGTTTACTACATGGTAATAACTTCAAAGATTATCAAGAAACATCATAATTAACACATAATCATATTGGTTTTGTTTAGTCTTTGTTAGTGATTCATGTGTTTTTAAATAATCTTCAAGATGATTACTTGTACATTTGTGTTTAAGAATAAATCACAAAAATGTAAGTACAAGATTTGAAAGCTTACTACTAGCACTTGGCTAGGGATGAACAAGTTGAAAAGATGATAAAAAGATGAAGATCCAAGAGCTTCCAAGTTTGAGCAAATGCTTCAAGTGTGCTCCCAAGTCTTGAAAATGCCTTAAATCATCTTTGAACCTCCATGTATGTATGAAATTCTAGTGTTTGGATTTTGGAAAGTTGAAGATGGAGGTCTTTGATCTTGATCGATTTCTAGAGGGAGAAAGAGAGTGAGTTGTATGTGTTGATTGCTTATGAAAAACTTAGAGTGAAATGGTTTGTGAGATGTATTTGTTAAGTGTTGTGATCATCTCTTCTTCTTACACATCACCAACACTAATCACTCTCTAAATTTTACAGCATATCAATGGAAGGTGAGTTGGTGGGGGACCCACCAAAACCATGGACATGGGGGTGGTTTGAGGTTTTATAATTTTTTTAAAAACTTTGTTATACTTTATAAACTTCATAAACTTTAATAACTTAGATGAAGTTTTCTATAAAGTTTCAAGGTCCAACATTTTAAAATAATGTGACACAAGATAAAACTAACTCACCAAATTGGTAGTTCGTTGTTCAGTTGAAAATTTTGGTTCAGGTCCTGTACCGGGTTGTAAGGACCTTCAAAAATGTCCCTAAACAACCCATAAATGTGAACCCGGACCCTGAAACTCTATTGTGCATGAAAAATCAAGAAAATCAAGAAAACTGGGTTTCAGGCGGCATGTCTTTACGCGGGCCGCGTCAACTTATGTTTGACCGGATAAGTGTTCAGGATCCACATGGCATCCACCTGGCACACCTACTCGTGACCAATCAAACCTATGCATAGGCGGCCACGCGGCCCGCGTAAGGGTCAAGCTAAGGTTCACGCAGGCCGCGTGAACCCCATTTTTCACCTATAAATAGATCCGACCATGGCCTGTTCACTGGTGTTGAAACCAACTTTCAAAAACGAATTCTCACTGCTCAAAATCAAAATTTACTTTCAAGGTAGCTAGGCGCTGCTACGATACCGGGTATTAGCTCGATCGCTGCTACGATTCAATGTCCGATCGATTAAAACTATCCGATGAATGTTTAAGTGCTTCTCAAATTGGGTTTATACTTTGCCATTCGTCGTTAATTTGATGGATGTTTAAGTATTGCACTTTGTCATTCGTTGTGAGGGTTTAATCTCGTGAGTTATCGTAAATGCTGTATTAGTCACTGACCTAGTTTGTGTGCATTGTTATTTAAATTAGGTCATCAGGCTAATCAGTAGACTAAACTCTGCCCGCATAAATCTGCAATGTGAGTCATTCTCTTTTTATCAACTATTTTACAATACCTCAAATTATTTTCAAAGGTTATAATTACAGGGATTAAGTCTTGGTTATCTTAATCACTGGCCAGTGGGGTATTGTGCATATTACTAATTTCTCACTGGTTAGGCTAATAAATCCTCACTGTGATAAATGTCACTACTTGGGGAAAGACCCAATAGTGGTATGACCATCGTCAGCAAGTGATAAAGTGCCAGATAAAAATAAGATAGAAGCCATTGTAATCGCTCTTATGCTGTAATTTATAACTATGTGTCATTTTATTAAAATGAATGATTCACTCAGTATTTCACCGCTGACAAAAATATTTTTAAAACATGTTTCAGGCGACCTGCTGTAAATCAAGGAAAACATGCTATAGAGCATTAACAAGCTTGAAGAGGTGGCTCAGTTAAAATAAATAAACATGTTTTAATAAATCAGGGAATTTCCTAGTAAAATTCCTCTATTGTAAATTACGGGGTTTATCCCGAATTATGAAATAAAATAATCGGGCATTTCAAGTTTTAAAAGATCCTGTTTAAAATCTTCCGCTGTCACATCAATTAAATACCACGGGTTCCTGTCCCGCGGCTCCTGACCGGGTCAAACCGGGGCTGGGGCCGTGACAGGAAAATGTGGTATCAGAGCCACTGATTTAAGCCAATTAAGTATTTAGCAAATACTTAATTTTACTGATTGCCATTTTTGTGATTATATGTTTTATTATTTGAATATTTGTTTACAGTATGGGTAAGCAAAGACTTTCAGACATCTATCGTCAATTAGATAGTGCACCAAAAGATAAGGGATCATCATCCTCAAAACAATCCGTAGATACTGAGGAAGGAATATTTGTCCGTAAGGCAAAGTTTGAGAAGCCACTTTCTCCTAATAAAAGAAGTTTGATTATTAGGAAAAGTCAGGAGAAAGGAAAGAAATCACAACCAAAAGAAGTGAGGGTTAATCAGGAAACCCAGGAAATAGGCAATAATCCACCATGGGAAGAAAAATTAGATGAAAAATGGGCAGATCTCTATATGTTAGCCATTGTAGCAGTAAATACTAACCTTTAAACTGCCAATACCCTGACCCAGTATTAGCACCCATATCATCTACAATCCAGAAACTCTAAAGAAAATTTTACCCAGTAAATAAATAAGTAAACCCTAGTATATTTTAATTTTCAGTGTCCTTTGTATTAAATTAGTCACGTGGTATGCAATAATACTTAAATGTTTATCTGTGAATTTTTATTATAAAATTTTAACTTAGCATTTTGTGTGCATTTTTGCATATATGCTAAACAACATGAATGAGTTATCTGAAGCCCTAGAGAATCTCAATCTTTATCCTGTGAAAGTAGAAGTTTCCAGCGACTTTACTGGTTACATCGCCGATGTGGAGGAACCTATGGAATTTCAAGCTCCACCTCCGGAGAAACCAAAGCCTAAGAAAAGGAGAAGATTTGTAGGCTGGAGAATTGTACGCAGGAGAAAACCAACAACTAGGAAAGTTTCCAAAATAGAGAATCCCATGGATAAAGGAAAAGGGATCGAGATCGGGGAAAGTTCTAGGCAAGCAGAAATAGAAATTGGGGAAGTTCTAAGCAAACTGAAGAATTACCATTACAGGAAGAATTAGATCGTCTATTGGCAAGTTGTGATATCATTAGGCCTATCAACAATAACCTCTACCCTTATCCTGCTGAAACCCAACTTCCAATAAATTTGAAACCAGCTATTCGAGACCCTCTGATCCACACCCAACCTTTAGGAGAAATGGACGAGTGGTGGACTAACGACTGGCAGTTTCAAAACCTCCTTAATAACCCTTATACCTTTTTCCCTCAGTTTGACCCAGAACCTATACCAAACCCACCGATGAGTAATGAAAACTTAGCTGAACTCCGCCATTTTGGCGAGGAGCTGGTGACTGACAAATCTCCTGGAAGTACGACGAGAGGGAACGTCGCTTCTAAAATGCCAGCTGACAAGGGATAGTGTGGTTGGGAGGCTGTGTTTGTATAATAACAATAGTAATAAAAATATAAATATGTAAAATAACTTAAAAATAAAACTTTTGTAAGATAACAGTGTGTACGGATGCATAATATAATATATAAAAATGGAAGTCGAGAAATCGAAAATTTTGGCTATACATGTGTTGTAAAAATTTGTGTGATTAGGTGCAATTGTTTTGTTATATTTAGTTATTAATTATTGTAGGCTAATTATTTATATAAATTAATTATCAGATGGCAAATGCTAATAATGAACCAGTTAACGAAGTTAACCAATCAGAGCAAAATCAGGAAGGTCAATTTATGACTAGGCAAGATATTGAAAATATCGTTGCTCAAGGGCTAGCCAATGCTATTCCAGCAATCCTGGCTGCTGCCCAGAAACCTGTTGAACCTCAACAAATTATTCCTAGTAAACGTACTCAAGAAGATAACTTCAGTAATAGTGTAAACGGAGGCGGCAACCATACTAATCATGATAATGATCCACGGCAGGCCCCACTCCCTAAGAAAATGAAAGCTGTAACGCCTGGTTGCACTTACAAAGAATTTCTTGCTTGTAAGCCAGCATAATTTGCAGGCAATGAAGGGGTGACTGCGACACTGCGTTGGTAGGAGAAAACCAAGCAGTAATTATGATAAGTAAATGTACTGAAGAAGACAAGGTTATGTATGCTTCGCATCTTTTTAAAGAAGGGGCGCTAGAATGGTGGAATATAAAGGAAGAAATATGGCCTATGCCATGAATTGGGAGGAATTTAAGCAGCTATTGGAAAGAAAATTTTGTCCCGAATATGAAAAGGAACAAATGGCAAATAAGTTCCTGAACCATTGGATGGTGGGTGTAGAATGTCGAGGATATACTTCAACATTCTTCGAGTATGCGAGAGTGGCACCAACCCTGGCTTCGCCAGAACCGGTGCTTATTTCCCCCTATATTTGGGGATTGATTGGCGAAATCCGTAATATCGTTAAAGCTGCGAGACCTCGCACTATTGACGATGCGGTAGAATTAGCTAACACCCTAACTGACGAACTGGTACGCACAAGTGAAGAAAATCGGAAAAAGGAAGTAGCCCAAAAGACTACCCAAGGATTCCGTGTGGGTAACCGTAATAATTTTCGGAGAAAGGGGACTTGGCAATCTTCCACTGTTCCATTTTGCAATGCCTGTAAAAGGAAGCATTTTGGAAGATGCAAGGGGTATTGCAATTTCTGTAAAATTCCAGGGCATCAAGAAGAAGATTGCAGGAAGAAGAAAGCCATGGTCTGCTATAATTGTGGAGAGGTTGGACATCTTAGGCCAGACTGCCGAAAATTGGTCAACCCAGCAGACAACAAAGCCAAGACGGCTGACGGAGTTACTAAGAAGAATGCCAGAGCATTCCAGCTGACCACTCAAGAAGCAGAACTCATTCCAGATGTGATAGCTGGTATGTTCCTAGTGCACAACGTGTATGCAAAAGTGTTGGTGCATCCGTCTATCGCCTACGTCTTGTATCGAGTCTTATGATGTTTAGGATAGTACAGGGCACGAAATCCAAGAAACATGTATTAGAAGTTGATTTCGCCCCAAATGACATGTGGTCATTTGGAGCGAAATCTCATATATATTTGATTTCGCCCGAGACAGTCTAGATCATGATTTCGCTTGTAAATGTAGTGTCATGATTTTGCTCCTGGTGACATGGCTTATTGGGGCGAAATCAGATCCACTATGCATAGTAGATGATAGGAGCGAAATCTGAGAGATAGTTCTAGGTGTTTTCATTCCGGTTGCCACGAAGTGCTGCCGAAGTGTTGTCAGAGCTTGTAATTGATCATTTGAGCAATAATACAACAGTTAAAAGTGAATATGGTTGAAATTGCACCAAGACATTAGTTTCCGCCTCTTGTTTTGGATAGGAATTCTTCTGATCGACTCAATCAGGGCCGAGAACGATCCTACAAGTGGTATCAGAGCTCAGGAGGAAGAGTTCTTGCCATTTCAGCTGTGTTTCTTCTGATTTTCTACAACTTCTTTCTAAATTTTGAAAATTTTTCTCAGTAAAACCGGCTCAATTTCACACACAGCACTCGTAATCATGTATTAGTAAACCCTTGAAAGTTTCACAGTTAAAATTGACATAAAAACTTGAATTTTGAGGGTTTCGCTCCAAACTGTTCGTGCTAAAAATGACGTCATCATGATTTCGCTCGAAATTTACATCTGATTCCGCTCAGAATCTTTGATTCCACTCCAAAGTACTAGTCTGATTTCGCTCCAGCCGATCAAAACCTAATTTCGCTCGAAATTTGTGTTTAATTTCGCTCCTAGGTTAAAAAAGGGATTTCGCTCGAGATTTAAAGTGAGATTTCGCTCAAAACTCAATTGTAATTTCGCTCCAAGTGGAACTTTGAGATTTCGCTCAAACAGCACTAAGTTGATTTCGCTCCAAGATTCTGACTCTGCCTAAAACTTGAAATTTATGAACTTTTGGAAAATTGAACATGGACAACGAATTTTACAATGCCTTTGCTAGTCCGATTACCATCACTCAGAATGCGTTACTTGAAAATGAAACTGGGACATCTCAGAAACCGCCTAAGCTCATGGATATTGATGATTACAATGCGTGGTCTGAACGTTTTGGAAACTGGGTTGAAGCCTATCATTTGGATGCTTGGGAACACACTGAAGAGCCGTATGTAAGGCCCACAAGGAATAATACTCAGTTAACAATTAGAGAAATGAGTACGGAAGATAAAAAGAAATATAGGGATGAGAAATTGATGGTGAGTCTGCTTCAGCAAGCGATAAAAGAAGATATTTTGATACTGCTTCAACATGATGGAACTGCTTATTCAATTTGGACAGAATTGGAAGCAAAATTTGTTGGAAGTGATGATATGCTCAAAAACAAAATGTCACTCATGAAGAAAGAATTTGATCTGTTTTGTGCTTTGAAATCTGAGAACACCAAGCAAATTATCGAGAGATATTGTAACTTGGTGAGAAATATGTCAAAACTTGGTATTAAAAAGGATACTGATGAATTGATTGAAAAACTTGCAGATGCGCTACCTCATGAAATCTGGGGAACGTTTCTGATGATGCTGAGATCCAACAGAAAAGATTATAAAAGTATGACACTGGGAGATTTCATCAAACACCTGGAAGCTCAAGAGATGGAGCAGAGGAAGATCGCTAGGATGAAGAACTACGATGGAGAACATGATATCAGCTTGTATTACAAAGGTGGTGTAAATGAAAAGACAAATTTTTCTCCAAAAGTTGAAACTGCTTATAGTGCGAAAGACTCTTCTGAAAAGAAATCCCAGGGATCAAGCAGCACAAGATTTTCATCATTCGATCCAAACATTTCTGCAACAAATAATGGAAGAAAACTTCAATGCAATATTGTATTAAATCTTGAGAATGATCAAGATTATTCTGATGAAGTTGCTAAAAATCAAATGTCTTTGTTGGGAATGGTTTTAGAGTCTTATAGTAGTTTTGTGGCCGGAAAGATCGGAAATCCTATGCTTACTAAAGAGGATTACGATCAAATCGATGCTGAAGAAATGGAACTTATGGATATTAAATGGTGTATGGCCAGTGTTTTGAGACGGGCAGAAAAGTTTAAACAAATTACAGGCCGAGTTGATTTTCGTGAAGCTCATGTTTCAACTTTAGGTTTTGATAAATCTAAAGTTACTTGTTTTCGATGCAGGGAAAAAGGGCATTTCAAGAGGGAGTGCACAAATCGAGAAGCAAGTGGAGCTCAAAATCCCTTCGGAAACAATGATTATCACAAAAAGGCGATTTATCATTAAATCACACCGCAACAACAAGCACCGCATCAGGCACAAACTGCACATAGGAGAGGTATGATTGAAGATTCAAAGAGAGCATGTTTGGTGAACCAAGGCAAAGATGGTGATTTTAGTTGGGATAAGTATATACCAAAGGAAAGCAAAGTGTGTTTGGCAGATCAAGAAGATGAAAAGTTGGCTGAAGGTTTCAGTTGGGACAATTTTTGCCCAGACCAAGAATTCATGGCCAAAGAGATGTCCAAAGATACTTCAAATGTTAAAGCTTTCATTGCAAATGCTTACGATCTGAAATGGGCAGAAAAATACAGAAACGTCAGAGAAGCTGCTGAAGAAAGACAGAGAAAGATTGAAGAAGAGGAAGAAGAGGAAGAGAGATTAAAAGCTGAAGCTGAAGCCGAGAAAAAT
The DNA here is from genome assembly GCF_002127325.2 of Helianthus annuus. Lineage (NCBI taxonomy): Eukaryota > Viridiplantae > Streptophyta > Magnoliopsida > Asterales > Asteraceae > Helianthus > Helianthus annuus. The sequence continues at coordinate 163,529,814 of NC_035443.2, forward strand.
AGAAGAGCTGAATTTTTACGATCAAATAGAACAGTCAAAGTTGTTCCTGAATTTGAAGTCAAAGTTGATGCAGAACCTGTCAAAGTTCCTGAAAAGTGCATGAACTGTGATTCTTTAATCAAGCAGAACAATGAGTTGCTGCACAATATAAACAGATTGAAAGAATCCTATGATACAATGAACAGAGAAATCAACAAGTATACTGATTCAAACTGTGAACAAGCTGTGGCAATGAATACACTGAAGAGAGCTTACATAAGACAACTTGATGATGTAAATTTTCACATAAAGAAGTGTGCTGAGCTGGAATTAAAGCTGGAAACACAAAGAATCGAAACTGAAAGAGTCAACAAGTTATTAGAAAGTTACTCATGTTCTACTTTTGTTGTTGACAGGATTTATCCGATTGTGGAGAATTTGAAGACTTTTGAAGAAGTAAAGACTTCAGAAGAAGAAAAATCCGTGACAAAAGACGAAGATGAAGTGAAAATTTCTGGTAAGAAACCAAGTGTGGTCTACAATAAATGCCCGCCCCCGGTCGAAAATGGATATTCACCTCGAAATCCAAATTCCGAAAGAGTCAAAAAGGCAATAAACTTACAATGGGAGTCTGGGCCGTCGGATAACTTGCCAGAAAATATTGATGTCACGTACAAGTCATCCGACACTGATCATGAGTCAAAGTTGATAAAAAGTGTGGTCGATCAGGTGTTAGATAAAGATGACTGTGAGGAGTCAAAACCGGAGTCCAAATCCAAGTCAAAGTCTGAGTCTGATGCATCAAAGCCAACAATCAAAAAGGACAAACGGGTTTATGACAAACAATTTTTGTTACCAAAATCTAATTTGAATGATGAATCGGTCAAAGTAGCATATACTTTGAAAGATTCTGACAAATTATATTATGATGAAACTTTTCCAATAAGAAGTGTCAGATTTGAAATGATTCAAAAGGTTTTCAAAATTTCAGAAATTAATATTTCTGAAATAAAAGACTTAAATCTTATCGGAAAACCTAAACAATACACTTCAAGAGAACAACAAAGAATTAACAAGAAAATGGGTTACAATTGTGGTTATAGTTTCCAAAAGAAACCAAACCATAATCGTAATTTCAAAAAGAAAGGATTAGGATTTAATCAACCGAAAAATTATAAAAATGAAAAAATATATAAACCAAAAAACTGTGTTTGTTTCAGGAAAAACAACAGAGGATGAGAAAGAATAGGCGTTCAGAAAGCAGACAAATCAAGAATTCCTTGCCAAAAAGCAAGAAGAGCTGAAGAAAAATGTTGTTCAGAAGAAGATTGAAAAGAGAACCAGTTTTCAGTGCAAGACTGCTGGTCATGTTGCTAAGAATTGTCTGAAAACATTCAAACCAAAACAGGAAGTCTCTGGTAAATTGAAAGAGAAGGTTGTTGAGAAAACTGAACTTTCAACTCGATAATTTACAGGCTTTGAAAATTCAACCTTTGAGGTGGGAGAATGTTCAAAGAATGTTTTAAAGAGAAAAGAAAATGTGAAAAATCAAAAATGGGTTGTTAAAGTTTCAGAAAACAGTTTTGGTGATGAATCTGATTCTACAAAATCAGAGGAGCCACGTGTTCAAAGAAAGGTTGAAAGATCAGTTCCAACTATAAATGATGAAAATTTTCCACCTTTGCGTGCTGAAAATTTTATGAAGAAAGTTGGAAAAGTAGAAATTTCAAATCAATTTTATTCTGACAAGAAGAAATTTTATGTTGAAAAAACTTTCAATGGAAATGTGAAACACATTTTTGGCAAAATGGTCAATGGTAAGGCCAAAAGTGTCAAAGAATTTTATGCTGCCAAAAGATGTGTTCACAAGTTTGCTGAAAATAAAGAAGAAGATGTTGTTACACCCAAGGAAGGTCAGGCTTGGGTGGATATATTCTTCAAAGAATAGAAACCTGACTTGCCGGAGCTCCCAAGTTGGTAATCGTGGAGCATGAATCAGCATCATTCTTTATCATGATTGAAAAATTTGTTTTGAAAAGCAAGAATTGCCGGAACTCCCAGGTAGGTAAGCGTGGAGTAGGAATCGGCACCTTGAGAATTCAACCAACAGATGGTAATTGGTTGAAAAACAGGTTTGAAATGTTTAATTGTTGATCCTACAAGTGGTCCAATCATTGATTCTATAAGTGGTTATTGAAGGTCATTAATTTGAACCTGATTTAACTATCATTTAAAAGATTGGTAAACAATGTGATGAAATTACCCCATAACCTACAAATGGTTTATAAACGAACTTATTTTCCAGAAAAACCATTCTGATTAAAACAAACTTAAGCGTTTTGAAATCTTAATGGAAAATAGTTTGTTGAGAGGGGAAGTTCTGATTGTTTATGCAAGACGGATGGAGAATTGAGGCGATTCATATCAAGTTGTCATGTTCTGTATAGTTTGTTTTTCAATTTCTTTAAATGTTTTTGAATTTTAGGGGAAGTAAGAATTTTCAGAAAATCCAAAAACATTAGAAAATTTGAAAAAGCCAAAAACATGATAAAAATGAAAAATGAGTTTTTGTTGCATAAAAGAGGAAATGATAGTATATCAGTGGACTGTCACAACACGCTAAAGAAGTGTAAAGTAAAAATATGATAAATAATCTCACTGTGGATGTGTCAATAGGTTTTTACACATTTAGTAAATTGTGTCGAGATATAAACCTAAATACAAACTTGCTTGTTCTGTGGGTAACAACTTCTTGGATATATAGGTAACCCCTGAAATCTTGTTTGACAGATCCCTTATTCTGAGATACTAGGTCTTTATGCTCAGTGATATCTGGGGTATTAGACCGGGACTTCTGCTGTATGGAAGTACTGACCTAGTCCCCGTATAATGCTTTCTGCAAAATTGCCTGAAACACAGCAAAAGCTCTCAGCAAAAATGATTAAACAATAAAATTGATAATCATTGCTGTTGAAGAAAAGATCCTCTAAAGAGGACACACCGAAAAGTCGAAGCCGTCATCTCTTTACGTATACGGAAGTATCGACCCGAGCTCTCACGGCCCTCGCAATTTAACCCCTTTACAGATATCATCTGTGGTATACTCACCTGTAAGACTGAATATTGGGATCTGGATACGGGAGTATATTCAAGTGGTGGGACACACGAATAAGTTTAGGTAACTAAGACATTAATTGCGTATCTTGAAACAGTTGAACTTTGTGTTAAAATTTAAGTGGACAAACATACTGACAATCTAGGTGAATTGTTTAGAACTTAAAATGAAATCAAGCTTAACGGTATTGGTGATATGTCTCAAAAACTGATATGATCCTTTTGCACAAACTCACAAAAATATTGTCTGTAAATATTTCGTTTCTGCATTTACTTTCTTTCAGAAAATCCACAAAGATTTTCGTGTGTTTTAGCATAAATTTTGTAAAATCCAAAAAGATTTTTGACAACTGGTGTTGAAAAGCTAATTTTTGAAATTCCAAGTGCTAAACATGAAGAATAGGTTTGGGAGAGAGTGAATGAAAGTGTTGTATTTACAAGTGGTGTGTAAAGATCAAATCATTATTTTCTGACACAGTTTCTAAATTTTAAAAGTTTTTAGTTTTTGAGAAACTTATGTGTTGGGTAGAGATTGTGCAGGTAAATTTGAGCCGGGTGACGATCCTGAACCAGATGAGAGCCTGATCACGATCTTAGAATGAATGAGAGAATTCCAGACTACGATCCCAGCAGATTGAGATGGGAGTCTGAAGACAATGTTGATAAAGCAATAAGAGCCAGTATTGATCCTGGAACTGCATTAGAGAGAGAGAGAGAGAATGAGAATTCTTGCAATGACAAATACTTCAGAGAAAGAATGAAGACTGATAAAGACTAAAGGTTGACAACCGAAGACTCGACACTGAAGACTCCGTCAACATCCGAGGGGGAGTTTGTTGGTGCATCCGTCTGTCGCCTACGTCTTGTATCGAGTCTTACGATGTTTAGGATAGTAAAGGGCATGAAATCCAAGAAACATGTATTAGAAGTTAATTTCGCCCCAAATGACATGTGGTCATTTGGAGCGAAATCTCATATATATTTGATTTCGCCCGAGACAGTCTAGATCATGATTTCGCTTGTAAATGTAGTGTCATGATTTCGCTCCTGGTGACATGGCTTATTGGGGCGAAATCAGATCCACTATATATAGTAGATGATAGGAGCGAAATCTGAGAGATAGTTCTAGGTGTTTTCATCCCGGTTGCCACGAAGTGCTGCCGAAGTGTTGTCAGAGCTTGTAATTGATCATTTGAGCAATAATACAACAGTTAAAAGTGAATATGGCTGAAATTGCACCAAGATATTAGTTTCCGCCTCTTGTTTTAGATAGGAATTCTTCTGATCGACTCAATCAGGGCCGAGAACGATCCTACAAAAAGTATTATTTGACTCTGTTGCAAACCAAAGTTTTATCAATACTTCATTTTGCCAAGCTCTTAATCTACCTTTAATCAACCTTAGGCATATTTTTACAGTCGAAACGGCAGATGGAAATTCTGTTAACATAGATAAGGTTTTGCAAAAAGGAAGGATAGAACTCTTAGGCCATAAATTTTCTGCAAACTTGTTACCTATGAATTTAGCCGGATTCGATGTGGTGTTAGGAATGGATTGGTTAGTAGCCAACAATGCTCGAATTCTCTGTGATAAAAATTCCATAGAAATCCATACACCGACAGGAGAAGTAATTTTAATTAGAAGAGATAAACCACAAAAGCCACTGAAATTCATTTCAGTAATGAAGTTGGCCAGTTATTCAAGAAAACAAGAAGTAGTGTGTATGATTTCAGTAATCATTAACACGAAAAGTAAGGAACTTAAGGAAATCCCAGTAGTCTCAGAATACCTGATGCATTCCCAGAAGAACTACCTGGATTACCACCCGACAGGGAAGTAGAATTTAGGATTCATCTAATTCCTGGAACTACACCGATAGCTAAAGCACCTTACCGGTTAGCACCCACTGAAATGCTAGAATTGAAAAAGTAGTTGGATGAATTGCTAAGTAAAAGATTCATACAACCTAGTTTATCCCCGTGGGGAGCTCCAGTATTGTTTGTGAAAAAGAAAGATGGGTCAATGAGAATGTGTATTGATTATAGAGAATTGAATAAGGTTACAATTAAGAATCGATACCCATTACCTAGGATTGACGATCTTTTTTATCAACTCCAGGGAGCTAGGTATTTTTCTAAGATAGACTTACGCTCCGGATACCATCAGTTACAAGAAGAAGACATACCTAAAACTGTCAGAACTAGGTATGGTCATTATGAGTTTACAGTCATGCCCTTCGGACTAACGAATGCACCTGCAGCATTCATGGACATGATGAATCGGATCTGTAAACCATATTTGGATAAATTTGTAATTGTTTTCATCAACGATATACTTATTTATTCCAAAAGTCAGGATGAACACTGTCAGCACTTGCATGCACTCTTAACTTTGTTAAGAAGGGAAAAGCTTTATGCCCAATTCTCGAAGTGTGAATTTTGGCTACAGGAGGTACAATTTTTAGGACACATGGTGAACCATGAAGGTATTCACGTAGATCCCTCCAAAATAGAAGCAATCACCAAATGGAAAGCCCCGCAATCGGCTATGGAAGTTAGAAGTTTTCTAGGATTAGCCGGATATTATAGGCGATTCATTAAAGATTTTTCTACGATAGCCGTGCCATTAACTAAGCTAACCTGTAAAGCAGTTAAGTTTGAATGGGGACCTAAGCAAGAAGAGGCTTTTAGGATTTTAAAGCAAAAATTAACAAATGCTCCAATTCTTGCCTTGCCAGAAGGAACGAAAGATTTTGAAGTATACTGTGATGCTTCAAAGCTAGGATTAGAATGTGTGCTAATGCAACACAAGAAGGTAATTGCATATGCCTCAAGACAATTGAAAAAGCACGAGGAAAATTATACAACTCATGACTTAGAGTTAGGAGCCATAATTTTTGCCCTTAAGATTTGGAGACATTATCTGTATGGAAGTAAGTTTACTGTCTATACGGATCATAAAAGTTTAAGGTACATATTTGGGCAAAAAGAATTAAACATGAGGCAAAGGTGATGGATGGAAATCCTAAGTGATTACGACTGTGATATTCAATATCACGAAGGAAAAGCAAACGTAGTCGCAGATGCCTTAAGTCGTAAGTATCATGAAAAGCAACAACGAGTTCGTGCTCTTAGATTAAATATGCAATTAGATTTAATGGAACAATTAAAGAAAGTTCAAGAAACAGCAATCGAAGACGATGCTGAAGGAATAAAAGGACGAATAAAAGAGTTAGAGCAAGGAAAGGATGGAATTTGGAGATTCCATAAGAAAAGAATTTGGGTACCTAAGCAGGGAGATTTAAGAGATAAGATTTTAGAAGAAGCTCATAAATCTAGGTATACCATGCATCCAGGAAATAATAAGATGTACCAAGATTTAAGAAATAATTTCTGGTGGATAGGAATGAAAAAGGATATAGCTAGATATGTATCTAAGTGTCTAACTTGTTCACAAGTTAAAGCAGAACATCAGAAACCTTCAGGACTACTACAGCAATTAGAAATGCCTGTATGGAAATGGGAACTCATAACAATGGACTTGTTACTATGTTACCCAAAACCAGAAAAGGTAATGATGCGATTTGGGTAATTGTAGACTGATTAACCAAATCAGCTCATTTTCTACCCATGAAAGAAACCTTTAATATGGAAAGGTTAGCTAAGTTGTATGTAGACGAAGTAGTATCCTTGCATGGAGTTCCACTCTCCATTGTATCGGATAGGGATAGTCGTTTCACTTCCCATTTCTAGACAAGTTTCCAGGAAGCAATGGGAACCCGACTAAATTTAAGTATCGCATATCATCCACAAACAGACGGAAAAAGTGAAAGGACGATACAAACCCTGGAAGACATGCTCCGAGCATGTGTGATAGATTTCGGTGGAAATTGGGACGATCACTTACCTTTAATTGAATTCTCCTATAACCATAGTTATCATTCAAGCATTGAAGCTGCCCCATTTGAAGAACTTTATAGACGCAAGTGTAGAACTCCAGTTTGTTGGGCAGAAATAGGAGAAAGTCAATTATCAGGTCCTGAAATAGTACAACAAACTACCGACAAGATCATTCAGATCAAGGAAAGACTGAAGACTGCTCGAGATCGCCAAAAGAACTATGCTGACAATCGACGCAAGCCACTAGAATTTCAAGTTGGAGACAAGGTACTCTTGAAAGTTTCTCCTTGGAAAGGAGTAGTACGGTTCGGTAAGAAAGGAAAGCTAAGTCCAAGGTACCAGAAGAAATAGCCGGAGTACATAATGTGTTTCATGTATCCAACCTCAAGAAATGTCTATCTAACGAATCCCTGGTAGTACCTCTTCAAGATGTAGAGGTAAATGAAAAGCTGAAATTCGTGGAGAAACCACTGCAGATAGAGGACAGAAAGATTAAGTTTCTCAAGCACAAACGACTCGTGCTAGTCAAAGTCAAGTGGGATTCGAAAAGAGGACCCGAATACACCTGGGAACTGGAATCAGAAATGAAGCGAAAATATCCTCACTTATTCCAATAAATCTCGAGGACGAGATTTTAATTAAGGTGGGAAGGATGTAAGGACCTTCGAAAATGTCCCTAAACAACCCATAAATGTGAACCCGGACCTTGAAACCCTACTGTGCATGAAAAATAAAGAAAAACAAGAAAACTGGGTTTCAGGCGGGCCGCGTAAAGGTTAAGCATGTCTTTACGCGGGCGCGTCAACTTATGTTTGACCGGATAAGTGTTCCGGATCCACATGGCATCCACCTGGCACACCTACTCGTGACCAATCAAACCTATGCGTAGATTAAGCGGCCACGCGGGCCGCGTAAGGGTCAAGCTAAGGTTCACGCGGGTCGCGTGAACCCCATTTTTCACCTATAAATAGATCCGACCATGGCCTGTTCACTGGTGTCGAAACCAACATTCAAAAAGGAATTCTCACTGCCCAAAATCGAAATTTACTTTCAAGGTAGCTAGGCGCTGCTACGATACCGGGTATTAGCTCGATCGCTGCTACGATTCAATGTCCGATCGATTATAACTATCCGATGAATGTTTAAGTGCTGCTCAAATTGGGTTTATACTTTGTCATTCGTCGTTAATTCGATGGATGTTTAAGTATTGCACTTTGTCATTCGTCGTGAGGGTTTAATCTCATGAATTATCGTAAATGCTGTATTAGTTACTGACCTAGTTCGTGTGCATTGTTATTTAAATTAGGTCATCAGGCTAATCAGCAGGCTAAACTCTGCTCGCATAAATCTGCAATGTGAGTCATTCTTTTTTTATCAACTGTTTTACAATACCTCAAATTATTTTCAAAGGTTATAATTACAGGGATTAAGTCGTGGTTATCTTAATCACTGGCTAGTGGGGTATTGTGCACATTACTAATTTCTCACGGGTTAGGCTAATAAATCTTCACCGTGATAAACGTCACTACTTGGGGAAAGACCCAATAGTGGTATGACCATCGTCAGCAAGTGACAAAGTGATAGATAAAAATAAGATAGAAGCCATTGTAATCGCTCTTATGCTGTAATTTATAAATATGTGTCATTTTATTAAAATGAATGATTCACTCAGTATTTCCCCGCTGACAAAAATATTTTTAAAACATGTTTCAGGCGACCTGCTGTAAATCAAGGAAAACGTGCTACAGAGCACTAACAAGCTTGAAGAGGTGGCTCAGTTAAAATAGATAAACATGTTTTAATAAATCAGGGAATTTCCTAGTAAAATTCTTCTATTGTAAATTACGGGGTTTATCCCGAATTATGAAATAAAATAATCGGGCATTTCAAGTTTTAAGAGATCCTGTTTAAAATCTTCCGCTGTCGCATCAATTAAATACCACGGGTTCCTGTCCCGCAGCTCCTGACCGGGTCAAACCGGGGCTGGGGTCGTGAAACGGGTTAAATACTGACACCTTGTTTCGTACATGACAAAATTTATTTTTGCACATGTTTTATAATCCAAATAATTAATCCAACTTTTTGGACTAAAAATTTTACTATTTCTGACACGGTTCCGGTACTGGCTTTGCTGTCTGGCAGTTTACTGAACTAGCCGTGCAGCTTAACGCAATAAGATTCGATTGCGGATTTTGTGTCGTTTTTAATACCCATTATATTATTTATGTCAAATAATATTTATTTTTGGGTTTTCGGACAGTTACTGTTTTATTCTGCGGAATGTTGTAAACTTCCGCGGATTACTGTATTTTTCTGCGGACTTGGACAATTTGGCTTTTAATTAGAATTTTCTAATCAATAAGGCACATATTATTTTTGGACAAAGCTTTTATAGAATATTTGTGTAGACATATCTGTATGTCTTGTTTTATTGTGTCAGACTGTACCGCAACTAGTACTGACAAGTATCGTTTATTCGCGTTCTTATTGTTAGTCTAGGATATTATTTCCAATCGCAACGGATTTGTTATCATAATTCACTATGATTTTTATAATTCCTAGACTTTTAAGACTTAATTAATTAAAATCAAGTCAAACACGCGAAAATAATAGTTGAAATAGTAGTTTAGGTTGTACGGAATTACCAGAATTTTGCCGACTGTCACATTCTCCCCCTGTTAAAGAAAATTTTGTCCCGAAATTTTAGGTTGCGTTACTCTTTGTTGGGACTTTCTTAAACAGATGAGGATACTTATTTTTGATTTCGTCTTCTCGTTCCCATGTGAACTTGGGTCCTCGTTTCGAGTTCCATCGGTCTTTGATAGTTTGATACGACTTCTCCTCGTTTTATGAATTTTTGAATCTAGAACCTCAACAGGTTCTTCGATGAACTGGAGTTTGTCGTCTATATGAATTTCGTCCGGGGGAATAATTAGTGATTCATCCGAAAGACACTTTTTCAAATTCGACACATGAAAAGTGTCATGAACGCTATTAAGTGTTTCTTGCAACTTTAACTTGTAAGCGACGTTTCCAATCTTTTCCAAGATTCCGTATGGTCCTATGTATCTTGGGCTAAGCTTCCCTTGCTTACCAAATCTAGCTACGCCTTTCCATGGCGAGACTTTTAGCAACACCTTGTCTCCAACCTCAAAAGACAATGGTTTGCGGCGTCTATCCGTGTAGCTTTTCTGTCTGTCTCGAGCCGCCTTGATACGGTCTCGAATTTTGAATATTTTGTCGGTAGTTTCTTGAACTAACTCAGGACCTAACATTTGTTTGTCGCCTAGTTCCGCCAGCATAGGGGAGATCGACACTTACGGCCATATAACGCTTTGAATGGTGCGGCTTTAATACTCGTGTGATAACTGCTATTGTATGAGAAATCAACTAAAGGCAAGTGAGTGTCCCAATTTCCACCTAAGTTCATCACACAAGCACGCGACATATCTTCTAGAGTTTGAATTGTGCGTTCCCTTTGACTGTCGGTTTGGGGATGAAAGGCTGTGCACAAATTTAACTGGGATCCAAAGGCCTTTTGAAATGACTGCCAAATCCTTGATATAAAACGACCGTCTCAGTCAGAGATTATCGACATAGGTACACCATGTCTTGCTACAATTTCTTTGAGATAGATTTCAGCTAACTTCTCAATACTATCTTTCTCACGGATAGGCAAGAAGTGAGCTGACTTGGTTAATCGATCGGCGATTACCCAAATCATGTCGTGACCACGAGAAGTCCTGGGTAATTTAGTTATGAAATCTATAGAAATACGTTCCCATTTCCAATTAGAGATTTCGGGTTGTTGTAGCAATCCAGAAGGTTTTTGATACTCAGCCTTAACTTTAGCACATGTTAGACATTTTCCATCATATGTTGCAATATCACCTTTGATATTAGGCCACCAATAAAATTCCTTGAGATCGTGATACATCTTATCTGCTCCAGTATGTATCGAATATTTGGATTTATGAGCCTCTTTAAGAATTAGGTCTCAAAGACCACCAAAATGAGGAATCCAAATTCTATTCATGAAGTATAAGGCTCCGTTATCTTTCGGCTCTAATTGTTTTTCCACACCTCTAAGCATGTCTGCTTTGAAGTTTTCCTCTTTTAATGCTTCTGGCTGAGCATCACGAATTCGAGAGGTAAGGTTGTTATGAATTGTGAGTTTTAAAGATCGTACACGCAAAGGTTTAACGCATTCCTTTTGACTTAATACATCCCCGACAATGTTTGCTTTGCCCGGATGATATTTGATCTCAAAATCGTAGTCATTCAACAATTCAACCCATCGTCTTTGGCGCATATTTAACTCTTTTTGGTTAAATATATGTTGAAGACTCTTGTGATCCGTGAATATCGTGCATTTAGTACCATAAAGGTAATGACGCCAAGTTTTTAGTGCAAATACCACTGCACCTAACTCTAGGTCGTGTGTGGAATAGTTCCTTTCGTGTATATTTAGTTGGCGTGATGCGTATGAAATAAAATTTTCCCTTTGCATCAACACGCATCCTAACCCTTGTCGTGAGGCGTCACAATAGACTACGAAATCATCCGTACCGTCTAGGAGTGATAGAATTGGTGCATTACAGAGTTTGTATTTAAGTAGTTGAAAAGCTGCTTCTTTTTTCCTCTCCCCATTCAAATTTCTTGTTTTTTTGAGTGAGAGAAGTGAGTGATTGAGCAATCTTCAAAAAATTCTCAATGAATCTTTGATAATAACCTACCAATCCTAGGAATTGTCGTATTTCGGTCGGTGTCTTTGGTGCACTCCAATTCTTTATGGCCTCAATTTTCGATGGATCAACATGTATGCCTTTCTTGTTGACTACATGTCCGAGAAATTGAACTTCGCGAAGCCAAAATTCACATTTGGAAAATTTCGCATACAGTTTCTCCTTTTTCAACAACTCAAGCATAGTTCTAAGATGGTGCTCGTGTTCACTCTTGTTTCGTGAATATATCAATATATCGTCGATAAACACTATCACGAATTTGTCAAGGTAGGGCTTGCACACGTGATTCATTAAATCCATGAACACTCACTGCTGGTGCATTTGTTAAGCCTAAAGGCATAACAAGGAACTCATAGTGACCGTAGCGAGTTCGGAATGCTGTTTTTGGAACACTTTCTTCTTGAACTCTGAGTTGATGCTATCCTGATCTCAAATCGATCTTCGAATAATAGCTCGATCCTTAAAGTTGATCGAATAGGTCGTCAATCCTCGGTAATGGATACTGATTCTTGATTGTGAGTTTATTCAACTCCCAATAGTCTATGCACATCCTAAAACTCCCATCCTTCTTCTTCACGAATAGCAATGGAGCTCCCCAGGGCGAGTAGCTTGGCCTGATGAAACCTTTGTCCAACCACTCTTGAAGTTGTGTGGACAATTATTGTATTTCCGAAGGAGCTAATCTGTATGGTGACTTTTCCATAGGTGCGGCACCTGGAATTAAGTCTATTCAGAATTCGACTTGTCGTTGTGGAGGTACTCCCTGCAAGTCTTCTGGAAACACTTTAGGGAATTCCTTCACATCCGGGATTTCCTCAAGTTTTAGATCCTTGGCCTTGTTGTCAACTATGTGCGCTAAGAATGCTATACATCCTTTTCGTAGGCACTTTCAGGCTTTCATACATGAAATAATTCGTGATGGCATTTCGCTTGTCTCACCGTGAACAAGAAGTTTCTCGTTATTAGGAAGGGGGATTCGAATGATCTTTTCGTAACATACGACTTCGGCTTGGTTGTGGATAGCCAATCCATTCCAACTACAATATCAAAACTACCTAGTTGAACGAGTATTAGGTCAATTTTTGAATTTTCGTCCTCCTAGTTCTAAAGAACATCCTTTAACAATTTTATCGGATCCAATCACCTTTGCATTCACTAATTCGATAGTGAATGGAATATCTAGTTTAGTTGACTTTAGTCCCAGCATATCTTTAAATTCTAAAGATATAAAACTAAAATCTGCACCGGTATCAAACAAAATAGAAGCGAAATGATCGTTGACAGGAAACGTCCCGGTGATTACGTTGGGATCCTATCGCGCCTCTTGAGCTCCAATCACAAAGGCTCGTCCGTGGCCTTTGTTTTCCTTGGGATAATCCTTCCTGAAGTGTCCCATATCTCCACAATTAAAGCAACCTTGAGTTTTCCCTCGTTCATTTTCATTATTTTTATTACCGCTCGTTTTTGTTTTGGCAACGAATGCCTTGGTATTTCTTAGTCATGGGGGGTTTTCTTATGTTTGTTGTTCGATATAGAACCTTTCTTGAAATTCGAATACTTTCTCTAATTGTTACCCGAAAAAGACTCCACATGCGTCTCCTTTTTCACTTCACCTTTATTCAGTTTTCTCATCCTTACTACATTCCCGGTAAGACTTAAGGTGTAACACCCCGAATTCTCACCTACATTGTATATTAAGTGTTCATTAAGAAGTGGATGTCAAAGAAAACTTTGGGGTGTGCTTTGGAAACAAATTGTCACAAGGAAAAACACAAGGGACCACGATGCTATTGTGTATGTAACTTCTCCTTTTGAAAAAAAAACCACCTCCACGCCATTTACTGCATTCATCAACAACATTCATAAACCCTATTTACGGCCGCAAATGGAGAAGAAGGAAGAACAGTACTCGGCTACTCCATTGATTCTCAGGTATCTCGCGTTTATTTTCCGAGTCATAGATGCTAGCGTGACCGTGAATGATATATATTGTGTTCAAAATTCTTATTGATTAAGGTATCCGTGGAGTGCGGTAAACGACAACGAACAAGGAGACGGGAAACAACTCGGTTCTTGGTTCTCCTCTGATTCTCAGGTAACACACACACCCCCCTCTATGAGTAGGTCATGATTATGTTCGACGTTCTTGAACAAGTTTGTAAGTGAATCCGTTAACACATGTTGTATGGTTCTGTAAGGTTCGTAGCATCACTTGTCCCTGAAGTTGCTTCGGTTCAGGCGGCAGTAACGGTTCATCATCACCAACCCAAGGTCTTCTCAGGCATGTCTTGTTTATCCAATCATCGCCATGGTATGAACTTGCTAGCACATTTGGTTTCTTGAGTGTGTATGGGTGTGTCCGAATGGAGTTCTTCCCGGTTGTCACGACAGTCACCATTAGAGGGTATGAACTTGGGTGTGATCATGTATGAATTATGTAGAGGGTGGTGGAAGGTTATCATAGATGTTAGTGTTTAAAATAACATGGGTTTGAGTTTATTAGATATGGAGAACTAAAATTAAAGAAGATAGTGACTTGTGTCATAATATATATGGGGAGCTCGAATGATGTATACAATTGTATGGGAATTTTGAGGAAGGGGTTTATATATAAATATTTGGAGGTAAATAAGCATTCAATTTGATGGTGGGATTATGAGTTTGTTGTGGGTGATTGGTGGCTAATGAATTTCATGACCATAAAGTTACATAATGCATTTTCTTTTAACTAGGTTTATCACTCTAGCCGCGTTGTGGCGAACTTTTTTTGTTATTTAGTCTATGTTTACATGTGTTTGAAATCACTACAAGTGCGTTGCACGTGGAACCACTAACAAAAATAAAAAGAAAATATAAAAAACAGTAAAAAATAATCGAAAGAAAATCAACCAAAAAAGTTGTATGTTAATGATGTTCGTATGAAACCCGTGGTCAGAGATGAGAAAATAATACTGGGTACCGGTACCGAATTTTCCAAACCAAAGGATCCTAAGTACCAATTCGGTACCGACTTTTGGCGTTCCTAGTACTGGTTCGCTACCGATTTTTACCTTCATATGCCGATACCGTAACCAGTATTTTCGGTATCGTTTTCCACCAAGTTCATCCCTACCCCTGAAACTAAAATAAGAAATCATTAAAAGTTGAAGAAAATCAAGAAGAAAAAGTTTTACGATACCATTGTTGTTTGTACGGCACCTGTGATCAGGGATGAGCAAATGGTACCGTGTAGCAGTTTCAAATTTCCTGAACTAAAAGATTTTCAAACTCAATCCGGTACCAACTTTTGGCGTTTTCTGTATAACGTTGGTGCCGATTTGTACCTTCATGTACCGATAATGAACCGGACTGTACCTGTATTTTCGATACCAGTATTCGTTGACACCAAGCTTATCCAACTGAGAAAGTAAAGCAAATAATAATAATTAGTATTATTATATTAATATATTATTATATAATATAATCACTGTTCATTTGCTTTGTATGTACCGATAATGAACCGAACTGTACCTGTATTTTAAATACAAATATTCGTTGACACCAAGCTTATCCAACTGAGAAAGTAAGGAAAATAATAATAATTAGTATTATTATATTAAGGAAAATTGGTTTTTAATAAACTAACCTTTGTCCCGTTGGTAAATAATAATCTTACCTACGTAATTGGTATACAATAATCCTATCTATCAACATGTTGGTACTCAATGAACTTCCGTTAATTTTTTTTAACTGAAGTTAGTTTTTAAGTTTTATTTATTACAGAAACAGTCCCTGTAGTTGTAATTTACTAGTTTTAACTATTTTAAAACTAATAAATTACAGTCCCTTGAGGTTTTTTTGTTTTACAAAATAGTTAAAACTAGTAAATTACAACTATAGGGACTTTTTGTGTAATAAATAAAACTTAAAAATTAACTTCAGTTAAAAAAATTAACGGAAGTTCATTGAGTACCAACATGTTGATAGGTAGGATTATTGTTTAACAATTACGTAGGTAAGATTATTATTTACCAACGAGACAAAGGTTGGTTTATTAAAAACCAATTTTTCTTATCACTACAAGAAAACGGAGCATTAGCGGCGACAAAAGTCGCCGCTAAAAGTCCCATTTGTCGTCGCTAAAACCTTTAACGGCGACTTGTCGCCGCTAAAAGGTCGCCGCTATAGATCCTTCGCTAAAAGTCATTTGTCGCCGCTAAAGATGTCGCCGCTAAAGGTTGTTCACTTTTAGCGGCGGCATTTGACCTTTAGTGACGACATTTGTCGCCGCTAAAAGTCGAAAAATCAGTAAAAAAAAATTCCTTTTGCTGCTGTTGCAGACTCCAGCGCCAGCACGATTGTTGAGTTGCAAAGTAGCCACTGTGCTGCTTTGGCGGTTTAAGAATGTGCATCATATATCGAATATCTTTACCCAAATCATAGGTTTAAAAATTCAATGACATTTTAAGCCAGTTCTATGAACCGAATACTCAAAATTTCATGCTCTACTTGTTGCGTAAGTACAAGAAGGTGACAACAACCGATATGCCGACAACTGCCACTGGAGCCGCCGAGTATTGCTTGCTTAGGTTAACCAGCTTCTCAGGGATGTAACTTTTTTTGTTTCACCGAGACAACTTCAAGTTGAGGGATGTCCGACGGGTCCAGCTCACCAACACAGAAAGTCTCCATAAGTTCCCTTGCACTCTTGCTGTGGCCTGCGTCTTCAAACTCATTTGTCGCATCTTTGCCTTCAAAATATAAAGTCTGTGTTAGAGGTGACGGTTTAAGACTGTTTACTAACAAATTGGTTGACTTCGTTTGTGTTTTATCTCAAACGGGTCACACATGACAGAAATGGGTCGAAATAGTTATACAAAGTCTATTTTCAATATTATTAATCTAAATCTCCTAATACATAGTACATACAACCTTTTAAATTGTTGATTAAAGATTTAATCTATCATTGTAAACATATATCAGGGATTCAGGCATAAAAAATAAGTAATTCAACTGTATTCTACAAATATGATAAAAATCCTAATATGAAAGTTGCTACCACTAAAATTACAATAACAAATTACATACTAACAATGAAATTATGCCATATATCTGTAATATCCCCCTTCCTACAGAAAAATATCATATTAAACATGTTAAAAAAATCACTAAATGGACAATACAAAGGTAGTATAAGCAATGATATTAGCTTCTGTGAATCAACAATCAAAATACCTTCCTGCCTCTTCATTTCAGTATTAGCCTTAGTGAATCCATAAAGCACTAGATTATATATTTCACCATATGTCTAATCAAAACATATACTACATCTTGAAACTTAAATTTAGATTAAGCACTTTGTTTGAGAATAACACTGTCTTCAGAACAAAATAAAAACCACATAACGATAGTTGTGTAAAAACTACATAACGTTTTTACCTTGATCTTCAATTGAGATTGAGATGCCCCCAAATCTGAAATCCCTAAAGTCCGCCTTACGGCTCTAGTTGTGAATGATTCCATCATCGGATTACTCAATCAACGCCGTCGCACGTCTGACCTCTGTTTAATTAGCCGCCCGCCTTTTTAATTGCACATCTGTTGTTTACGAGAGCTTGGCTCGAGCTCTTATTGAGTTTTGTGGAGCCTTTAGCTTTTGAGCCGAGCTTGATCTTAGCCTAAAGTTAATGTGCCAAGCTCAATCTCAGCCCGGCTCTCGTGCAACACTACTTTAATCAAAACTACTTTATTTTCGTACCACCATTGTCAATGATCCCATCATTAATCAGCTTCTGAAGGCTCAACATTGTAGATAATGCTGCAGCAGGGGCAAACCAGAATAACATAGACGGGTCAGATTCTTTCACATAGACGGGTCGATTTATTTAAATCGGGTGTATGGAAGCTGTAAGGGTAACAGAATAACTCACGAGATATGCAGTCACAGTCGCCGCCTCTACTGTGTACTTGTAAAGCTCAGACAAATCGGGACCCTGCAGTAAAAAAATCTCAGCGATCCTTCATAGATGTATATGTATCGTTCGTTAGTTTAATTAAGTCCGTTTAGACCCACACATGATCCGCGATAGATAATTATTATATATAAACAAATAACTCACCAGAGTCGCAGTCATAGTATGACCCACTTGACAAACGCTGACAAATCGCGACCACAACCCGAGCAGGTGATGGACACAAAACCGACTCCAGAGCAAAAGATACACCCTGCAACAACAACATTGAAACCTGAAATACACAGCAACCTAATACACTTGACACCAACCTAACCTGAACTGGTTTTGTAAGGTTAAGTTTTACAAACCACCAACCCGGGTTGAACCCAACCCGGTTTAACACTCAACCCGGTTTGACTTTTTTAAGCTTCACTCCAAACCAGTTTCAACCCGGTTCGGGTTCAAACCCTAACCCGATTGTACACCTCCAACTTCAACTACTTTCTAAACCCATTTATCAAAAAAATGCAGCAATTAACCTCTAATTTAAGTCAAGAACAACACAACAACAACACAATAACCTGCTATACGACATTCAACTACTGAAATTTGACATTTGAACTCAAGAAATTTGTGTAGATAATACAAATGAGAGACAATGAAACATATACCTAGTGGTCCGACGGCGCTGAAGAGGTGATTCGGAGAGATGATGCCTGGTGCTAACTTAATTGCTCCAATTTATTTGTTCAATCAAAATCTTAACACCTTTAACAAGTAATTAGCAGATTATTCAACATAAACTAAGCATGAAATCGGCAACCTAAACAAGCAGAATAGAAATATATAAACAATCAACAGATAAATAGAAAACAAAACTACCCGAAGACGAAACTACCCAGGTGCAGCGGAGGTTGTGGAGCGGCAAGGAGGTGACTGCAGGTTCTGGTGGTGGCGGCATCGTGGGGTTTGGGATAGGCAAGGGGAATGATTTTGGGGGGAAATGGGAGAATGGTTGCCCGCCTAGGGTTTTAATCACCATTAAAGAACGATAAAAGCTGGACCGTCAGATTGCTTTGAGATCAATGGTCAGGGACTCGTTCTAAAAAGTTGGACACGGATTGACTCTTTAGCGACGACATTTCCAAAGTCGCCGCTAAAGGTGTCGCCACTATTGATCATATTTCTTGTAGTGATATAATATAATCACTATTCATTTGCTTTGTATTATTAATAGATAGTAATAGTAATAGTAATAGTAATAGTAATAGTAATAGTAATAATAGTAATTAAGATGTGGTGATGGTGGTTATGAGATTGGCAAAAAAAAAAAGAAAGGAGTTTTACTAATTATATTTTAATGGGGTGATACAGTAGGTACCTAAGGGTTGTAATAGAATATGAAAATACCTCCATGTGTGTAAATTGTTGCAACCATGCATACTAATGGGTGAATGATGATGATGGTAACTTGATGGCGTAAGGATGCATATATGCATAGATAATTATAGAAGATATCACACTTAGAATAGAGTGACGGATCTAGCGTTTTCATTAAAATTAGGCATGGTACGAGTGGATTATAATATAAACTGAAAACATGTAGGTTGCAGAAGTCATTCTAGGATTGGTGCCTCCTCTCATTTATCTAGCTTTTGTTAATTTTGGAAAACTTGTGAAAATAGCATTTTTCACAAATATAGGAAAATGATTTTTTCCTATTTTGGACTAGAAATAAATATAATAAAATGAGCGGGTTTTATATATTTATTTGCGGGTTTGTGTTCTACGTTGTAAGGGCTTCGCAACGAACTAAATCACGTCCAAAACGGAGTTAAGATGAATGAGATATCGATGCTTAAAGTTTGGTGTTTGAAACTTGAATGCTGAAATAAGTGGGAAAGTGGCACCTTGTCCCACATCGGATGAGAGATGGAACTTAAAGGGGTATTTAAGTGAGATCTCTCCATCCTTATTGTTTCATGGAAGCACTCACTAGTGTACTCGCAAAGGGTGCGGAGAAACCCTAACCCGCACCCGCGCGCGCGCGGCGTCGCTGATGAGGCGCTTTGATGGCGCACTTCGCACGCTCGCATCGCCGCTTGAGAGCCGGCTTTGTATTTTTGACCGCGTGCGCGTGGTGGAGTAAGGGCTGAAAGGACCAGGTGGTTGGTAACGTGGGATGCATGCGCATGACCCTGGTGGGTCCGCGCGTAGTGGCGCATGACATGGCAGTCATGCGCGCGAGTACACATGGCACGAAGGCGCGCGGTTGCGCGAATGGTGCATGGGCACTAAGGTAACGTGCGCGGCGCACCTAAGTGAGCCAAAACGGCGCGATTGTGTAGCGTGCTCGTAGAGGCTACCAGGTGACGTGGCGCACGCGCGCAGGTGCGCATGGGACTGAGGCGCACACGCGCATGGCAGTGAGCCAAATGGACGCACTGCGCATGAGCGTGCAGACCTGCACGCGCGCACCAGTTTGTCTTGCGCGCGCGCGCAGAAGCTTCCAGCAGTTGTTAATGTAGTGCAGTTACTGTTCAACATTCAAAACTAACGAAGTTAATGTGTTTGACTGAGAATTTAATGACGAATTAAAGTGCATTGAAGACGTTTAATGCAGTTTAATTCACCCATTAAATTCGTTTTTCAGTTTCTTCAAATCCAGCTAGTATAAATAGGGTGGTACCCCTGTTGATGAAATACACCGATATATACTTCTCTACAATCTCTCTCTACTGAAATTCTTCATCTTCTTCAAGAGTTCAAGGTACACCTTCGGGTTGGAGTCAAGACCGGCAGTGCAACTGCTTGCGGCTGTTGTATCCTGGAAACAAACGTGTTCTCCTGGGAGACACGAAATTTGTTTTAAGGGGACCCGTGTCTAACACGATCCTCAGCCAAGAACAGTTTCGTCTGTTTGAGTTTTCTGTTCTTGTATTTCTATTTTTCAGTTGTAATTGTATTTTTCATTCTGTAATTGTTTCTGTTGTTCAAGTTAATAAAGTATTTTTATTTATTTTACACGAACGGATTCCTACAATCTTAAAACAAATTTTTTAAAACACCGTTCGTGTAGAATCTCAAACATATTCTGCTGTGAATTCGAACCAGTTTTGAATTCATACAGTTGTGTTTTAAAAAATAGATTTTCTTCCTGTTTTGATTCAAAGTAGCGACTTTGTCAAAACAGAGTCTGCTTCTACTCCTTTCTGTCGCTGAAGTTCTAAAAATCCTACTGTGGTAGTCTTCAAAGTTGGACGTAGAAGCTACACGGCTGAATTTTTTGAACTCCTAATAATAATAAAGTAGCGTCTTTATTATTTTGAAAACATAATTTAACTTGTTTTCTAGAAACTTTTCAGAATGTCGACTGAAAATGTGAACACGAGCAACACTAATGTTGTCGTTGGAACCCCTGCCAACACTGTGGGAGCGTCCACAGTGGCAAATCATGTTGAACGACCCGAGAAGTTCTCGGGTCTCCACTTCAAAAGGTGGCAACAGAAGATGTTCTTCTACTTGACCACCATGAACCTTGCGAGGTTGTTGACTGAAACCGCTCCCCAACCTGCGGAAGGGGAGACCGTTGCTCAGGCTCTGAGCGTGGTAGAGGCGTGGAAGCACTCGGACTTTATATGTCGAGGCTATGTTCTCAACGGTCTCTCGGATGCACTGTATAATGTGTACTATAATATCAAGACTTCCAAAGAATTATGGGACTCCTTGGATAAAAAGTACAAAACGGAGGATGCGCGAACAAAGAAATTTGTTGTCGCCCGTTTCTTGGACTTCAAGATGGTTGATAACAAGACTGTTATGAACCAAGTCCAAGAGTTACAGATTATACTTCATGACATCCACGCTGTGGGTATGGTACTCAGCGAGACGTTTCAAGTGGCAGCCATGATTGAGAAATTACCTCCTGCTTGGTTTGATTTTAAGAATTATCTTAAACACAAGCGGAAGGAAATGACGATTAAGGAACTTGTCGTCTGTCTTCGTATAGAAGAGGACAACAGGGTGGCCCAAAAGGCATCATTTTGCAAGCTTCGGCTAAGGCAAACATGGTGGAAGTTGGGGAGTCCTCAAAGGGCAAGATGGGCAAGGGTAAAAACAACAACAAAGGGAAAGCAAAGGCTAACAACCTTGGATCTAAAAAGGGGGCTGTGAAAAAGAAGTCTGCGCCTTTCCAAGGTACTTGTTACAATTGTAACGAGACGGGGCACCCTGCTAACCAATGCAAGAAACCTAAGCGTGAGCGTGCGCACATGGTTGATGAGGATGGTATGCCTCTAATCGCAATGATAACCTAGGAAACGGCTATGATTGAAGAAGTTAACGCGATGGGTGAAAACCCAAAAGGATGGTTCGTTGACACAGGTGCAACTCGCCATGTTTGTGGAGACAAGGCTCTTTTCTCTACATTCAAGGAAGCATCGGGTGAAGAAAAGCTTTATATGGGAAATAAAGCTACCGCAAGCATCAAGGGGGAAGGCACGGTCGTCTTGAAGATGACTTCGGGCAAGGAGCTTACCTTGACAAATGTGTTTTATGTCCCAGAGATACGGAAGAATCTCGTGTCGGGATGGATGCTCAACAAGTTTGGATTTCCTCTAGTGTTTGAATCGGACAATTTTGTCTTGTCTAGACGTGGAATGTTTGTTGGAAAGGGCTATGCCCTTAATGGTATGTTTAAAATGAATGTAATGGTTGTAAACAAAAACAAAAGTTTGAATGAAAGTTTGACTTCTACTTACATGGTTGAGTCTTCTAATGTTTGGCATGGTAGACTAGGACATGTAAATTTTAATTCATTACGACGTTTAATTAAATTAAACTTGATACCAACATTCCATATCGAGTCCAACCACAAATGTGAGACATGTGTTGAATCCAAACTTACGAGATCATCGTTTAAATCGGTTGAACGAATAACCGAACCCCTTGATTTAATTCATACCGATGTGTGTGATTTAAAAGCGGTTCCCACGCATGGAGGAAATAAGTACTTCATCACGTTTATTGATGATTGTACTAAATATTGCTACGTGTATTTACTAAAAAGTAAAGACGAAGCAATAGAGAAGTTTATCTTGTACAAAAACGAAGTTGAGAATCAACTTAAAAAGAAGATAAAAGCTTTGAGAAGCTATCGAGGAGGTGAATATGTTGCACCTTTTGCGGATTTATGCGCAAAAAGTGGCATTGTACATGAGTGTACACCTCCTTATTCTCCACAATCAAATGGCGTTGTGGAACGAAAGAACCGCACATTGAAAGAAATGATGAATGCCATGTTGATAAGCTCGGGAGTGAACCGAGAAATGTGGGGGGACGCCATTCTCTCAGCAAATTATCTTTTGAACAAGATACCTTTGAAAAATATGGACGAAACTCCATATGAGTTATGGAGAAAAAGGAAGCCTTCGTACAAATACTTGAAAGTATGGGGGTGCCTAGCTAAGGTGATTGTACCACCTCCTAAGACTCTTAGGATAGGACCCAACACTATTGATTGCATTTTCATTGGATATGCACATCAAAGTAGTGCGCATCGTTTTCTTGTACATGAGTCCAAGAATCCCGATGTACATAAACACACTATCATGGAAGCTAATCCTAACATTGTCTCATATTTTGAGAATATGTTTCCTATGTTAGGACAAACACAAGTGACTTCATCAACAGCGGCTGATGAAGTGGGTCCAATTTCGTCTACATGGTTAGATGAACCGGGTCCAAGTTCATCTACATGGGTAGATGAAGCAGGTCCGAGTTCGTCTACGAGGTTAGATAAAACTCATGAACGACCCGAGATCGAGGAGGGTGAGCTTAGACGAAGTAAACGACAAAGGGTTGAAAAATCCTTTGGTCCAGACTTCATGAGCTATATGGTTGAGGGTGAGCCCAATACTTACCGCGAAGCGGTTACCTCCGCGAAGGACCTCAATGGCAAGAAGCAATTAAGAATGAAATTGATTCTATATTGCAAAATCATACTTGGGAGTTAGTAGATCTTCCACCTGGTTGCAAACCACTTGGATATCGTTGGATATTCAAAAGGAAGATGAAAGCTGACGGAAGTATTGATAAATACAATGCAAGGTTAGTGATCAAAGGATTTAGATAAAAGGAGGCTCTAGACTACTTTGATACTTACTCGCCTGTAACGCGAATAACCTCTATACGATTGGTTCTTGCAATTGCGGCTCTAAGAAATTTGGAAGTTCACCAAATGGATGTAAAGACCGCATTTCTAAATGGCGATTTAGAAGAAGAAATTTACATGGAACAACCCGAGGGTTTTTCCGCCCTAGGTAACGAGGGCAAAATATGTAAATTGGTCAAGTCTTTGTATGGCTTGAAGCAAGCTCCAAAACAATGGCAGCAAAAGTTTGATCATGTCATGATTAACAGTGGTTTCAAAATAAATGAGTGCGACAAGTGTGTTTATTTTAAAGACACACCAAGAGGTTATGTGATTTTATGTCTTTATGTAGATGATATGCTTATCATTGGGAGTAATGATAACATGGTCAACTCAACAAAAGACATGTTGAAAGCGAGGTTTGACATGAAAGACATGGGTCTCGCGGATGTGATTCTTGGAGTTAAAATCACTAGAACCCAAAATGGTCTTGTGTTGAGTCAATCTCACTACGTGGACAAGATCCTTGGAAATTTAATTCGGATGATACGAGTGTAGCTCGAACTCCAATTGATAATACCCAACGCCTAAGAAAGAATAGAGGCGAGAGTGTTTCTCAGTTAGAGTACTCAAGGATCATTGGTAGTCTCATGTATCTAATGACATGTACTAGACCCGACTTAGCATATGTTGTAAGCAGGCTAAGTAGATACACCAACAATCCGAGCGAGGATCATTGGAAAGCTATCACGAGGGTGCTCAGATACATAAGATACACGAGAGACTATGGATTGCATTATACCCGTGATCCAGCAGTGATCGAAGGATACACTGACGCGAACTGGATATCGGATATAAAAGATCATAGATCGACAAGTGGATATGTGTTTACACTTGCTGGCGCAGCTATAGCTTGGAAGTCTTCCAAGCAAACGGTTATAGCTAGATCTACGATGGAATTCGAATTCGTCGCTTTAGATAAAAGCGGGGAAGAGGCGGAGTGGCTACGTCAATTTGGGGAAGATATTCCAAGATGGCCAAAGCCGTTGACGGCAATCTGCATACATTGTGACAATCAGTCTGCTCTTGCCAGAGCACAAAGCATGATGTACAATGGCAGATCAAGGCACATTCGACGTAGACACAACACGGTACGAAACTTATCTCAACGGGTGTGATTTCAGTTGACTATGTTAGGTCAAATGAGAACATTGCAGACTCGTTAACAAAAAGCTTAAGCACATATAAGGTGTATAGGTTGTCAAGAGGAATGGGACTAAAGCCAATAGATGAAGGGAATATGAGGGAAACCTAACCTAGTTGACTGGAGATCCCAAGATCTAGGTTCAATAGGCAAACTTAATCATAAACCCAAAGAGAGTCACTGTGGGGGGTGCCCCAAAATTCACAAAGGGAGTGGTATACTTCCTAGTCCATTCCAATCAGTGACATGAAGGAAAGGTTAAGCATGTTGAGGTTAAGGATTTTGAGGAAATCCAAATTAACCATGATGCATTCAATGATTCAGAGGAATCACCTATGTTAGAGAGAAGTGGGGTCGCTTCGAATGGATTTGTGGGGAGGCGCAAATCCTAGAGCTCTCACAGAACCAGGAACGTGTTCCATGACCATGAACGGACACAACCATGAGGTCTTGACTCGACTAAGGAGAGTATTGTGTGAATGTATATTGTCGCCTACATAAATGGGGGATAGTTCAAGGACACCGCGTCTACAAGACCCTAGGAGGCTTAGTATGCTTCACAAAAGAAGGTTCAAAGGTTACACCTACCTATCTTGCAATGCTCAATTGTTGAACGTGTATCGTTGAAACTTGATAGATCGATTTCTATTCATGTGGGGGATTGTTGGAAATTTTGTGAAAATAGCATTTTTCACAAATATAGGAAAATGATGTTTTTCCTATTTTGGACTAGAAATAAATATAATAAAATGAGCGGGTTTTATATATTTATTTGCGGGTTTGTGTTCTACGTTGGAAGGGCTTCGCAACAAACTAAACCACGTCTAAAACGGAGCTAAGATGAATGAGATATCGATGCTCAAAATTTGGTGTTTGAAACTTGAATGCTGAAATAAGTGGGAAAGTGGCACCTTGTCCCACATCGGATGAGAGACGGAACTTAAAGGGGTATTTAAGTGAGATCTCTCCATCCTTATTGTTTCATGGAAGCACTCACTAGTGTACTCGCGAAGGGTGTAGAGCACCCTAACTCGCACTCGCAAACGCACGCACGCGTGGCGTGGGCGATGAGGCGCAATGTGGCTCTTTGATGGCGCACTTTGCACTTCGCACGCTCGCATCGCCGCGAGCCGCCTTTGTATTTTTGACCGCGTGCACATGGTGGAGCAAGGGCTGAAAGGACCAGGTGGTTGGTAACGGGGGGATGCATGCGCATGACTTTGGTGGGTCTGCGCGCAGTGGCGCATGACGTGGTAGTCATGCGCGCAAGTACACATGGCACGAAGGTGCGCGGTTGCGCGAATGGTGCATGGGCACTGAGGTGACATGCGCGGCGCACCTAAGTGAGCCAAAATGGCTCGACTGTGTGGCGTGCTCGTAGAGGCTACCAGGTGACATGGCGTACGCGCGCCGGTGCGCATGTGACTGAGGCGCACGCGCGCATGGCAGTGAGCCAAATTGACGCACCGCGCATGAGCGTGCAGACCTGAACGCGCGCACCAGTGCGTCTTGCGCGCGCGCAGAAGCTTCCAGCAGTAGTTAATGCAGTGGAGTTACTGTTCAGCATTCGAAACTAACGAAGTTAATGCGTTTGACTGAGAATTTAATGACGAATTAAAGTGCATTGAAGACGTTTAATGCAGTTTAATTCACCCATATTCGTTTTTCAGTTTCTTCCAGTCCAGCTAGTATAAATAGGGTGGTACCCCTATTGAAGAACTACACCGAAATATACTTCTCTACAATCTCTCTCTACTGAAATTCTTCATCTTCTTCAGGAGTGCAAGGTACACCTTCGGGTTGGAGTCAAGACCGGCAGTGCAACTGCTTGCGGCTGTTGTATCCTGGAAACAAACGTGTTCTCCTGGGAGACAGGATATTTGTTTTAAGGGACCCGTGTCTAACACGATCCTCAGCCAAGAACAGTTTCGTCTGTTCGAGTTTTTTGTTCTTGTATTTCTATTTTTCAGTTGTAATTGTATTGTTCTTCGATTTTATTCTGTAATTGTTTCCGTTGTTCAAGTTAATAAAGTAATTTTATTTAGTTTACACGAACGGATTCCTACAGTTAACCCGCACACTTTGCTAAGGTGAGTTCTATCGCCCATTTTTTTGTGCGTTCTTTTTAAGTGTTTTTGGGCTGAAGTACATGCTTAATTGTTTTGGTTGCTAAAGATGATAGGATTACATATATTTTATATATTTAATAGTTGACGAACAATTATACGCCTACGCTTTTAAAGATGTTTCTTTTTAGACTGTTGTGTGTTTATGTTATTATTATTATTTTTTTTTGTTGTTGTCTTTGTGATACGACAAACCATGATGTGGGCGACGAAACCCTTCGGGGTAATTATGTGGGAGACGACCCTGACAAGGGCACAATTGTGGGCGACGAAGCCCGTATGGGCAAATGATGCTAAAATGATGATAAACACACAGTCTTTATTTATTTTCTTAAAAGAGGTTTTAAATGATGATTTTCAACGAAGTCGAATGATGAGTTCAAAGACGTTTTTAATGAGGTCTATTGATGTTTTGATGTTGGTGATGATTTGCTGGTGTTGGACGTTTGGAGAACTTGTTTTACAACGATGTTTACAAAACTATTTTTGGGATAAATCCTCAAGTTAATTACTATAGAACTCACTCAACGTAGTTGACTTTTTTAGCATGTATTTCAGGTAAAAAGAAGGTTTGAATGATGGCGGCTCCTTGGTTCTGGCAGCAGTTACCTGACATCTTTTAATGTTTTAGCATTTCCCATGTTTTGAAGAAAGTAGTACATTTTAGTTGTTTTTCGTATTTCGACGTTTGTTCGTACTCTGTTTAATTATTCAGCTGCGTATTGGAGACATTTTGGGTCTAGAACTATGTGTGCTTACCATAATACCAACGATTTGGTTTCCCAGGTTATGGGGCCTTACATAAGGTAAGAGTTATAGCCTGAGCAATCCTCAATGTGGTTCCTCCAGTTCCGCCATTGTTTGCAGTGTGGTTTGCTTCGTGTTGTACGATTACTTCTACGACTCGTTGGTTCATTAGAGCATCAAGCTCAGCTCGTGTTGTAGATAAGGGTTTCGTTTGGGCTTGAAAAGTGTTACTTCGTTCTGGTGCCATGATCTTCATATATATATAAAAAATATATCGAAGAGATTAGACATGAACGAAAATAAAAACACATTGTCACGCACTACGAGCATGAGGGCAAGATAGATCGTAATGATACTTATGCAAATTTTCAATAAGAAAATACCAACTTATATATATACCATGTCACCTTGTTACAATTATTTTTGTGAAGAAACAAAAATAATCTCGGAGTTACATCACTCCGGGAGATACAAGTCATATAGTAATAAACAAAATAAGGTACGGTCTTTTCTTCTCATTGTTCCTTGGTTGGTACTCAAGTCTCCAAGTCTTCAACAGTCTTTAGTCTCTCACAAAATCGGGTATACTTCCCAAAAGATAGTAATTAAACATATCTACCGTGGTGTGGGATCTGAAAGTGAAGACATAGAAATTAGATGAATCTTAGAAGATAAAACTCATGGTTTATATAATAAGCGGAAAATGGTGTGGACGATATGGATTAGATGGGCTCATGTTAGGATCGGAGGCTCTCATGATTGTGTTTGTTTGTATAAATTGAACAGTCAGAACATATGAAATGATATAAAGTGCAGCGGAAATGGATACAAACTTTGTAAACACAATCAAAGAGGAAAATAGTTTGATAAACAAATGCTTTTCATTAAGTTGAATGATTGAAATACAAAGCAAATGATTACAGCATGTTTACAGAACTAAGCTCCCCCTCAGCCTGATACCCCAAGGTTGGTTGCACAAGATGAAAGGATTGGACTGAAGAAGAAGAAACCACTCAGTCAATCAAATGTAACAGTACAGGGTACTGCTCCATTTATAGGCAAACCAAACCACTGAAGCATCTAAGCTGACGTCACCATGATAGTGACATCTAACAAACTAACAACCTATATATGCTGTTCTAAACAAACTACTGATATGCAACATCTGATTATTAGTACAATACAAAACAAGAGATAACAACTGCTTCACGTTCCACTGTTGTAGCCTGAGCACTGATGTTTGAACTTCAGTGCTTTCTTCAAAGGTGATCAGTCTTTGAGTGGGCAGTGCTTGTGTCTTTCAGCAGTACTTAGGAAACAACAGTAGATAGAGGAACAGTGTTTGTCTTCAGCAGTTCTTTAGAGTTTCATCAGTGTTTGGTTCATCAGTTGTTGTTAGTCCACTGATGTGATCCGGTTTTGACTTTACATTATCTGTTCCTCTGGTAGGGTTCAATCCCAACAATCTCCCCCTGGAACAGATAATGCCAAAACCCTTCATTATTCAGGACCTTTATTTCTCACCAAAAGTTCCTTAGCTTGTCTTTTAAATTCAGCTTCAAATTCCTTGGAACTTAGATCATCTTCATCCCTACACAGTGTAAGTTCAAGGAGATCCTGCAAATCTTCAACACTAAGGCCTAGTGCTTCTTTCCTTGATATGTACTTCACTTCACCATTGGTTCTGACCAGAGTCAATACGTGGGTCTTTTGATCAGATATCCACTTTAGTATTTTTAAACCAAAAGGGTTTCTTGGGAGAGATTTATTCTTTGATGAGTTAGGAGATAATGGCCTTGTGAACACTTGCAGACTTTCAGACATTCTTTTGAAGGCTTCTTCAATGACTTTGTTTGCTGCAGCTATGTCTTCTGCAGTTTCTTTCTCAATTTGCTCTTGCCTTTCAATTTCTGACATGTCTGTTGCAGTGTTTGGTGATGCAGGTTTGTTTAATACCTTCTTAACAAGGTTTTGAAGCTTTGTTGAGCTGTCTTCTTTTAGACCCATTTTCATGATGGTGTCCTTGAAGTACTCTGCTTCCTTTTCTTTGACCTCTTCTTTAGTCAGCAGTTTACCTTCTTCTTGGTTTGACACAAAAATAGGTTTGTCTGCTGATTTGAACAATGTTCTGAGGTTTTCAATCTGCTGTTCAAGCTTCATCATTTGTTCACGTTTCTTTGAAGCACCTAAAATAGTTATCTTTCTTTTCTTTAGCCTTTCATAGGCTTCATCAGTCTGCTGTTTTGACCATTTTGATATGGCTTCAGCAGTATCCATTTTTGCATCCACCAGCCCCTTTTTCTTTCTTTTGTACTCAGCAGCGAGGTCAGCAATGAGCTTTTTGAATTTGCTCCAGTTTGGAGCATTCTTCTTCTTTGTAGGATCATTCTTGATTCTGTCAATCCTATCAGCCTCATGCTTTAGAGCGATTAGTGGCCATTCTTCAAACTGTTTTTCTTCAGCAGGATAGAATTTTTCTTTCATGATGTAGGCTAGGTATTGTTTTCTTAACTTTCTTCGTTGTTCAGCCTTTTCTTTGTTCAGTTCTTGTGCAAACTCTTCGATTTGCTTTACTTTAGTGAGGAAGAAATCCAGTCTTTTAGCAATGCCTTCTTCGCTTAGACCTTCACTTTCACTCTTAACTTTAGCTCTTAGTTTAGCTTGCCTTGCCTTGATCTTGAGGTAATCATCCATATCCTCTGGTGGCATGTAGCCTATGGGTGAGGAGAATCTTCTTTTTGAAGGATCTTCTTCTGTATAGAATTGCCTCATCTCATTTTTTGATAGCTTCAAGTTCCAGTGGATATTGTGCAGCATTAGGATCGTGTATACCCTCATTGGCAGAGATTGGCTTTCTTTTTCTACTGAAGAGCTTTGGTTGTGATGTAGGAAAGGTGAGAGCAGTGGTGGATGGTTGAGTAACAGCTGTTGAAACAACTGGTGCTTCAACCGTTGTTGTCATTACAACTACTGATGTATCAGCAGATGTCTTCTACTTTTGAGCAGGGGTTAAGATGGCAGTTGTTTGAGTGGTGATAAGTGGCTGACTAACAGCAGTTGAAACAACTGGTGTTTCAACCAATATTGCCATTACAACAGATGTTATAACATCTGTTGTCTTCTGCTTTTTGGCAGGGGGTGATGATGGTTTGGCTGTTTTTGATGGTGATGGTGGTTTTTGTGTTATAGACACAGATGGTGGTGGAACAGTAGTTGTGGTGGTGTGTGGTGATGTGGTGTGTGGTGATGTGGTGTGTGTTGATACTGCAGTTTTGGTTTGGCTACTTTCTGGCTCAACATATATACCATCATCAATTCCCTTTTTCTTCCACTTGATCTTCTCTCCCTTTTTGGCATTATCTGAGAAGGGTTCGTTCATGAAGAGAACAGTGGAGGGAACCTTTCCAGAGGCACTTTGAATGTGAGCCTTTATAGCTTTTATATCCGCCTGAGTATCCTTGAATCTTGATTCCACCATATTTGTCAGCTTTTGAACATGTATGGCATGCTGCTGATCTGCCATCTGCTTTTGTCTTTCCAGCAGTGGTTGAAAAAGATTCCATAACTCATTTGCAGCAGGTGCTTGTTGAGTAGTTGCTTGAGCAGGAGGAGCAGTGGATTGGGCTTTCTGAGCTTTTAATAGCTGCTGCACCATATCTTTTATTTCAGCAACTGAGGTTTCAAGGTTTTCGACCTTGCCCCTCAATTCCTGATATCTTGAATCATCACCTGAGTTAACAGGGTCATCTGAATCCCCACCAGCAGTGGTTTTACCAATGAATGACTTAGGAACAGAGTCCCAAAAATCAGCCATTGATGCCCCTTGTTCTTGGTACTGGGGACTTCTTTCTTCAGCACTTGATAACCTTTTGATGTTGCTAGTAGTTAAAACAACTCACTGGTGGTTCTCAGTGGTGCTATTGAAGAAATTGCCTTCAAGGGAGTCTTATGAATGTAACCACTGTCCAAATGTAAACCAGTGGGTTCAACATTTGTAGTGGCTGCTCCACTTGAACTACTGACAGAAATTACTTGTAATTCCTGCAGTGTAACCTCCTCAGCTGTTGCTGGGATAGCAGAAATGTCAACATCAGACCCAGTCACCTGTTGAAGTATACTCTCAGTGATAGGTGGTTGAGAGGAACTGGTTTGTGTCTGAGTAACATCAGCTGCATGCAACAAAGATGGTGGTATTATGTGGGGTGAGGGTAAAGGAGTTGAAAGAGACATGTCCTTGGGATCAGGACTGTGGAAGATGGATCTGAGTGGGTCCAGAGCTTCACATTGTGGGGTCCCTGTGCTTACAACCTGATCTTTTTGTGAGGATGCAGGAGGAGTTTGAGGCAAGGGTTGAGATCTTTCTTCCATCTGCTGTGAGGAAGTAGCAGCAGTGGTTATTGGTGACTTTTGTGCTGTCACTGGCATTGACTCTGGGATCTCATCTTCCAGAGTTGCCTTTGGTTTGGATTTTGTGGGCTTTCTGGATGTTTTTCTTTTTGTCTTTTTAGTGGTGGCAGGTGTGGGTTTCAAAACAGTGGGTGTGCTGCTTTGATCACCTGGAGCAGTGGGCTCAGCAGCAGATACCTGAGGAGCAGTTTCATCTGCTAAATTCTGCTCAGGCACCTCTGCTTTTGTTTTTATTGGTGCCAACATTCTAGAGAATGTTTCAGGTGTTAAGCAGTTTATTTTAAAAAAGGCACCTTGTTTGGGCAGATCTGCATCTTTCTCTACAAATTTTTGTTCAAAATAGTAGCTTAAAAATCTTGGGAAGAGCAGAAATGCCTTATTATCAACGTTTTTTACCAAATCATCAAATATTTCCTGGGAGTAATTAAAGTTTTTATTGTTTAAAATTGCATACCCCAGGCATTGAATTTTTGTTGGTATTTCATTAAAAGACGTTGTTTTATTAGAAACACACATTAAGAGTGTGTGAAATAAAAATCTGGGTGCAGAAGGAAAATAACCCTTTTGTAAGGTATCCCTTTTTGGTTGCTCTGCATAGCCCCTGTTTATGAAATCCTTTTTCAACTCGTCTTTAGAAAATGAAGTTTTCCTTTCAAATCATCGAGTTTAAAGATTTCAGAAATAGATTGTGGAGAGATTTGAACCTTCTTACCCTGTATCGAGGAGTTGATGGCTGTGATGATGTCTCCTTGTTTTTCAAGGGTGGCATTTTTCCAGAACTCTCTCTGGGTTTGAAGATAAATAGGAGCGTCTGCTGTTATCAAAGTTTTGTACTTTGATGCAGATAAGATGTCAATGATGGAGTCGAAGGTGTTGTCAGTTGTGGGTTTTGTGAGTATACCCATATAATTGTGAGGGGCTTTGTAACGGATTTCTGTGGTTTCGACGACCATTTGAGTGGCGTCTGTTGGGGTGGAGGAAGTAGATGGTTTTGATTTTGACTTCGACTTTGGTTTCGTCATTTTTTATGAAGAAGATCGAAGAAGGTTTTTGTGAAGAAGAGTGGGAAACTGCTTTGTGAAGAGAATATTTGGAATTCAATTCGACAGTGTGAGCCCCTGTTTGGGTTTAATCAGGGTTTTATTTTAGGGAAAAAGTGAATGCTGATGTGGCAGCAGTTATAATGATCTGACGGCAAAAAACTGACCACGTGACAACCCCTGATGAAATGGTAAATAATGGAGGACAGTTGTTTTGACAACCACTGATGGATCAAGCATCAGTAGTTACAACGGTAATGAAATGAAGCGGTGGGTGTATCAGTGGATGGAACAATGATTTTAAACATCAGTGTTTTTACAAGAACAGAAGTTGACTATCAGCAGTGGACAGACTTTAGAGAGCAGATGTTGAAGCACAACAGCATTTAAGGTACAACAGTGGTTAAAGACAATAATGAGGATCATTAATATAACAACTGTTTATGCAACAGTGTTTTGACTTTTGACAAATAATTTTAGCATCTGCTTGTTCAGATGTAGGAATTGATTTTGTCTTGTGAAAGCACAATATCTTATCTAACATCTGTTGAGCACCAGAAATGCTATTCTTAACAAAATACATTTTAGATGTATATTATCAAGATTAAATTGCCAGCAGTCATCTACAGAAATTTTTGTTCAAGATTTTTCCAAAAGTCCATTATTCTAGACAGTGGTTTAGCATCCCAGATGATGAAGACATTTCTACTAAAGCTACTCATTTTGTGTCTAATTACTTGAACTAGAACATGAGTATCTCAGTAGTTCAAAATCAATTTGCAATCAATTTTTGATCTGTGACAACCAAACTTGAGCTTAACATGACCTTGATATGTGTGCCATTTCCTTTTGATAAGATTTAAGGATAGTAATTTCACACAAAAATAAGGAAATTGCATCCTGACCAGAGATGAACTTTTACTATCAAAAATGAGTAAAAGTACAAAATATATTTTATAAAAAGTGATATATATATATATATATATATATATATATATATATATATATATATATATATATATATATATATATCTGGTTTTATTTAGAGAAAAACACCTTAAAAAAATTAAAGGAAGTTTTGAAATCATCAAAAGGATCTAACAGCTTTTCAAATAAGTTCATGATCATATCATTCTCTAGTTATTTTGACCATTGTTTGGGGTCACTTTCTTGACAATTGATTGTGAATTCTTCTTTTAAGGACAATCACTGGAGATGCCATAGTTACCTGAACGATTCCTGTATTTGATGAAAGCACTCAGTTGCATGATGACCACTGTTTACCCAAACTTTGACCTCATAAGTGTTTTATGCTTATTCTCTTTTTCTTTTGGATTCAAAAGTTTTGAGATAACCACACTTTGAGATTTGTTCATTTCCCTTTTCCCTTTTTACCCTTTCCATTCACATGTTCAGAAATACTCGCTAGGAGATTTTATTTTGCACAAGCTTCGTCCAGAATCATTTTGAAGTAATGTTTTGAGAGATCTGGCCACATTTGTACATGTTTTATTACCAGATCTCACATTACGTATGATTTGGACTGTTTTGACATCTTATTTTCTTAATGTGTTTTGACAAAGTTGTTTTGGTCCTTTTGAGGATTCTCAACTTGCCTTTGAGCACATAAGAAATTTTGACTAAAGCTTTATTTCCCTCTTTCTATGTCAGCAGAACACTAGTGTTTAGATGAACATAGGTTTTGCTGATCTGAGGTGCATACTTTAGTGTAAAATATGAAAACATCACAAATTTCATAACAACAGTTGAAATCAATTTTGAATGAAGATGAGCACACCATAGTTACCAGATAAGTTTCCAGATCTGGAAACTATAAGTGATTTGTGCATGACATCACCAGTTGTGTGAGATTTGTGAATCTTATGACATCTTGGTTGTTTTACAGAGCTTTTGAGTCATCATTTTGAACATGATTTCTCGTTACTCTGTTTTTCAACTAAAGTACGACCAACCTTAGTATCAATGAATTGTGAGCTGAACTGTTATGTCAATTTGATTGTTAGATCGAATTTGACTGTCCAAGCTCTGATACCAATTGTTAGGATCGGAGGCTCTCATGATTGTGGTTGTTTGTATAAATTGAACAGTCAGAATATATGAAATGATATAAAGTGCAGCGGAAATGGATACAAACTTTGTAAACACAATCAAAGAGGAAAATAGTTTGATAAACAAATGCTTTTCATTAAGTTAAATGATTGAAATACAAAGCAAATGAATACAGCATGTTTACAGAACTAAGCTCCCCTTCAACCTGTCAAGGGGAAAGTAAAGTGTAGGCTGCTGCTTATTGTTAGTCCACTGATGTGATCTGGTTTTGGCTTTACATTATCTGTTCCTCTGGTAGGGTTCAATCCCAACAGCTCATGTCCGATGGTGGAGGTTGAGAATGTACATCGGAAAAGTAAGGTGGAGAGTCGTGGGTGATAGGATGTATGTGTTGTCCATATGCCTAAGTGGAACAACTATCTGTTGAGGAGGGGAAAACCAAGCGGTCACTTCTGTCCTTACAGTATGCATTTCATACCCCATGGACCTTGGTCGTCCAAAGTAGGGAAAATCCTTCGTCGCATTAACATATGTGACGAATACATTGGTATTGTTTGAGCTCAACTAGTACCGACAACGTTGTTATGATTTCCATAGATTCTCGAATAGAATGTGGTAAGAAAGTTGTGCCATGGCTCATGCCATACTATCCTTTGAGACAAAATGAATGTCAAATGACGGATTTTATCGCAATAACTCCAATAAATATGAGAAGGTGTTATAAGCACCGTGAGATTAACTCAAATGTTGGAGGTTTAGAATGTTTGAGGAAAATCCTTCCTGGATGGTTATCCTAATTTGTTTGCTTAAATGACTAGTCTCAACAGACTTGTGACATAGATCGAATGCTAAGCATGAAATCGATACGTGTAGTTTTTAATGTATTGTGGGGAGTTATAGTAATCACCTCAGTTAGCGTTCTAAGAAATGGAAAAATTGAATTCTCAAGTAACAAGTCAAGAATTTTGAACAGGTAGTGATCATTGGTTTGACCCGCAGAGCCCACTACGATTCCCATCCACTGCAAGTTATTATTACGTGGGCCCCCGTAATAATAAATTACCTTGTATGGTCACCCTAACGTTCTCTCATTCAAAATAGACGATCAGTCGGAGAGGGGGACATGACTGTCTATTTACCTTTAACATAGAATGGACCTTTGTGATGGTCCACGCGTTAATACTTGTTACCATCACTCGCGGAATGGAACGACGTTAAGAATTATAAGTAAAGAGGATTCTTAACAATAATGGCTAAATGGGCACCTTCAAGATGAGTGTTTCATCTTCCTTATCTTGACAAGAATGTCACCAATCTTGATTAATATGAACCATAGGAACCTCGTTCCTACTAATAGAGTGTTCGTCCAAGGCTACCACCTCCGCCTCATTGTCATCATCGAGATCAGGCATTTTACGTATCCGAGGGAAAACAACCATCTTTTATGGAATGTCAAGCTTAGGGTTTCATAAGCTCATCAACAGATGCGAGATCAATTCGCTTGATATGAGAATCCAGAATAATAATAGGATTTGAATATTAAGATATTACATTCGTGGCAAAATAATCCGTACGACGTCTACATGTGAACAACTTATAAATAATAAATTTTTGGGCAATTTTACTTATTGTTATCGTGTCTAAACCCCATAGACTTGTACAAAATAAACTCGTCTTTGGTATTATCGTTTTGAACAATCGTTTAATACTATCACATAGTATCCTTGCATTATCATTTTGTATTAGTGGACGCTTTGTAAAAATATAATGTAGAACGCTTGTTGTAAAGAACATCTTTTTGAAATTGTAGACCAGACTCAAAAAGAATCTTAGTTCACTACAATTGATGCTCTGATACCAGGTCTGTCACACCCCGATTTTCGGTTTCTGCAGAAGTGTATCGCGAGGTGCGGCCAGAGCGGCAATCGTTACAATCAATCGAGTAAACAACATATTTAAAACATAAAAGGATGTTCATCCATACATTTGTTTAGAAACCATAGTTTACAACACAAACATCTTGTTTGGAATAAAACTACTACAACTTTAACAACATTGTTCAAAGTTTAAAACAGTTATACATAACATGATAACTGAAAATGGATGACATCTCAAAAGCTGAGTGAATTCATGTTATTTTGTTTTTGCATCAAATGAGTCTCCAAAACATTTGAAGTAGTAAAATCGTTTTGTTTCGCATCAAATGAATCTCCAAAACATTTGAAATAGTAAATTCGTTTTGTTTCGCATCAAGTGAATCTCCAAAACATTTGAAGTAGTAAAATTCGTTTTGTATAGTATGATGAAAAATCATATGATCATTAGTGTTTTGCAAGGACACTAATATGTATGCCGAATAGGAGGCAACCAAACCTTGACAATTTATCGTGTGTGTCAACGACACTAGTTTGGACACAAAGGCACTCTTAATGATCGTGGTTATCGTTGCTAATAATAGTGGGGCTTGCTAAAACCCAAATAGATCTATTCGTTTGTTCCTCGGTACTTGTTTATTCACTAACGGTCCCTTTATTTTAAACACCTATCTGCATGTGATCAAAATAGTTTCATCGTATCATCATACTATTTGTAACATGTATACATCCACGAAAGTTTAAAACTATAAATATTCAAAGTAAAAGGGGAAAACATGAACTCACAGATTTGCGTTCCGTGCAAATCTCTATTCGAGTCCTAAATCTTCGTTTGTTTCTTGACCTACAAGTGTTCTAATCTCATTAGACACTTAGGTTTACGTTTGATTTTCATTCAAGTATCCCATCTTGAATTTTGTTTTTGGTTCTTGTATTCGTTTGCTTTCTTTGTTTATGTTTGAATGGGTCTAGCCCATGTGTTCTTATAAAAGTGGGTTTATCTTATTGGGTTGGATCCATGTTTAAAGTTTACTTTTATTTTGTCTAGGTGTGCCTGAAAACCTAGCTGACTAGATAACTTGTCTGGGTTATGAGTGATAACCTAGATGACCAGATAACTTGTCTGGGTTATGATTGATAACCTAGATGACCATATATCTTGTCTGGGTTATGATTGATAACCTAGACTGATAACCTAGATGACCATATAACTTGTCTAGGTTATGACTGATAACCTAGATGACCATAGAACTTGTCTAGGTTATGACTGATAACCTAGACTGATAACCTAGATGACCAGATAACTTGTCTGGGTTAGGAGTGATAACCTAGATGATCATATAACTTGTATGGGTTATGACTGATAACCTAGACTGATAACCTAGATGACCCTATAACTTGTCTGGGTTATGACTGTTAACCTACATGACCATATAACTTGTCTGGGTTAGGACTGATAACCTAGATGACCATATAACTTGTCTGGGTTATGACTGATAACCTAGATGACCAGATAACTTGTCTGGGTTATAACTGATAACCTAGATGACTATATAACTTGTCTGGGTTAGGACTGATAACCTAGATGACCATATAACTTGTCTGGGTTAGGACTGATAACCTAGATGGCTATATAACTTGTCTGGGTTATGACTGCTAACCTAGATGACCATATAACTTGTCTGGGCTAGGACTGGTAACCTGGATGGCCATATAACTTGTCTGGGTTATGACTGATAACCTAGATGGCCATATAATTTGTTTGGGTTATGACTGATAACCTAGATGACCAGATAACTTGTTTAATCATGATTAAAGTTTATAAAAATTTTGCCATAGTTCCCCTTACACTATGGACTTTTCCCTTGTTTTATAAACATGATTTTATATACTTTTTCAAGTCAACCATTTTCCGTTCTTCCAAAATAACAATATAAACTTAAAACCTTATCATGAAGCACTATGAACTTATATAAAATCTTGTTTTGTTCAAAAATCATGTTTTAAAGTGTTCATCTTTATTTTCTTAGTATGTTCATGTCACTTTTCGGTTGAACAAAGCCTATGTAAACTTTATTTATATATTTTCAAAGACTTCATTTTTGTACCAATCTATGTATTTCATGTTTTATGAAAACATTTTTAAACAAAATTACAAGTTCATAACATTCATGTTAATGGATCTTCCTAGATCTAAACACGCATGTGTTTAGATCATACTTTTAAAAATGAAGATGCAACATCAAGTTTACTACATGGTCATAACTTCAAAGATTATCAAGAATCATCATAATTATATTGGTTTTGTTTAGTCTTTGTTAGTGATTCATGTGATTTTTAAATAAGCTTCAAGATAATTACTTGTACATTTGTGTTTAAACATAAATAACAAAAACATAAGTACAAGATTTGAAGCTTACTACTAGCACTTGGCTAGGGATGAACAAGTTGAAAAGATGATAAAAAGATGAAGATCCAAGAGCTTCCAAGCTTGAGCAAATGCTTCAAGTGTGCTCCCAAGTCTTGAAAATGCCTTAAATCATCTTTGAACCTCCATGTATGTATGAAATCCTAGTGTTTGGATTTTGGAAAGTTGAAGATGGAGGTGTTTGATCTTGATCGATTTCTAGAGGGAGAAAGAGAGTGAGTTGTGTGTGTTGATTGCTTATGAAAAACTTAGAGTGAAATGGTTTGTGAGATGTATTTGTTAAGTGTTGTGATAATCTCTTCTTCTTACACATAACCAATCACCAACACTAATCACTCTCTAAATTTTACAACACATCAATGGAAGATGAGTTGGTGGGGGACCCACCAAAACCATGGACATGGGGGTGGTTTGAGGTTTTATAAATTTTTTATAAAAACTTTGTTATACTTGATAAACTTCATAAACTTTAATAATTTAGATAAAATTTTATATAAAGTTTCAAGGTTCAACATTTTAAAGTAATGTGACACTAGATAAAACTAACTCATTAAAATTGGTAGTTCGTTATTCGGTTGAAAATTTTGGTTCAGGTCCTGTACCGGGTTAAATACTGACACCGTTTTTCGTACATGACAAAATTTTTTTTTCACATGTTTTATTATCCAAATAATTAATCCAACTTTTTGGACTGAAAATTTTACTACTTTTGACACGGTTCCGGTACCGGCTTTGCTGTCTGGCAGTTTACTGAACTAGCCGTGCAGCTTAACACAATAAGATTCGATTGCGGGTTTTGTGTCATTTTTAATACCCATTATATTATTTATGTCAAATAATATTTATTTTTGGGTTTTCGGACAGTTATTTTTTCGTTCTGCGGAATGTTGTACACTTCCGCGGATTACTGTATTTTTCTGCGGACTTAGACAATTTGGTTTTTAATTGGAATTTTATAATTAATAAGGCATATATTATTTTGGACAAAACTTTTATAGAATATTTGTGTAGACATATCTATATGTCTTGTTTTTATCGTGTCAGAGTGTATCGCGACTAGTACTAACAAGTATCGTTTATTCGCGTTCTTATTGTTAGTCTAGGATATTGTTTCCAATCGCAACGGATTTCTTACCATAATTAACTATGATTTTTATAATTCCTAGACTTTTAAAACTTAATTAATTAAAAAGTCAAACACGCGAAAATAATAGTTGAAATAGTTGTTCAGGCTGTACGGAATTACCGGAATTTTGCCGATTGTCACAATGTGATGTGTTAATCGAATGAAAACGTGCATTGCGATGGGATTAAAACGTAAAGTAAACCGAATTTATGCCGTACTATTATAATGTATTATATGTGACCCGACACATACATAGAAAACATCAAAGGTATAAAGGAAAAACAAAGACGTGTAATTTGATATGGATTAATTAGAGTTTTAAAAAATGAAGGAGAAAACAAAATCACAATGTGACTTCACTCGGTTGAGAACAAAATTTACGTAACGTTCATAAAATAAGCATAAAAACATATTATATTTGACCTGACTTGTTTTACAAAAATATTTATGTTGAATTGTAGACCAACTCGAATTTATACCGTCACGTACATAATAATATGTACGTTAAATGTTTTATTAAATGAAAACATATTATATTTGACATGATTTGATTTCTGTTAAAATGTTTATGTCGAAACGTAGACCAACTCGAATTTATACTAAAACGTATATAAAAATAGTTGTTTAGCAGGTTGTAAAATGGAGTATTAGCGTAGGGGTTAAAACGATATTTTTCAAAAGTTAAGGATTTGTATGATCAGTGGAAAAACAAAAGGGTTCATTTTTGTAAAAGCTTAAAAAGGTAGGGATATTAATGTAAAAGTCATGAAAAGCACTCACCGGCTTTCTACTTTAACAGTTATAAGAATGAGATTGTTGTTTCTCATTAGGTAAAGTCATTTGAGTACTTTGGGTACTTAGGATTGGACGCCTAGTATTCTTATATATATGTTAAAAAAAGCTAGGTGTTATTACAAAGATATAGGATGTGTTTGTACATGATCTTTCTTTTTAAAATTTGAGAGGCCACCTTGGAATTATTTCGAAATATAATGAAGGTAGGATAGAGCAATATTTGGGGTTGAACTGAGTAACCCGGATACCGAATCCGTGACTAACAGAAAGCTAGATGATTAAGCATGTTTGGTTCTTGGTCTTAGTTTTAGGGTGAATTTGTTTTCGGTTTGGCCAGGGTAAAGAAGGAAATTTTTTTTGGGTTTGGTGACATGGAAATTATTGAGGTCATGCATAGTTTATATTGGGTCATGCATAGTTTATAAATTATTGGGTAAATTACCCGAACCATCTCTTGGTTTGTTGAAATTTCACTATTCATCACGTATTATAAATTTACGCATCTTTCCCTTTGTGTTTTCAAAGTAATAATGCTTTTGGTCCATGGGTTGGAAGGAAATGCCAATGAAAAAAAAATGAAAACCCAACTGCCCTGCCCTTTTCTTCTCCGAACTTTCGTTCACCACCACACCATCTTTTCTCAACACCACCTCGTTTTTTTCTGGCATCACCCTTCTGTTATCCAAACTTGAAACCAAACCCACCGTTGTTCATCACCATACTTGTCTAGCGACTCACTAGCCTTCATGTGCAGTTTCTTGAATTCTTTGCTAAGAGTTTGTAATTGTGCACATTTGACACACGCGTTTCCTTGATACATCCTTTGTCGTATCTTTCTTCAATTTGGTTTCCAATGGTGTTCAATCGTCGTATGCATTCTTTTGTGTCTCACTTGGATCTAACCCTTTGCTGCAGTATTGATCCGCGTCTCTACCAGGTTCTAATGCTCTTTAGATCGCAAAAAGTTTTCCATCAACATACTCCAGTGATCATTATGAGCTGACCATCAAACCAGGAATTGCACGTTGGACAAAATTACTTTACTAACTCATGGCTCTACTATTAGGTGTTGAAAATCAATAAAGAGAACAAAGACTTCTCAAGTTGACAAGATATCATTGTATGAACTTTTGGAAAATGATGATTGTTTTGGTCAAAAATTACCTAAGTAATTAAGTGATCGAATTAGTTTAGTGAGGTAGTGTGCTAGATGTATTTGTGACAAATTTGCCGATTAAGTTGTTAGTAGAAGCATTTTTCAGGATATAGCTCAGGATATCGAGCTATATCTACAATCAAACAATGAGCAAAAAAAGTAAAGGGTGACACGAGATGTACCAGGAACGCCCTTGATCAATCTAGATCGCTGGCACAAAACCTCAGAAGCTGACAATCGCAGCTGCCTTGTTCTTCTTATTACTTCAAATATCAAGATACAGTGCAGGATATGATGCAGATCAACTAAGTGTTACAATGCGATTTGAATACAAGTGTAAGTGTTTTGTTAGTGATTGCAGCTAGTGGAGAGCAAGAGTGTTCGAGAAATTGTGTGTGTTCTATCTGACCGATCAATCCTATTTATGAACGTTGTAGTGAATATTCCCTTTGTGAACGTTGTAGTCCACGTCTTCCGACTTCAACGTGTGACACCTGTGTCACCGCGACCATCAAACAAATACCAAGCCGATGAAATATTGTATTTCATACTTGGGATCTTGTATAAATATGTGTATGTTTTGCACATATCAATTATTGTTCAATTTCAAACTCTACATCGCTTTCTGGAGAATTATACGCAAACTGGTGCGTAAACGTACTCAGTTTAATGCGACAAATACTCCGGAACATCAACATATACTCAACATACCTTAAATAACCTTTACATAACTTAGAAATAAGTTTTGAAGGCTTGGGTATAGCAAAAACAAACTTTTGGATCATTAAGGGACTAAAAGTGTCAAAAAGTGCACAAGTTTGCACTTTCGCGCATAACTTACGTTCTGAATACATCCGGACATCCAAAAATTTATGTAAACATCCTTATATTATGCCTTAGTGTTGGGCATGAGAAAAATCCGTTCGTCGCGTCATTTGGATCGTCTTTCGCGCTTATGCGCATTCCGTCGTAATTAAGCGAACATCGCAATCGTACGGCCAAACGAACCGACATCCGGAATATTTTTGAGCATGTTTCATGTCCACAATGTTTAGGCATCATTTTAGGGCCTTAAAGTTGGCTTTACGGGCCTTAGAAGTGTCGGAAATGGCTTAAACACGCAACAGGGACCAAAATTGTCATTTTTCAAAGTATGTGCAGATCAGACGGGCTCAGGCGGCCCGCCTGAGTTTTTGCATATCCTGATGCGGGCCGCGTGAGGATGTCTGACAGAAAGATTTTGCATTAAATGCAGAATCTGGCCTTTCGTTCGATCAAGAGGCGATGCCTTTTCACCCAATGAAGGGCCAAGAGCCAAGTTCAGTGAATTTAACCACTGGACACATGTACGCACGAGATCAAGGCACGATATTCGATAAAA
Source organism: Helianthus annuus (assembly GCF_002127325.2). Lineage (NCBI taxonomy): Eukaryota > Viridiplantae > Streptophyta > Magnoliopsida > Asterales > Asteraceae > Helianthus > Helianthus annuus. The sequence continues at coordinate 163,573,989 of NC_035443.2, forward strand.
CGATCCTAACGGTTCCACCTTTCCTATAAATACACCCCCCCCTTAGTGTAAAAATCACAACAATCTGATCTTGAAGCTCTAAGTTGAAACCATTGTTTCATACCTGAGCTATTTGATCTAGATTAGCACTCGGGGACCCTCCGTAAGTCTTCTTTCGCTCTTTTATTCGCTTTTCGAGTCCGAAAGTCAACGTTTTGTTGACTTTCTGCATTGACCAGCTTATGGTCGATGCGAAGTTCATGGAACTTCATAACGTGAGCGTGATTACGATGGTTATGGTCCGTAGTGACCATACCTACTGATTACCCCGTTATCTAGGCTCAGTGACGAGTCGTAGTTTCGGCCAGAATGAGCATTCTTGCATATTTTGTAACCAAACTACTCGTGAGCATCAAAGCCGTTTGTTTTGATGTCAAACCTGTTTTCAAACTTAGTTAAGCATGTTCTAACATGCTTAGCTCGTCACTTTTAGTTTAGTGCTTATATAGGGTCGTAAGGTAAGCGATCTAAACCATCGCTTATACTTTCGAACCCGACCCATTTGGCCGGTCATTAGGACCTGACCAAACACATTAGGTGACCATAGCTATAACCTTCCGAGGTTATACCTTGTGGTCACGATGTTTGGCGTTCCAGACGCGTTCTACGCGAACGACGCGTAAGGTAGCATAAGCTACCTAAGCGGGTCGTGATGGACCGTAAGCACTTAGGTTAAGTTTCATTTTAGTATGTAGGCTTTGTTAAACCATATTACACGAGTCTCCATACTCGTTTGGTTTTCGAACCCGCATACTATCCGATCCTTCCGATTTTGGTCCGGTATATTAACATAGCTACCTATTAGGTGCCGTTTGATATTCCGTGATCTAGCATTGTTTGTTTATTACACAAGAACTCCAAAGCAATCTCAGGTGAGTACATTGAACCCCTCTTTTACTGTTTTCTAAACTGTTTTGGGGTGAAACACATGTGCCTATCTGTTACTTTCATGCTTTCCTGTTTTCACATCATATACTTGCTATGTTCAATAGTACATATATAGTACATGATTTCATTGTGTTTATGCTATGTATGTCCATCGTGTGCATACTTAGCACAACACTTTACATTACATTTTTATGCTATGTATGCCCATTGTGTGCGTACTTAGTACATTGTTTTACATTACATGCTATGTATGCCCATTGTGTGCATACTTAGTACATTGTTGCACATTGCATTACTGTTGCATATGCTCATCCAGCATATGAACACATTACACTACATTTTGAACCGTTGTACTCTACAATACATTTCATGCTACGTACGCCCATGGTGTGCATACGTAGTACATTGTTTCACATTGCATTACTGTTGCATATGCTCATCCAGCATATGAACACATTACACTACATTTTGAACCGTTGTACTCTACAATACATTTCATGCTACGTACGCCCATTGTGTGCATACGTAGTACATTGTTTCACATTGCATTTCTGTTGCACATGCTCATCCAGCATATGAACAAATTATACTACATTTTGAACCGTTGTAACCATTTGACTATGTGAACCGTCTTAACCCTTCAATTTCATGAACCGTCTGTAACCATTGAACCGTGTAAACCAGTTGTATCCGTTGACATGGATTACATTTGACAATAGACATTTGACCATACATGAACATTTCTACCGTTGTTAAACATTTCATCTTGATGGTTTGATTTAAGTAACGAGGCATGTGTAATATGATACAAGCATGGTGGATACGCCGCTGGTACTTCCTATATATAAGTGTTTGTATGGTATTGCATATCGTAGCGTTATTTGAATCATTTAAATTTGAGACATAGGACATTTTATACAAATAACACGCTTTTCACAAGACATTGATTTACAAACAACAAATCTTATACAAACTCTTTTTACATGGTTATTCAGTTAACCATGCATTGTTCTCTTATTTATACATATCATTTGATCTTACCGTTTTTCAAATGATTTACAAGACAAAGCAAAATACGAGGTTCATGACTAAACATTTTCTCAAACTCAAGTCATGAATTCCGTTTACACAAAACCAATGTATCTCACAGGCATTTTTATGCTGACGTACCTATTTTCACATGTGTTTTCAGGAGATGATGCATAGGACTTATCAAGACATACTTAGGCGGACCTGTGCCTTAGTGACTTAAAACGAGACAAGAACTAGTTAATTTATGTTATGTACACTTTGATTCTTGTTTAGACAATGTAAACTTTCATGTTTGATTTATAAAACGAAACTTCATTTGCCATGGATTTGAAACAATTGATTCTGTTACAGCACTCCCCGACGTTTCCGCCACGTTTTGTATGTTCTACGTGGTCGGGGTGTGACAGAAAAGATGGTATCAGAGCCAATGGTTATAGGGAATTAGGTTATTAGTAATGCTTTGACCTAGTCTATAACCTTCCTAGGAACCTAACGCAAGTTTACTTGCGTTTAGTCACAAAACAATACCGTCACCTATCCTTAGGCGACGACCACAACAAGAACATAAATTTCAAAACCGCCTTGAAAACTAATCATCTGTTCTAGGATGATTGATTACTAGGTTTTGAACCCTCTATTATAAGGTTTTGAACCCCTTTGAATTTTCAAAACTCCCGTCAAAGTTTTGGGTCCTAAATAGTGTGAACACGTGCGAACTGGAAGGGTGAATGCCTGTACCCTGGGTTTTCTGTCTAAGGTTAGAGTGTTCGTACAAATCCGCATAATTGGACCAGTCACTCTTACCTGGGAACTCTTGGGGTGAGTGTCCACTTATAGGCGAGCATGTCTTCGCGATACACTATGAGGATCTATTTACTTTGATTCAGCCCTGGTGTTGTTTGTTTGCTTCATGATTCAAACAAGTGACCATCAACCGTGATTATGGTCAGTGATTGTAACATCCAATTCTTACCCAATACCATTTTATTTGTTTCCTTTCATGTTTTCCTCTTTTAGAATGCCTCCTCGACACGAACACCAGATAGCAACTGCCGAGCTGGCAGAAATTATTGCGCAGCAGATGGCTGCTCAATTCCCAAATCTCTTTGCTCAATGGAACCAAGCCAACAACAACAACAATGGTACATGCAATTTCAAGAACTTTAACTCGGCTAAACCACTCAAGTTTAGTGGTTCTGAGGGAGCAACTGGGCTTCTCCAATGGTTCGAGAGCATCGAGAATACCTTTCGCCACGTGCAGTGTCCGGAAAATCGCAAGGTCGAGTTTTCTTCGAGTGTGTTTCAGAAGAGGTCTCTTACATGGTGGAACGGGGTAATGAGAGACCGTGGTGCAGATGTTGCTCTAGCACAAACATGGGCTGAACTGAGAGCACTTATGATTAGAGAGTTTTGTCCTCGTCATGAACAACGAGCGTTGGAGAAGGAGTTTGATGATTTGAAACAAGATAGTGGCGAACACAGGGCATATACTGATAGGTTTGAGGAGTTGAGTCTACTTTGCCCGACTATGGTCGCCCCACTCGACAAGGCTATCGAAAGGTACATCGACGGCCTGCCTGACTCGGTACAAGACATTGTCACTGGTAGCAACCCTACCACACTCCGTCAGGCCATTGAGCTATCTGCAACCTTGACTGAATCGCAGATCAGAAAGCATAAACTTTTTCGAAAAGGTGACAAGAAATCAGCCGGGGAATCGAACCCAATCGAGGAATCAAAGACCATGGATGAACAGATTGAATCTCCTAAGAAGTCAAGGAAGCGAAAGGCTTCTCAGAACTTCGCCGTGGTCGCTCACAATGGTCAAGCCGTCCCCAACCAACCAGCTCAACCCCCTGCTAGAAAACCATACAATGGAACTGCACCCTTGTGCAACCAATGTAGCCTCCATCATCACGCCAATGTACAGTGCCGCAAATGCCAAACTTGTGGACTCATAGGCCATACAACAAGAATCTGCCCAGCTGCAGCTGCACCAAACCAAGCTGGCAACAATCCCGCTCAAGGTCGTTTCCTACCAGGTTCTTGTTTCAACTGTGGCGAGATGGGTCATTTCCGAAGAAATTGCCCAAAGCTTGCTAATGCAAATCCAGCACAAGGATGATCACCCGACTGACTAGAAGACAACGTCGTTTAGAAATAATCATGTCTTATGTATTAAGTTTCTTTTGTTGTCAAGATCCAAGGAACAGTTGATATCGTTGTTTATAAATAAATCTTTCATTTACATTGCAATGTATTTCGATGGTTGCATGTATAAACGACATATCCCTTGCAATACCGACAATCAAGGAACCGTATTCCTTGAAGAACAAACTACCCCCAAAATTCTCCCATTCTATAATCGCTTGCGTCTTCCACGGAATTCCTAAGTACCCGTTTATTCTAAGGAAACGAAGTACAAGGCACAGGTTACAACACAAGACGAATACCCAAGGTACCACTATAAATCCTTAATAGGGTACCTAGGAATTTCCCGTAAGTCTTTAATTGTTGTATACCTTCATTCGAATGTGGTGATTCCTTGTAACCAAAAATCGAATTTTGGGAGATCTTTCTATCTTCTCAGATAGATTCCAGTGAACATTGAGATCCGTCGACAGGTTTCCATATCCGTATTCAATCGATAACAAGTTAATAACAAATTATGATCAAATTAAACAATTATGTGACTATGTGCTTATGTGTTTCCTTATGTATTGTTGTGTGATCCAAATTATGTTATCCAAATCTTCGTAGAATCTTACATATCCGTGTGCAAGAGATTCATAGTAGGATGCCCAAAGGTATTACTTAAAATCCTCAATGGACTTCTATGTTATAGTTAAGTCCCTCGGATTATAAAGTACTACTTCGTAATTAGACCCCTAGAGTGGTCTAGCTAAACAGATTCATCCAAAAATCTGGTTAGGGATATCATGTGATGATATAGCTGAAAGGACTCCTTGGTGGCCTAACCAAGAGGATCCCCTGTCGATCTAATTAAAAGGAACCGATGGAAGTCTAGTCACCCTCGTCACAAGTTTGATATCCTTCCCCAAAACATTACAAAACAAACTGTGCGGACTGTGCAAGGGATTACGTAATTATGGATGCATACATAATTATGGAATTTAGTGCACAGAAATCACAGCAAGTTCTGTCATGTGTCTAGAGTTAACCCTATTCATTTTCAATTCTGATGAAGCATCCGTTGAGGAAAAATGAACTAGCTATTCATTTTTCACTTCTGAAGAATATCCGTTGAGGAAATGAATATCCGTTTATCCTTCATTTCCAAATCTGAAGAATACCCGTCGAGGAAAATGACTCCGTTTGTTCATTTTCGTTCTGAAGATTTATCCGTTGAGGAAATGAATATCCGTTTATACTTCATTTCCAAATCTGAAGAATACCCGTTGAAGATGACCCCGTTTGTTCATTTTCGTTTCTGAAGATTATCCGTTGAGGAAATGAATATCCTTTGTGTAATCCTTCATTTCCAAATCTGAAGAATACCCGTCGAGGAAAATGACTCCGTTTGTTCATTTTCGTTCTGAAGATTTATCCGTTGAGGAAATGAATATCCGTTTATCCTTCATTTCCAAATCTGAAGAATACCCGTTGAAGATGACCCCGTTTGTTCATTTTCGTTTCTGAAGATTATCCGTTGAGGAAATGAATATCCGTTGTGTAATCCTTCATTTCCAACTCTGAGGAAGCAACCGTTGAAGATGACTCTGTTAGCTCATTTTCGTTTCTGAAGATTTATCCGTTGAGGAAATGAATATCCGTTGTGTAATCCTTCATTTCCAACTCTGAGGAAGCAACCGTTGAAGATGACTCCGTTAGTTCATTTTCGTTTCTGAAGATTATCCGTTGAGGAAATGAATATCCGTTGTGTAATCCTTCATTTCCAACTCTGAGGAAGCAACCGTTGAAGATGACTCTGTTAGCTCATTTTCGTTTCTGAAGATTATCCGTTGAGGAAATGAATATCCGTTGTGTAATCCTTCATTTCCAACTCTGAGGAAACAACCGTCGAAGATGACTCCGTTAGTTCATTTTCGTTTCTGAAGATTATCCGTTGAGGAAATGAATATCCGTTGTGTAATACTTCATTTCCAACTCTGAGGAAGCAACCGTTGAAGATGACCCCGTTTGTTCATTTTCGTTTCTGAAGATTATCCGTTGAGGAAATGAATATCCGTTATGTAATCCTTCATTTCCAATTCTGATGAAGCAACCATTGAAAATGACCCGTCTGTTCATTTTCGTTTCGGAAGAATGACCGTTAAGGAAATGACAAGATATTGCCTTGCATATCATTGGTGGTTATTTGGCAAATTCACAAATAGACTCCTACGAATAAATTTCGGGACGAAATTTCCTAAAGTAGGGGAGACTGTGACACCTGTGTCACCGCGACCATCAAACAAATACCAAGCCGATGAAATATTGTATTTCATACTTGGGATCTTGTATAAATATGTGTATGTTTTGCACATATCAATTATTGTTCAATTTCAAACTCTACATCGCTTTCTGGAGAATTATACGCAAACTGGTGCGTAAACGTACTCAGTTTAATGCGACAAATACTCCGGAACATCAACATATACTCAACATACCTTAAATAACCTTTACATAACTTAGAAATAAGTTTTGAAGGCTTGGGTATAGCAAAAACAAACTTTTGGATCATTCAGGGACTAAAAGTGTCAAAAAGTGCACAAGTTTGCACTTTCGCGCATAACTTACGTTCTGAATACATCCGGACATCCAAAAATTTATGTAAACATCCTTATATTATGCCTTAGTGTTGGGCATGAGAAAAATCCGTTCGTCGCGTCATTTGGATCGTCTTTCGCGCTTATGCGCATTCCGTCGTAATTAAGCGAACATCGCAATCGTACGGCCAAACGAACCGACATCCGGAATATTTTTGAGCATGTTTCATGTCCACAATGTTTAGGCATCATTTTAGGGCCTTAAAGTTGGCTTTACGGGCCTTAGAAGTGTCGGAAATGGCTTAAACACGCAACAGGGACCAAAACTGTCATTTTTCAAAGTATGTGCAGATCAGACGGGCTCAGGCGGCCCGCCTGAGTTTTTGCATATCCTGATGCGGGCCGCGTGAGGATGTCTGACAGAAAGATTTTGCATTAAATGCAGAATCTGGCCTTTCGTTCGATCAAGAGGCGATGCCTTTTCACCCAATGAAGGGCCAAGAGCCAAGTTCAGTGAATTTAACCACTGGACACATGTACGCACGAGATCAAGGCACGATATTCGATAAAACGATCCTAACGGTTCCACCTTTCCTATAAATACCCCCCCCCCCTTAGTGTAAAAATCACAACAATCTGATCTTGAAGCTCTAAGTTGAAACCATTGTTTCATACCTAAGCTATTTGATCTAGATTAGCACTCGGGGACCCTCCGTAAGTCTTCTTTCGCTCTTTTATTCGCTTTTCGAGTCCGAAAGTCAACGTTTTGTTGACTTTCTGCATTGACCAGCTTATGGTCGATGCGAAGTTCATGGAACTTCATAACGTGAGCGTGATCACGATGGTTATGGTCCGTAGTGACCATACCTACTGATTACCCCGTTATCTAGGCTCAGTGACGAGTCGTAGTTTCGGCCAGAATGTGCATTCTTGCATATTTTGTAACCAAACTACTCGTGAGCATCAAAGCCGTTTGTTTTGATGTCAAACCTGTTTTCAAACTTAGTTAAGCATGTTCTAACATGCTTAGCTCGTCACTTTTAGTTTAGTGCTTATATAGGGTCGTAAGGTAAGCGATCTAAACCATCGCTTATACTTTCGAACCCGACCCATTTGGTCGGTCATTAGGACCTGACCAAACACATTAGGTGACCATAGCTATAACCTTCCGAGGTTATACCTTGTGGTCACGATGTTTGGCGTTCCAGATGCGTTCTACGCGAACGACGCGTAAGGTAGCATAAGCTACCTAAACGGGTCGTGATGGACCGTAAGCACTTAGGTTAAGTTTCATTTTAGTATGTAGGCTTTGTTAAACCATATTACACGAGTCTCCATACTCGTTTGGTTTTCGAACCCGCATACTATCCGATCCTTCCGATTTTGGTCCGGTATATTAACATAGCTACCTATTAGGTGCCGTTTGATATTCCGTGATCTAGCATTGTTTGTTTATTACACAAGAACTCCAAAGCAATCTCAGGTGAGTACATTGAACCCCTCTTTTACTGTTTTCTAAACTGTTTTGGGGTGAAACACATGTGCCTATCTGTTACTTTCATGCTTTCCTGTTTTCACATCATATACTTGCTATGTTCAATAGTACATATATAGTACATGATTTCATTGTGTTTATGCTATGTATGTCCATCGTGTGCATACTTAGCACAACACTTTACATTACATTTTTATGCTATGTATGCCCATTGTGTGCGTACTTAGTACATTGTTTTACATTACATGCTATGTATGCCCATTGTGTGCATACTTAGTACATTGTTGCACATTGCATTACTGTTGCATATGCTCATCCAGCATATGAACACATTACACTACATTTTGAACCGTTGTACTCTACAATACATTTCATGCTACGTACGCCCATGGTGTGCATACGTAGTACATTGTTTCACATTGCATTACTGTTGCATATGCTCATCCAGCATATGAACACATTACACTACATTTTGAACCGTTGTACTCTACAATACATTTCATGCTACGTACGCCCATTGTGTGCATACGTAGTACATTGTTTCACATTGCATTTCTGTTGCACATGCTCATCCAGCATATGAACACATTATACTACATTTTGAACCGTTGTAACCATTTGACTATGTGAACCGTCTTAACCCTTCAATTTCATGAACCGTCTGTAACCATTGAACCGTGTAAACCAGTTGTATCCGTTGACATGGATTACATTTGACAATAGACATTTGACCATACATGAACATTTCTACCGTTGTTAAACATTTCATCTTGATGGTTTGATTTAAGTAACGAGGCATGTGTAATATGATACAAGCATGGTGGATACGCCGCTGGTACTTCCTATATATAAGTGTTTGTATGGTATTACATATCGTAGCGTTATTTGAATCATTTCAATTTGAGACATAGGACATTTTATACAAATAACACGCTTTTCACAAGACATTGATTTACAAACAACAAATCTTATACAAACTCTTTTTACATGGTTATTCAGTTAACCATGCATTGTTCTCTTATTTATACATATCATTTGATCTTACCGTTTTTCAAATGATTTACAAGACAAAGCAAAATACGAGGTTCATGACTAAACATTTTCTCAAACTCAAGTCATGAATTCCGTTTACACAAAACCAATGTATCTCACAGGCATTTTTATGCTGACGTACCTATTTTCACATGTGTTTTCAGGAGATGATGCATAGGACTTATCAAGACATACTTAGGCGGACCTGTGCCTTAGTGACTTAAAACGAGACAAGAACTAGTTAATTTATGTTATGTACACTTTGATTCTTGTTTAGACAATGTAAACTTTCATGTTTGATTTATAAAACGAAACTTCATTTGCCATGGATTTGAAACAATTGATTCTGTTACAACACTCCCTGACGTTTCCGCCACGTTTTGTATGTTCTACGTGGTCGGGGTGTGACACAACGTTCCTATTTCAACAGATTAGCCCGAGTCTTCTAGAGAACAAGTGCACTTGAACGTTATAGACTTGCTTCATTAATCTGCATGTGAATTAATTAGTCATTACCAGGATACTGTGTCAGGATGTTACCAATATCCTGATCCGGTATCCTGATCACAATAAAAGAAACATAGTCAGAATATTGTCCAGGATATATGAGCAGAAAACCACCCATAACAATTATCCCCAAAATATATCTGTTGGTATACCAATTCCAACGGATATATTTTAAACCTTATCTCCTATATCAAGGCAATTAAGTTGATGTGTGGGTTGAAATGACTCGCTCAAACTTCCAACGCGATATTTACTCAACACCCCATATATCCAGCCTATATCTACTCGCATCATTTGCTTTATGATCATAACAATCCAAGCAAATTTCAGGTATTCTTCTTCCCTTTCTCTCCTGTTCTTTCCTTACTAAGATCCTCCATGGCCAGCCGAACAAGATCCCAAACGGCGGACTCTGTTCCTACCTTCCATGAACAGAGCCTGCTAAAAGAACCCTCAAAGGAGGTGTGTTCGTTTGACAACGCTGATATCGCAGCCCTACGATCTTCCGGTGCCTTCCCTACCGGAGCGGTTATTCGTCCGTTCGACCGAGAGGTCTGATCGGACTTTTATTCCGATGAAGGGGTATGCTTCTTTGTTTATCCTTTCTCGATAGGTCTCCGATACCCTTTCCCAGCCTTTGTATCTTGCTTTTTCGAACTTACTGGCCTTAGTTTTGCCCAAACCATGCCCATGGTTTGGCGTGTGTTAGTTACCTTGGACCAGATTAAAGCTCGTCACATGCCTGACCTGTGCATTGAAGATCTTCCGATTGCGTATCGTCTAAGATCCCATGGTTCAGCTGATTCCTTCTTTTTTCCACCTCTAAAAATCCTCTCATTCTTAAAGCTACCAGGAACGAGGATGATTGGAGACGAAAATTCTTTTTTGTAAAAAGAGATTCCATCGACAAGGGTCTTGACCTTCCCAAGAAATGGTTGGCCTCTGGTAGGATTTACGGTTTTAGGAATATCCCAGTCGTATCCTTGGACTGTATCTTGAACTGATATCCTGATATATTTATTTTTTGTAGCAAACTTCAAGGAATTGGCTCCTCCAAGTGCTGAATCAGAAGGAAGAATAAAGGAAATCTACCAGCTCCCGGAATTTGAAATGATATTTACCCTGTTATTCACAAGCTTAAGCCAAAGATCAAGTTCCAACATGTCTGGTAAGCATAATTTTACAAATCATTTTCATTTATCAAACCGGTTATATTCTAAAAGCATATAAATACTTAGTGTTTCTCCCTTTTACGCAGTGCTAGTCATAAATCTTGAAGGATTCGAACTTGAGGAGTTGGACATCTATTCCGGTCCTGTGCAAGTCAAGCAGGAAATGAATCCTAAACCAGCTGTCACGTCGAAACCCACCAGCTCCAAGGCCGTCGCTGCTTCCAAGCCTTCCACTACTTCAAAGCCACGCAGCTCCAGTTCCCGTAAGAGGAAGGAGCCAGACTCCCCTGCTGCCTCAGACATTTTTCCGTTTGAGAACCACGGATTCTCGGAGTCCAGCAAGTTCATGACTGGCTTCCTTAATCAGGTAGGTATCCTTGTCCTATATCCTACACATACATGCTGGTTATATATTTTGAGTACACATATTGATACATGTTCACCTGATTACAGGGTCTTGAGTGGTTGGTGTTCCTATACGAGGATTCATGCGGTCTGAACAAGATACTTGAAGCTAGATTGTGGAAGGCAGAGGCCACCGTCGCAGATCAAGCAGCAATCGACGCCGCCAAATAACAGCATTACGAGGACAAATACAAGGCGATGATCCAGGAACATCAAGCTGCCCTCAAGAAGGCTTCCCAAGAAGCCCAGGCTAAATATGATGCAGCTCAGGTTCAACACGAACAAGACATGGCCTCTTATCGGGAAAGCCTTAAGGGCTCCGTCGTTATCTCTCTCCTCTAAGCTAGGTTGAAAATGGCCAATGAGGCCAAGACCATGGGCCTTGAATGCCCTTCGTGGAATGTTGAAGCTTGGGAGGCGAAGTTGAGGGATCTCGGTGGCAATCTCATGGAGTATCCTACGAAGCCTGCTATTGAGGAGCCTGCCAAGGTGGCTGATGCTGGTGGTGATGCTGCTAAGGATACTGGAGCGGATGCTAGTGCTGAAGAAGCCATGGTCGAAGAGGGTGCTGCCCCTTAAAAGCAGCGAAATGGGCGATGATGGATGTTGATGCTGAGGCTAGAGCCCATTTTTTAAATTTGTTGGTTGTGGTCATTGAACAATTTCCTTTTTCTGTCTGTTAAACAATTTTAATTTCCTGCATGTAGACAAGATGATGGCCAAAGGTGGAGAGATCCTGAGTTTCAGGACGAAGCCCTTGGTCATCGGTTAGTATGCTTTATTTTGAACACTTTTAACAATTGAAGGTGGAGGTATCTTGGGTTCCAAGACGAAGCCTTCAATTGTTAAGTAAATATGGTAGAAAACTAATCGTGCTTTTGGTGGATGGGTCTCGGGTTGAGATGAAACCAAAAGCACAATCTTTTGCTATATTAATAATATAACCTTTTTATAACCTTATCTATTGTTGTCCCTATTTTTTATATTGCAAAGCTTGTTTTGATAACAGTTGTTTGATTCGAGTACAGTTTCAATTTTCCATCTAAGTATCATATCTTAAACATTCCAATCAAATATCTTGAGAATATATCCTGATAAGGATACTCATAAATGTTATAATCAAACTTTTGTTAAAGACAGTTTCAGAAATTTGGACAATTTAGATAAGGATTTTAAAGGAACAAAAAGGAAAGATTATACCAGATACAGAGTACAATCCTATCCTTAAACTTCAATCCTTTTGCAACCTTTCCACCGAAGATGTCCCCAGTTTGGGATACTTAGTGAACTAGGCCCAAGCTTGATCCTTTGAGCTTTTCACAATGCCGTAGTAGGAATGTCCCCTGTTTATGTCATTGTAAAATACTTAGGAACTCTTGTGATCACAACTGATTTCGCACTTATGTATAACTTTAGTATCACAGGGGATAAACCCTAAATATCCTGGAGATGGATCCTCGACATTCTGGGGATAAACCCTGAGCATACTAGGGAAAATCCCAAATTTTCGTGCGCTACAGGCGGGAGTGTATAAACTCCAAGACTTAGAAATGTGAAAACCTTTAAACCTTAGAGAGTATGAAAATACCCTTTCGCGAGAGAGGGTGTATACCTTTAGGATCTGTAACACCCCGAAAACGGGTTTGGTAATCAAACTCCGTTATTACTAAAAGACGGGTAAAGTGACGTTAGTGGTGAAATTTACCCGGTAAATGTTAGGATTTAAATAATTAATCCTAATATTAAGTAAAAAGTGAATAAAAGCTTTTAAGGAATAAAATGGACAAAAGGCCCGGGTTAACGAGACCTAAAATAAACTTAGTCATAAATATTCCCGAACCCGCTAAGTTAACTAGGAATATTAAACCTAGTTAATAAGTGGGAATATTATTGAAAATAATTAGGTTGTGACCTAATTAATAACTAACCAAACACGAGGGACCAAAGCCGGGTAACTTGAAAATGGAATTATAACTTAAAAATATAACACAACACACACACTAGATGTGTGTGTGCGTGCGTGAAGTAGTCCAGGAGAAGGAGCAAGAGCTCCAAACCTTAGCTCAAACAATCTCAACAAATTGAAGCTCAAATCAAGACCCAAATCGATGCATGAACACATATAAATGATCACCTAGTCGTGGGGATCACAAGGTATGTCGAATTTTATGATTTGGTGATACTTTGAGATTATAATGAACAATCATAATCGAAATTCTAGAATGAATATTGAATCTATGAGTGTTATTGTGATGAAATCTTTGCTTAGAAACAAACACTAGTTGAAAAACTTGGAGAATTGGTGTAAAAACTAGGGATTTGATAATTACCCTATTATGTGCTAAGTGGGTTTTGATTATGTAGTGAAGATGATGATATACACATGTTTAAAATCATCATAGTTGCTAGTAGAAACAAGATACTTGAACAATTTGCAAGTTTGAGTGTTGTTCATACATGATTAAGATGGGTTTTTATGATATGATGATGTTAGTGTCTAACTTGTGATTAGAATCATTATATTAGATAATAAAAGTATGCTACTTGAACCATTTAGGTGTTTAAGTACATGAATCATAATTACCATGAATTGGGTTTGGTGTAAAAAGAATGGAAATGATGATAAATTCATGTTAGAAATGAAGCTTGATATCATCATGTGTTAAGAAAGATTAATGTAGAGTTAACTCGATGAATTATGGTTATAAAACTTGGTAAATGAAGTGAATAAACGGTAGCCTAAGTATGATGCTACCGAGTAATTGACCAAGTAGTTAAATGAGTAGTAAAGCTACATCATGTAATTACTTATGTAAATAGGTCGTTGACTTTAAATAGTCAAACCGACCTATAATACGATGAATGATAATTCTTGAATATTAAATGCGTAAGGTGGAATAATCGTATTAAGTTATGATTAAACTAACCACCTTGTGAAATGATGAATAATAGTTGGCGCTTAAACAAGCTAGGTGAAGCTTGGAGTGAAAGCGGGTCAAACGAATCAAGCATAGAAGAAAAGCGTAGCTCGGATGCAAGGTAAGTGAAACTTACACATTTATGTAGAATACTTGTTTATTCTATACGTTATAAATGCGATAATGATAATATTGAAAATATGGATTCCGACGCGATTGATACGAGTCGGAACATATAAAGATGATAAAAAACCATGGTTTATGGCAAAAAGGGAGAACGGTAAATTAATCATGTAATGACTAAGAAATATGAATTTTCGTTAAGATTACCTTGAAGTGTAATGTAATAATGATGAAAAAGGATTTGGTAATAAAATCCGGGATGGGATGAACATATGAATTGGAAATCAAAAACCATGCTTTTGATTAAATAGGCAACGTTGGGCATATAGGCCAAACGGGTCGAATGGTGGTGATAACACCATTTGACAATATCGATTAATGTGGTTGTCAAGTCTTATGTTAACAGGAGCGATTAGCAAATCGTATAATTGCGTCGCCATAGATTGTGTGATTATTAAAGCGAGATATAAATCGGGTCTATTTGTCGACCCGAGCCAGGTACGCTTATATTAACTTATAGTTAAAAGTACAAATAAGGTCGAATAGATAGTGAAATCCTTCATCGCAAAAATGAAGGATTAAAGATGACCAAAAAGCCCTTGGTGGGTAAACCGGGTAAACAATCCTTAGAGGTTGTTTAGAAACTTATATTATGATTTTGTAACCCTTAAATGCGTACAAAAGTTGTATGCATAAACTTTCAAGAGTTAAATGCTTAAAATGTGTATTGCCGCAAAATAACATATCCGAGGGATAAAACTCGGAATAGAGAGTCCATTTCAGTAAATCCACCACATTCATAGTTGTGGTGGAAGACTAATCAATAAGAAACGGGTGGAATTATGAGGTATATGAGAAATGAGCATAGTTTATGCTAAAAAGGACATAAATACCCTTAACGGGTCAAAATAAGATTTTAAACAAAAACGGGTAAATAATTGCATAGAAACCCATGTTCAGAACCTAATATGATTGATAATGTTAGAATTAAAGGGTTCATGATGAATAGTGGTCTAATAAACATGTTTGTTTGATAAATACATAGACGGGTCAAAATTTGGTAAAAGGGTAATAAGCCGAAGAGTTAAAAGTCTGAAATTTTATTATGTCGGACGTTGGATTTTAACTCCATTAGATGGAGAATTAAATTACGGACGCGTAGGAAAAAGAATCGCGTAAAACGGACAACCGAGTAAAAAGTTATGCCCTTTTAAAGTTAGAAATTTGATAATTTTCGGAGTTGGGCAGAAATGCAGGTCTGCAACCTGCACTCGCTGGAAAACAGTCTCCCCGGCGGCACGCGGAGGGAGACATTTAAAATGCCGCGACACGCGGGGGCTCCCGCGACACGCGACAAAACAAATGAACCCTGTCGCGACACGCGACAGGATCAGTTGTGAGATTTTATTTTAATTGTTTTGAATCGATGCTAGAACTCGTTTATACGCGAGATATAAATGTCAAAACTAACTTTTGGGTTGGTTTTGATTACAGGAAAAATACCAAGAGTTTCCGGATGAAGATCAAGCGTCGAGCAAGAACCGAACACGCGTTAAATGAAGCTTTCGCAAGTTGTTTCGTCGTTATTTTAAAACGGCGAATTAAACCACATTATATGGTATCACTTAAATTTGTAAAAATTTTATTAAACCCGTATTTCCGATCCATATGGAATCTTTAATTACATAATTGTTTTGGCAAAATATACGTTAAACCGAGATTTAGTCGAGCGGGTGTCACAAGTTGGTATCATAGCCTTGGTTTAAGAGATTCAAGTATGGTGGGAAAACTATGCTTGGACTTAAACCTTATGCTCTTAATAAAGATTGGTGTTCGGTTCGAGGCTTCATCGCAAATCCGGTAAGTACAAGTACGTTAATAGTTTAGTATGCAAAAGTGTTGTAAACAACACATAGGGCTATCGTGTGGTACACGTTACCCCAATTAAAATGATTGATATAGTTGACGAAAATACGCGCGTTGACGCATATAGAAGAAAAAGCCTTGTATTATAATACGGGCGATTATTGAAGTTGACGTTACTAACTTTTGTGAATGTTTTAATTGAAGGACACTCGCGTTTGAAGACGACGAGAGTCAAATGAATTGTGGATATGATGATAAACGGTCCGAAGTATGACAAGAGGAGCATGCTCACCGAGGACTAAATCGCGTAACGACCGCGAACAAGTTTAATGGCAAGGAACGCCCGTCGGGGCAAACATTACCAGGTGCACATTTTAAATAATCGCACAAATAGTGATATGCAACAAATAAGTAGAAATTGAAAGTTGCATATGTAGATTAAAAACTTGGAAAAAAAACCCGAATAGAAAATGTATTCGGGATATTGTTTCCAAGAGAAATAAATAGAGACGTTACTTACATAGGGCGTGATGTGAAAGCTATAAAAAGGTCATGTGTGTCATGTGTTAATCGCTTACTCTGGCCAAGTAAGTAGTGGCATATGATACCATGAACTTCTTATGGCGGACACGTTTACATCCGATGTAGTAAGGGCGGGGTGAATGGGACTAACTTAAAAGTACCCAAATGAATCAAATGAGCAAGATATTTGATAATAATGTAAACGCACAGCCGGGTAACGGAAGCGTATTACATTAGGATGATGAGCCCGAATGAAGGGACAAAGAAACATGTAAAATAATTAAGGTACGCATTAGGAAGGGAGTGTACTTACACTCGAACCCAGAAAATGCGAATATGTCTCTAAGGGGGACATTTTTGTAAAACGTCAAACATGAGGACAAAGTAGGAATATAAAAGCGAAACGAAGTCATAATGCATACCGTAAGGGTTGCAATAATAACGACTTCGGTAAAACACCCGGTTGGCGGGTAAGGATTTAAACACATGCCTAGACCGAGAAACGGGAACTCGGATGGAAAATTACAAGACTTGGATTTTTAGTCATGACTAAAAGACGACAAGATGAAGTAAATAGAAGTATTGATAAATCATGTTCAACTATTTTAAAGTTGAACTGGTCGAACAGAGAATGAAGTTTGACATTCATAAGTGATAAAGTTTCACACGAACAAGTCAAACGAGTTAAACAAAGGATGATGCTTGCTAATGAAAGTAAGCGCAAACTGAAAAACGCCAACTAGCGAAACAAAAATATTAAAAACACTAAGATAAAGAACCCGGGTAATGGGTCGTAAAGAAGTATAGGTAAGAACCGTGTAACGGTAAGTGTAGGACAAACCGACGTGTAAATGACGTTAGAAGTCATACAGTCAGAAAGATAATTCGAAAGAGAACTAATGTAACCTTAGACTACGGTCAAGGTCAAATGAAATCCAAAAAGCAAGAGTAAACAGTTCTAGACATAAAAGGGGTGCCTTGACACTATATATATATATATATATATATATATATATATGTATATATACATTTGAATATAGACAAGAATAAAAGATGATCCACGGGATCATCATAACCTACGGGATTAAACACAACGTTAAGGTCTACGGGACCAAAAAGACCCTTGGGTCATAAAGAGAAGGAAACAAGTTGTTAATGTCTCACCTTAAAAAAAAAGGGTGTAAAATTTAAAGAAATAGCCTATGAGGCTAAGTGAAAAAAAAAAGAAAAGAAAAGAAAACTACGGGTCAATAGAGTAAAGCAAGGGAACTAGTTATGATTCCCCGCGTAAAATGAGAAGGGAAAAGAATAAATTATGGGTTGTCAATTTCCTTAATATGAGTAACTGACATAGTTAAAAGGAAAAACGTTAAACTAAAATTCAGTTTTAGTAAGAAACAACATTTTAACAAATATGAATACTATAAGACGAATTTGGAAATAACAAATATCAAAGAGTATGGGTCTTAACATCGATAGGTGCAAAACGATATATTCAAAAAAGTGATATTTTCGAAAATGAAATTTTGATATAAATTAAACATGACGTGACGCGATCACGGTCAGGAAAGTTATGTGGAATAAAATCACATAGTAGCCTGAGAGATGGGTATAAAGTAATTGGGCTAATAAGTCTAGTCAGTGAGACTGGCTAAGGTCAATATTTAAATTAAGAAAATGTTCAACACGCTATTCATATTAAGATTAGCGTGAAATAAACATAGTTGATAAGAATGTATGACCAAGTGGCCAATTGGCTACTCAGTCGAACCAAACGATAAAGGTAAGTGAGTACAAAACGGTAGTGATGGTCCATGAGGTCATAATAACAAAAAGTATTGATCGACTATACTTAGCGATCACAATACAACACAAGCAAAGTGTTGGGAAGTTAGTTCGAATAAAAGCATGATAAAAGGATAAGCTGAAAGGTATGTGGTAATATGCCTTGTAAAATTTCGTTAATAGCACAATCTAGATAGTGCTAAATGCATAAGATAAAATAAGGAAATTCATTTTTGCGGCGAGTTCTGTATGAATGAGCCAAATGAATAAGTACGTAAAGGAAAAAGAGTATGTTTGTAAAAGTGAAAGATCTCACTAAAAACATCCTAATGGGTGAAAATAATGGATTCACAAAGAATCCGAAAGTATAAGGCGATGGATTTCGCTAAGTTAACCAAACAAGTCGAAATAACAAGAAGGCGTTATCCAGAATTGCGTTAATTCGCATAAAAGACACATATGTTGTGTAATTAAAAGATGTTACCATATTTGTCTGATGACACTAACAAATGGTCAATGGGTGAGTAATGCTTAGAAGGTTACTCAGTTTATGTACATTGAGTTGAAACTCAATAAATTATGTAAGAAAAAGGTTTCGAGGACGAAACCTCTTTAAGGGGGGTAGACTTGTAACACCCCGAAAACGGGTTTGGTAATCAAACTCCGTGATGGGATGAACATATGAATTGGAAATCAAAAACCATGTTTTTGATTAAATAGGCAACGTTGGGCATATAGGCCAAACGGGTCGAATGGTGGTGATAACACCATTTGACAATATCGATTAATGTGGTTGTCAAGTCTTATGTTAACAGGAGCGATTAGCAAATCGTATAATTGCGTCGCCATAGATTGTGTGATTATTAAAGCGAGATATAAATCGGGTCCATTTGTCGACCCGAGCCAGGTACGCTTATATGAACTTATAGTTAAAAGTACAAATAAGGTCGAATAGATAGTGAAATCCTTCATCGCAAAAATGAAGGATTAAAGATGACCAAAAAGCCCTTGATGGGTAAACCGGGTAAACAATCCTTAGAGGTTGCTTAGAAACTTATATTATGATTTTGTAACCCTTAAATGCGTACAAAAGTTGTAGGCATAAACTTTCAAGGGTTAAATGCTTAAAATGTGTATTGCCGCAAAATAACATATCCGAGGGATAAAACTCGGAATAAAGAGTCCATTTCAGTAAATCCACCACATTCATAGTTGTGGTGGAAGACTAATCAATAAGAAACGGGTGGAATTATGAGGTATATGAGAAATGAGCATAGTTTATGCTAAAAAGGACGTAAATACCCTTAACGGGTCAAAATAAGATTTTAATCAAAAACGGGTAAATAATTGCGTAGAAACCCATGTTCAGAACCTAATATGATTGACAATGTTAGAATTAAAGGGTTCATGATGAATAGTGGTCTAACAAACATGTTTGTTTGATAAATACATAGACGGGTCAAAATTTGGTAAAAGGGTAATAAGCCGAAGAGTTAAAAGTCTGAAATTTTTTTATGTCGGACGTTGGATTTTAACTCCATTAGATGGAGAATTAAATTACGTACGCGTAGGAAAAAGAATCGCGTAAAACGGACAACCGAGTAAAAAGTTATGCCCTTTTAAAGTTAGAAATTTGATAATTTTCGGAGCTTGGCAGAAATGCAGGTCTGCAACCTGCACTCGCTGGAAAACAGTCTCCCCCGCGGCACGCGGAGGGAGACATTTAAAATGCCGCGACACGCCGGGGCTCCCGCGACACGCGACAAAACATATGAACCCTGCCGCTACACGCGACAGGATCAGTTGTGAGATTTTATTTTAATTGTTTTGAATCGAGGCTAGAACTCGTTTATACGCGAGATATAAATGTCAAAACTAACTTTTGGGTTGGTTTTGATTACAGGAAAAATACCAAGAGTTTCCGTATGAAGATCATGTCACACCCCTCCAAGACCCCACCCCGCCTTGGAGGCGTGACATGCCCAGGATCATAGCCACCAATCATATTGAACAACGTATTTAAGTAAATAAAACCAACCACAATACAATTGGTGTCAAAACATAGTTTGAGTTTACAGCGGAAGCAAAACATAAGTTTTCCCACAACGACCACGCCTCCCAGTGCAAGCTCCTTAAGCTAGGGACCTAACGACCTGCAAGGCATGTAACAACGAGTCAACAACAAAGTTGAGTGAATTCACGGTTGGTTCGCTAGCTTACTAGCCCGTATCGCGGTCTCCCAGACATGTGTGCGAAGGTTAGTATCCGTATCGCGTCGCATCGCATCGCGGCCCTACAGGCATGTGTGCGAAGATTAGTGAAGTGGCATCCTACCTCTGGAGGATGGTCGTGCCTTGTAGAAAGTTCGTGAACTCACCTTTGCTTTTGCTTTGCTCGGTTTGCTTATCTTCTCTGATTGTAAGGGTATGGGATAGAGTTTAGCCTACTGATAAGCTTAATAACCTAATTTAAACAATGATGCACACGAACTTAGGTAAGTAACCAATACAGCATTTATGACAATTCACGAGATTAAACCCTCACAGCGATTAACAAAGTGCAATACTTAACAATTCAGCGGATTCACAACGAATAACAGAGCATAGTCCGAAATTGGATAATACTCAAATATTCAAGTCGAAATCACGACGAATCAATAAAGTATCAGCTCAATTTGAGCAGCACTTAATCATACGTTGGATAGTTACAATCGATCGGACGTTGAATCGTAATAGCGATCGAATTAATACCCTGAATCATAGCAGCACTTAGTGATTGTGTGTCTTTTTGGACTGTTTCCTCTATAATTCGACGTACATAGAGAGTTTGTGCGTCGTTCTAAAGACAGAATTCAAATGCCACTGTCTGCTATTTATACTGATTTTTGGACATGCTTACGGACCGTATGCCTTATCCCTTACGGTCCGTAAGGGACACCTCATTCTTATAGTGTTGCCACGCGTAGGACTAGCCTAGCTGAGTCGACGGTTTTGGCCAATCAGATTTCTACAACGAGTTATGTGGATAATCATCAAGTAGGAAATACCCCCCTGAGTTTTAGGGGCCCCGATCCTAATTCTGATTGTTCTGAAAATCTTAGGGTGTCTGCAGAATCACTTGGGTTTCTCAATTTGGGTTTCCAATTAGACTAATTAAAATAATAAATAGGACTTTTAGCGAGACTTGCTACATTCTCCCCTCCTTATAGAAATCTCGTCCTCGAGATTTATTGGAATAAGTTAGGATACCAGTACTAATCTTTTATGCTCGAGAAACTTAACCTTTCTGTCTTTTATCTAAAGTGGTTTCTCAACAAATCTTAAAATTTTTCATTCACTTATCTGTCTTGGAGAGGTACTACCAGCTATTCGTCAGATAGATATTTCTTAAAGTTGGATACATGAAATACTTAGGGAGGACTTAACCTTAGCCGTGACACTTAAAATAAATAACACAGTAAAGTATTGAGTCTTTGCACTTGGAGCGAAGCATCGTTGCGGATTACTGTACGGGTTATAGTCCGGTTTTATCAAAAAATTTTCCCTTTTTTTTTTAAAAACCAAGTTCACTATAACCAATGGCTCTGATACCACTCAGTCACACCCCTCCAAGACCCCACCCCGCCTTGGAGGCGTGACATGCCCAGGATCATAGCCACCAATCATATTGAACAACGTATTTAAGTAAATAAAACCAACCACAATACAATTGGTGTCAAAACATAGTTTGAGTTTACAGCGGAAGCAAAACATAAGTTTTCCCACAACGAGCACGCCTCCCAGTGCAAGCTCCTTAAGCTAGGGACCTAACGACCTGCAAGGCATGTAACAACGACTCAACAACAAAGTTGAGTGAATTCACGGTTGGTTCGCTGGCTTACTAGCCCGTATCGCGGTCTCCCAGACATGTGTGCGAAGGTTAGTATCCGTATCGCGTCGCATCGCATCGCGGCCCTGCAGGCATGTGTGTGAAGATTAGTGAAGTGGCATCCTACCTCTGGAGGATGGCCGTGCCTTGTAGAAAGTTCGTGAACTCACCTTTGCTTTTGCTTTGCTCGGTTTGCTTATCTTCTTTGATTGTAAGGGTATGGGATAGAGTTTAGCCTACTGATAAGCCTAATAACCTAATTTAAACAATGATGCACACGAACTTAGGTAAGTAACCAATACAGCATTTACGACAATTCACGAGATTAAACCCTCACAACGATTAACAAAGTGCAATACTTAACAATTCAGCGGATTCACAACGAATAACAGAGCATAGTCCGAAATTGGATAATACTCAAATATTCAAGTCGAAATCACGACGAATCAATAAACTATCAGCTCAATTTGAGCAGCACTTAATCATACGTTGGATAGTTACAATCGATCGGACGTTGAATCGTAATAGCGATCGAATTAATACCCTGAATCGTAGCAGCACTTAGTGATTGTGTGTGTTTTTGGACTGTTTCCTCTATAATTCGACGTACACAGAGAGTTTGTGCGTCGTTCTAAAGACAGAATTCAAGTGCCACTGTCTGCTATTTATACTGATTTTTTGGACATGCTTACAGACCGTATGCCTTATTCCTTACGGTCCGTAAGGGACACCTCATTCTTATAGTGTTGCCACGCGTAGGACTAGCCTACCTGAGTCGATGGTTTTGACCAATCAGATTTCTACAACGAGTTATGTGGATAATCATCAAGTAGGAAATACCCCCCTGAGTTTTAGGGGCCTTGATCCTAATTCTGATTGTTCTGAAAATCTTAGGGTTTCTGCAGAATCACTTGGGTTTCTCAATTTGGGTTTCCAATTAGACTAATTAAAATAATAAATAGGACTTTTAGCGAGAGTTGCTACAGATCAAGCGTCGAGCAAGAACCGAACACGCGTTAAATGAAGCTTCCGCAAGTTGTTTCGTCGTTATTTTAAAACGGCGAATTAAACCACATTATGTGGTATCACTTAAATTTGTAAAAATTTTAGTAAACCCGTATTCCGATCCATATGGAATCTTTAATTACACAATTGTTTTGGCAAAATATACGTTA
The DNA here is from genome assembly GCF_002127325.2 of Helianthus annuus. Classification (NCBI taxonomy): domain Eukaryota; kingdom Viridiplantae; phylum Streptophyta; class Magnoliopsida; order Asterales; family Asteraceae; genus Helianthus; species Helianthus annuus. The sequence continues at coordinate 163,597,545 of NC_035443.2, forward strand.
AACCGAGATTTAGTCGAGCGTCACAGGATCCAGGATATAGCCAACAATAACGAAATTGTCAACCACTTTTACATGGACTGGTCCCGCTATCTTGAACTATCCCTGGATAACTTGCGCTCCAGGGGTGTTTAAACCCAATTCGAGAGAAAGATGAATACCTTTAAGCCTGTGAAGGGATCAGGATCCCTTAAACGTGAGAGAGGGGGCCAATCCTCTAATCCTTCGAATTATCCTGAGTGTATATCCTGGAGTTATATCCCGAAGCACATTTTGCAAAACAACCTTAAAATAAGGTGGGTGTTAGCTTGGCTAACACCCCTCCTATGCTTAAGTCAGTATTGGATTCAAATAAAATAGAATTATATTTAAAAGAGATATAATTCATACCATCTTGAGGTAGAAATTATATTCTAAACTCACTTGAAATAGGCTTTGAGGTTTATAGCATTCCAGGATCTTGGTAGTATATCCCCCTCCATATTCTTAAGCCGGTATGCTCCTTTCCCGGATTCCGATTCAATCTCATAAAGTCCTTCCCACTTAGGAGCTAACTTTCCATCAGCAGGAGTAGTAGTATTCTGAAAGGCTTTCATTAACACCCAATCTCCAACTTGAAACCTTCTCGTCCTTAGATTCTTGTTATATGCTCTGGATATCCTCTGTTGGTATGCTGCCATTCTCAACTTTGCCGCATCCCTTGTCTCATCGATAGTATCCAATTCTTGGCATAGGGCTTCAGGATTCTTCTCAGGATCCCGGAGGTTGGATCTTGCTGCAGGTATCACCATTTCTGTCTGGATTACTGCCTCTGCTCCGAATACTAAGGAAAACGGGGTTTTCCCAGTTGCACTTTTCACCGTCGTCCTATCGGCCCATAAAACAAAAGGTAATTCCTCTGCCCATCTTCCTTTCTTAGCTCCTAGTCTCTTCTTTAAATTGTTGACAATTATCTTGTTTGAGGATTCTGCTTGCCCATTTGCTTGAGGATGTACCAGAGTAGATGTAATCATCTTAATTCCCCAACTCTTACAAAAATCGGTTGTCCTCTTACTAGTAAACTGAGAGCCATTGTCACAAATTATCTCAGCTGGTACCTCGAACCTAGTCAGGATATTCCTTTTTATGAAGGATACTACTTCTTGGTCTCTGACTTGAACAAATGCCTCAGCTTCAACCCATTTAGAGAAATAATCAGTCATTGCCATCACAAAGACTTTTCCTCCTGGAGCTTTTGGCAATTTTCCCACTATATCTGTTTTGGTCAAAAATCACACAAGGATAATGTAACCAAATTTTATGTAAACGGGGTATGATGCTTGGTTAATTATAAAAGTAAAGGATCACTTTTATGAGAAATACGCAAAGACACAATAATTTATACGAGGAAAAAGCCCTTGATCAATGTATGATCTCCGGCATAAAAAACCTCGGGTGATGGCAACTACCAATCACCAACTTCAATATAAGAAAGATATAGTTACAACTTCGGATGATAATGAGCTGAGTACAAGGATCACTATAGTTTCGAGTGTCTAAGCGTGTGAGAATTGTGTTGTGTGTTCTTCCGAATGAGGAAGAGTGTTATATATACAAGTGTAGGTGACCTATTTTAGGTAAAAAGACTAATAATCAGCTCATTACCCCTTTAGAAATAAAAGTAAATCTAGCCTAAATTATCGCCCTTAAATCATGCCAAGTTTCCATATCCTTCACAACGTCCATCTCCGATTAAGCACATGCCATAGTTGTGAAGACGTGTCCTTTAATTATGATGCTAAGAGCGGATCCTGCTAGTCATTCCTGCAAAACAACATTAAATTCAACGAAAGCAACTGTTAGCATGAGGATCCTATGATGGTCCGTGATCCTGATCCTGGGAGTCTGCTGAGGATCACTATCTGCCCAAGAAACAAGGATCACTGGTTAGGATCACATGTGAGGATCATGTATTGTAAAAATCCAGCCCTAACAATTGCCCCCAAAATATAAGGAGTTTATTGTAAATTAACGAGTTGTATTTTGCTTTGATCTTATCTGCAACAAACAAGTCGGATAACTAGCCGTTAATCTCGAACTAGCCGTTGCAACCTTTACGTCATTGAGGTGACATCCCTGCAAATCATGATTATAAATAGGAGATAGGGTTAGGATCAATCTGCATTTAAGTTCAAGATATACTCCCTTTATAATCTCAACCGAAGATCAATCAGGTATTCTCTTCTTTTCTTTCCTCTCTTGCTCTGTTTTTCTGCTTTTATCCTGCCAAGAGTATGTTGCTCCGAAATTCCCCTCACAAGGATCACAAGAAGAGCAGTCCTCTGAAAAGCCAAGGGATCGTCAAAGACTCTCCTACGGAGAGGTGCTGCTTCACTGATGCTCATGTTGATAGGATCCGTCACTGTTTTCCGGCGGATACTGTCTTCAAGTCTTTTTCTTCCACCGCTCTGAGTGATTTCGTTTCCGATGCCTGGGTGGCCTTTCCTGCAACTCCGTTTACCATAGGATATTCATATCCTTTTCCAGCCTTCACCCAATCCTTCTTTTCTCTGACCGGCATGTCCTATATCCAAGCCATGCCGATGATCTGGAGGGTTCTGTGTACCCTTGAGAGGATCATTGAGCAAGAGGGGATTGACTTAGGGATGTCGGAGCTGGCCGAGCTATATGATCTTACCACGTTTGGTTCTTGTCGGTACTTGTTGAAACGGAAAGCTGGAGAGGATCACCCTGTTTTTAAGGTCACAAAAAATGATACCAACTGGAAGCGACGATTCTTCTTTGTTAGGAGAGATACCATCCCTAACGGGGAAGATCTGCCCAAGGAGTGGGCTACTCATGGTAGGATAGAGGGTCCTGGAAGGATCACTATCAGACTTGTCTCTCATGATGAGGATCACTAATGTTTTCTTTGTCTTTTGTGCAGCCATATCCGTTGCTCATCTCAAGTTAACTCCTGCTGCAAGAGAGAGGGTTTTAGCTTTCAAAAAGCTTGATCCTGAGACCAGAAGTTTTCAAGTCACCGTCCAAGATTCACAAGAAGTATCCTCCGCATCTGCCACTATGTCAAGTAAGTATCCTTAAAAAGTAAGTTATATGTAAGACTGTTTAGTTAGTAAGGGAACTTATCTGGTTTTGATTGTGTAGGCGCTGGGAAACCTGCTAAGTCTGCCAAGTCTGCCTCCAAGTTCGGGATTGATGAACTTGTCAATGTCAAGTCTTCAAGAAAGAAGACCCCTGCTGCTAGTCCCTCTGCTTCTGCCCCTAAAGCTCCTATTAGGGGTAAGGGAAAGAAGAGAAAGGTTTCTGAGGATCTTCAAGGATTTCCCCTGATTCGCCAGCAGTTTCTTGATTCTGTCAACGAGGTTAGGATCACTGCCCCTGTTGGTTATCCTGATGGTTTTTGAGGATCACCTGTGTCTAACGTCATATCTTGTTGTTTTTGCAGAAACTTACTGTTAGGGCTGGATTTTTATTATAGGTGATCCTTACACATGATCCTAACCAGTGATCCTTGTTTCTTTGGCAGACAGTGATCCTCAGCAGAACTTCAGGATCAGGATCATGGGACATTATGGTGATCCTCATACTAACGGCCACTTCCGCTTAATACAATATTGTTTTGCAGGAACATCTAGCAGGATATACTCTAGGCATCATGATCCAGGGACGCGTCTTCACAATTTTGGCAAGAGCTTAATTGAAGAAAGACGTTGCACAGGATATGGAAACATGGCTTGATTCATGGGCAGCAATTTAGGCTAGATTGTCTTTATTTCTAAAGGGGTAATGAGCTGATAATTAGTCATTTTACCTAAAATAAGTCACCTACACTTGTATAAATACCCCTCTTCCTCATTCGGAAGAACACACACGACATACAACGCAACTCTCACACACTTAGACACCAAAAGCAATAGTGATCCTTGTACTCAGCTCATTATCATCCAAAGTTGTAATCATATTTTTGTTATATCGAAGTTGGTGATCGGTAGTTGCCATCACCCGAGGTTTTTTATGCCGGAGATCATACATTGATCAAGGGCTTTTTCCTCGTATAAATCATTGTGTCTTTGCATCTTTTATCACAGAAGTGATCCTTTACTTTCATAATTAACCAAGCATCATACCCCGTTTACATAGAGTTTGGTTACATTATCCTTGTGTGATTTTTGACCAAAACAGTTTGGCGCCCACCGTGGGGCAATTGGTGCTTCATTCATAAGAAATTCTTTTGTTCGAAATCATTTCAAAGAGTTACATGGCTTCATCATTGAAGAACACGTCCACGGCGATGTCTGCAGTCACCTCATCAGAGATCACCTTGCCTCCTCCACCGGCAGGATCTCAGAAAAATACTGAGAAGAGATCAACTCCCACTTTCTCTAAACCTCTATCTTCTTCTGCTATGAATTCTTCTATTCCCAGTACTAGTGATGTATTTGCTTTAATTTTGCAGATGAAGGATCGTATGCAGCGGCAAGATGAAACTAACGAAAGGATCCTCAGGGAAATTGGAGATCTCAAAAGACAAAAGAAAGCGGCAGAGGATCATTCTCCACTGATGCCCAAATCCTTGAGTTTTGATACTCCAATGATCACTTCCCAGCCATCAGGGATCCCGGACGTGCAAATCATAGGGGAGTCAAGAGGATCACATCTCAACTCGGCAGCAATGACTCAGACGTCAGGCTCACATTTTCAGCCTGTAGGATCCTATCCTCAGTACATGGGATCCTTCAGGAATTTGGGAGCCTATCCGGAGACACAGCAGTTTCAAGGATCCTACTTTATTCCAGGATCATTCCAGGGCCAAGGATCCTCCTTTGTTCCAGGATCATCCCAGGTTCAAGGATCCTCCTTTGTTCCAGGATCATCCCAGGTTCAAGGATCCTCCTTTGTTCCAGGATCATCCCAGACACCAGGATCCTTCCAGATACCAGGATCCCTAAAAAATCTGCAAACAGGAAGTCTAGATGTCCATCAAGGAGACTTCATTCCAATGCAGACCATTGCTTCCACTGGTCCCTCCGTTGTTCCGGAATCCCAGCAATATGGATTCCCTAACTTGAACCCAATGGGAGGTAACACTTTAAATAATTATCCTACCACTAACCATGGATTCATGCAGGATACAGGTACCAATCATGCTATGGCCAGGGAATTACAGAAACTAAAGGACATGATCTCAAGTGTTCCAGGGGTAGTCAAGCCTATCCCAGAGATTGCAGATGGAAGCCACAAGGTATCTCGCTTTGCACCACCAATTTGTGATGCAGAGATACCCAAAAGGTTCCATATCCCTACCATGAAACTGTATGATGGCACAACGGATCCAGAGGAGCATATAGCACAATACAGGGAGAGGATGGAGATCAATCCTATCCCAGAAAAATTGAAGGAAGCATGCCTATGTAAAGGATTTGGATCCACTCTTACTGGATCAGCTCTTAAGTGGCTGCTAAGTCTTCCCCCCTACTATATTACTTCATTTGCTAATTTAGTTAATTTATTCAATAACCAATTCTCTTGTAGTAGGAAATTTGAAAAATTAACTAGCGATTTGTACAGGATAACTCAAAATCATAATGAATCATTAAGGGATTATATAACTAAATTTAGTAAAGAATCCTTGGACATTCCCAACTTGGATATGGCTACGGCTGTTGAAGCCTTCAAAATGGGACTGCTTAAGGATTCATTATTCTATGATGATCTTGTTATGACACCATGCAGGAATTTAGATGAAGTAAGAACTCGAGCACTCAGGTTTATCCGGCTAGAGGATGACAAGAGGATCCAGGAGAGACAAGTGGGATCCTCAAAACCGGAGAAGCAAGGATCCTCCTTCAAGAGCAACAAATTCAAATCCTACCATAGGAATGAGAACAAGAATGTGCATGCTGTTGACCAAGAAGAGGATGATGAAGGATATCCTCCAATCTCAGAATATTGTTTTTCCGTTGATAATCATGAACTAATCCTTGCAATGCAGAATCTAGGTGAAAAAGCTAGGTGGCCCAGGAAGAATGATAAACCATCCGGGACTAAAGACAAGTCAAAATGGTGTGCATACCATGAGGATTTCGGGCATCTAACTGAAGATTGCATAGCCTTAAGAAAAGAAATCGGATACCTGCTAAGCAAGGGGCATCTAAAAGAGTTATTGGGGAGAAAAAAGCAAAGGACCCAAGATCCTGAAAGGATCCCTGAAAAGGCTCCAGCACCTCCGGCAAACGCACAAGTAATCAACTTTATATCCGGAGGATCAGACATCTGTGGTACATCCTTTTCAGCGGCCAAAAGACATGCAAAAGAATCAAAAATGGATAATGGAGAAAGGCCTATTAGAACCTCAAGTGTCTCAGAAGGGAAGATGATAACATTTGATGAGGATGATCGCATTAACATTCAGGATCCTCACCATGATAGTTTAGTTATCACTCTCTTTATCTCTAACCATTTTGTCCGCAGGATCCTTATTGATGGAGGGAGCTCAGTGAACATTATCCAGCTTGATGTCCTGAAGAAGATGGGAATCCCAGAATCAGACATCACACCAAGATCCTCCGTGCTTGTAGGATTCAGTGGGGAGACGAAGAAAACTCTGGGGGACATCAAACTCCCAATCTACGTGGAAGGATTACATAATTACCAAAAATTTTGTGTTATTGACTGTTTATCTTGTTGCAACGTTATCCTTGGCAGGCCTTGGATACATGATATGAAAGCAGTCCCATCTACCTACCATCAATGTGTGAAGCTCCCTAGCCCATGGGGAATAATCAAGATCGATAGTGACCAGCAGGAGGCTAAGGATTGTTATACCTCATCTATGAAGCCAACCTCGAAGCCAAGGGAGCAATAGCAATTACAGTATCCTCCAAGGAATGTCTTGGAGGCAAGGGAACAAGATGTAGATGAAATCCTCTTGGATCCTAGTGATCCTGAATCAAAAATCTATATTGGATCAGGGATCCTTGGCAAGATGAAAGAAGACATGATATCCTTCCTCAAAAGAAGAAAATCTACCTTTGCTTGGAAACATGAAGATATGACAGGTATATCTAAGGATATTATTACTCACAAACTTGGCATTGACAGGTCTATCAAACCAATCCATCAAAAAAGGAGGAAGTTTGCACCAGAAAGGAATGCCATTATCCAAGAAGAAGTAGAGAGACTACTTCGAGCAGGTATGATCAGAGAGGTAAAGTATCCAAAATGGTTAGCCAATGTGGTTGTTGTCCAAAAGAAAAACGGAAAGTGGAGGGTATGTGTCGATTTCACTGATTTGAATAAGGCATGTCCCAAGGATCCTTTCCCATTACCCCACATTGACTCCATGGTGGATGCAACAGCGGGGCATGAACTGTTAACTTTTATGGATGCATCATCTGGATTCCAACAAATTCAGATGGAACCATCTGACTAAGAGGATACAGCCTTTATGACCCCAACCGGTTTATATTGTTATATTGCCATGCCTTTTGGACTAAGAAATGCAGGTGCAACATATCAAAGGCTGGTAAATATGATGTTCAAAGATCAAATTGGAAAAACTATGGAGGTGTACATAGATGATATGGTGGTCAAGTCAAAGAAAGCTGAGGATCACCTAAGGGACTTAGAAGAAGCATTCGATATCCTTGATAATTACAACATGAAACTTAATCCTTCAAAATGCCATTTTGGTGTTAAGGCAGGAAAGTTCTTAGGATACATGGTAACCCAGAGGGGCATTGAAGCAAGCCCGGAACAAATCAAAGCATTAATAAATATCAAATCTCCTGCCAATGCCAAGGATGTTCAAAGACTGACAGGCAGGATAGCAGCTTTGAACAGGTTCAAATCGAAATCCTCAGAGAAATGCAGAGAATTTTACGATATCCTAAGGAAGAATAAGAAGTTCGAATGGACTGAGAAGCATGAGAATGCTTTGCAAGCCCTAAAAGAGTATATGTCCTCAGCACCAGCATTAGCAAAACCGGAAAAAGGAGATGTGTTATCCTTATATCTGGCGGTATCCTCAACCGCTGTAAGTGCTGTCCTTGTTAAGGATCACGAAGGTACACAATATCCTATCTACTATGTAAGTAAAAGTCTACTTGATGCCGAATCCAGGTACTCACACCTCGAAAAACTTATCCTTGCATTAATCATGGCATCGACTAAGTTAAGACATTATTTTGAAACCCATACTATTGTTGTTCGAACTAATTTTCCAATTAAGAATGTCCTCAGGAAACCAGATATGTCAGGGAGAATGGCTAAGTGGGCAGTAAAGCTTAGTGCCCATGATATAAGATACGAACCAAGAACAGCTATTAAATCTCAAGCACTAGCTGACTTTGTGGCTGATTTCAGTAGTGATCTACAAAAAGAAGCAGAATTGGAGGTTCAGCAGCTGGATGAGACCAAGGATCCTTGGATACTACACACTGACGGATCCTCAAATATCAAAGGCACAGGGCTAGGGATCCTACTAAAATCGCCACAGGGGGACATAATACCCCACTCCATAGCCTGTGAGTTCCAAGCAACTAACAATGAGGCTGAGTATGAAGCCTTAATTGCTGGCTTACAAATTGCTAAGGATATGGGGGTAAAGTATCTTAAAGTATATGTAGATTCATTATTGATCACTAATCACTTTAACGGATCCTATGCTGTTAAAGGTGAAAAACTAACCAAATATTTAGAGATAGTCAAAGAATTGGCACTCTCTTTTGTTTCTTTCAGCTTGACACAGGTACCAAGGGAGGAGAACACAGGGGCTGATGCATTGGCCAACCTAGGATCATCCTTGAAGATTCCAGAAGATATAAGTATCCCTATCATCCATATCCTGGCTCCTGCTATTGAAAATCAGGTGGCCATGGAAATAGAAGAGGATACTGCGATGATTCCTAGTGAAGAAGCCCAATCCTCTTCAGGATCATGGATCTCACCAATCATGAGATACTTGCAACATGGGGAGATTCCGACGGGAGAAAATCCTAGAGCTTTCAGGATTAAGGTATCTCAATTTACAATCTTAAATAATGTGTTATATAAACGATCCCTTGCAGGACCATATTTAAGATGTATTGAGGATCCTGAAATTGAAGAAGTATTGAGAGACTTCCATGAAGGAGATTGTGGAAACCACACTGGGGGCAGGGCATTATTCTCAAGGATCCTTAGAACAGGATACTACTGGCCAACCATGAAAAGGGATGCTGTAGAGTATGCTAAGAGTTGTGATCCTTGCCAAAGACATAGCAATATCCTTCACCAACCAGCTGAATTACTACACCCCATACCATCCTCTTGGCCATTCATGAGATGGGGAATGGATATAGTTGGCAAGCTCCCTAAAGCACCTGGTGGAAAAGTATTTATGCTTGCCATGACTGACTATTTTTCCAAGTGGATAGAAGCTGAAGCCTTCGCTCAAGTCAGAGAAAAGGAAGTCATATCCTTCATTAAAAGAAACATTATAACTAGATTTGGCATTCCCTCTGAAATTGTATGTGATAATGGCTCCCAATTCATTGGAAGCAGAACCACTAACTTTTGTGACAGTTGGGGAATCAAGATGATAACATCAACACCAGTTCATCCACAAGCGAATGGTCAAGCAGAATCATCCAACAAGATCATCATCAACAATCTGAAGAAGAAGCTAGGATCCAAGAAGGGGAAATGGGCAGAGGAGTTACCTTATGTGCTATGGGCTGATAGAACAACTCCCAAGAATGCCACTGGTCAAACACCTTTCTCTTTAGTATTTGGGGCAGAAGCAGTGATCCCAACAGAGATGGTGATCCCAACTGCTAGAACAATTGCTCGTGATCCTGAAGAAAATGCTGCAATCTTAGCTCAGGATTTGGATACTATTGAGGAAATCAGGGATCTAGCTAGGATAAGGATGGCAAGCTACCAACAAAGAATGGCTGGTGCCTACAACAAAAATGTCAGAATAAGGAAGTGTTGGGGCTGGATTTTACTATAAATGATCCTTATACGTGATCCTGACCAGTGATCCTTGTTTCTTTGGCAGATAGTGATCCTCAGCCAGACTTCAGGATCAGGATCATGGGACGATATGGTGATCCTTACACTAACGGTCACTTCCACTTATTACAAAATTGTTTTGCAGGAACACCTAGCAGGATATGCCCTACACATCATGATCCAGGGACGCGTTTTCACAAATATGGCAAGAGCAAAATTGGAGATAGACGTTGTACCGGATATGGAAACTTAGCTTGATTAATGGGCAGCAATTTAGGCTAGATTATCTTTATTTCTAAAGGGGTAATGAGCTGATTAGTGGTCTATCTACCTAAAATAAGTTACCTACACATGTATAAATACCACTCTTCCTCATTCGGAAGAACACACACAACATACGACACAACTCTCAACACTTAGACACTCAGTGATCCTTGTACTCAGCTCATTATCATCCGAAGTTGTAACTACATTTTTATTATATTGAAGTTGGTGATCGGTAGTTGCCATCACCCGAGGTTTTTTATGCCGGAGATCATACATTGATCAAGGGCTTTTTCCTCGTATAAATCATTGTGTCTTTGTATCTTTATCACAGAAGTGATCCTTTACTTTCATAGCTAACCAAGCATCATACCCCGTTTACATAAAGTTTGGTTACATTATCCTTGTGTGATTTTTAACCAAAACAGTTTGGCGCCCACCGTGGGGCAATTGGTGCTTCATTCATAAGAAATTCTTTTGTTCGAAATATTTTCAAAGAACTACATGGCTTCATCATTGAAGAACACCTCCACGGCGATGTCTGCAGTCACCTCAGCACAAACCACTCTACCTCCTCCACCGGCAGGATCCCAGAGAAATGCTGAGAAGAGACCAACCCCTTCCTTCTCTAAACCTCCATCTTCTTCTGTTATGAATTCTTCTATTCCCAGTACTAGTGATGTGTTTGCTTTAATTTTGCAGATGAAGGATCGTATGCAGCGGCAGGATGAAACTAATGACAGGATCCTCAGGGAGATTGGAGATCTCAAAAGACAAAAGAAAGCGGCAGAGGATCATTCCCCACTGATGCCAAAATCCTTGAGTTTTGAGACTCCAATGGTCACCTCTCAGCCATCAGGGATCCCAGACGTACAGATCACGGGGGAGTCAAGAGGATCACGTCTCAACTCGGCAGCAATGACTCAGACATCAGATTCACATTTTCAGCCAATAGGATCCTATCCTCAGTACATGGGATCCTTCATGAATCCGGGAGCCTATCCGGGGGCACAGCAGTTTCAAGGATCCTACTTTATTCCAGGATCATTCCAGGGCCAAGGATCCTCCTTTGTTCCAGGATCATCCCAGGTTCAAGGATCCTCCTTCGTTCCAGGATCATCCCAGATACCAGGATCCTTACAGATGCCAGGATCCCTAAAAAGTTTGCAAACAGGGAGTCTAGATGTCCATCAAGGGGACTTCATTCCAATGCAGACCATTGCTTCCACTGGTCCCTCCGTTGTTCCAGAATCCCAGCAATATGGATTCCCTAACTTGAACCTAATGGGAGGTAACACTTTAAATAATTATCCTACCACTAACCATGGATTCATGCAGGATACAGGTACCAATCACGCTATGGCCAGGGAATTACAGAAACTAAAGGACATGATCTCAAGTGTTCCAGGGGTAGTTAAGCCTATCCCAGAGATTGCAGATGGAAGCCACAAGGTATCACGCTTTGCACCACCAATTTGTGATGCAGAGGTGCCCAAAAGGTTCCATATCCCTACCATGAAGCTGTATGATGGCACAACGGATCCAGAGGAGCATATAGCACAATACAGGGAAAGGATGGAAATCAATCCTATCCCAGAAAAGTTGAAGGAAGCATGCCTATGTAAAGGATTTGGATCCACTCTAACTGGATCAGCTCTTAAGTGGCTGCTAAGTCTTCCCCCTTACTCTATTACTTCATTTGCTAATTTAGTTAATTTATTCAATAACCAATTCTCTTGTAGTAGAAAATTTGAAAAATTAACTAGTGATTTGTACAGGATAACTCAAAATAATAATGAATCATTAAGGGGTTATATAACTAAATTTAGTAAAGAATCCTTGGATATTCCCAACTTGGATATGGCTACGGCTGTTGAAGCCTTCAAAATGGGACTTCTTAAGGATTCATTATTCTATGATGATCTTGTTATGACACCTTGCAGGAATTTAGATGAAGTAAGAACACGAGCACTCAGGTTTATCCGGCTAGAGGATGACAAGAGGATCCAGGAGAGACAAGTAGGATCCTCAAAACAAGATAAGCAAGGATCCTCCTTCAAAAACAACAAGTTCAAATCCTACCATAGAAACGAGAACAAGAATGTGCATGCTGTCGACCAAGAAGAGGATGATGAAGAATATCCTCCAATCTCAGAATATTGTTTTTCCGTTGATAATCATGAACTAATCCTTGCAATGCAGAATCTAGGAGAAAAGGCTAGGTGGCCCAGGAAGAATGATAAACCATCCGGGACTAAAGACAAGTCCAAATGGTGTGCATACCATGACGATTTCGGCCATCTGACTGAAGATTGCATAGCCTTAAGAAAGGAAATTGGATACCTGCTAAGCAAGGGGCATCTAAAAGAATTGCTGGGGAGAAAAAAGCAAAGGACCCAGGATCCTGAAAGGATCCCCGAAAAAGCCCCAGCACCTCCGGCAAATGCACAAGTGATCAACTTTATATCCGGAGGATCAGACATCTGTGGTACATCCTTCTCAGCGGCCAAAAGATATGCAAAAGAATCAAAAATGGACAATGGAGAAAGGCCTGTTAGAACATCAAGTGTTTCAGAAGGGAAAACGATAACCTTTGATGAGGATGACCGCATTAACATCCAGGATCCTCATCATGATAGTTTAGTTATTACTCTCTTTATTTCTAACCATTTTGTCCGCAGGATCCTTATCGATGGAGGAAGCTCAGTGAACATTATCCAGCTTGATGTACTGAAGAAAATGGGTATCCCAGAATCAGACATCACACCAAGATCCTCCGTGCTTGTAGGATTTAGTGGAGAAACGAAGAAAACTCTGGGGGACATCAAACTCCCAATCTATGTGGAAGGATTACATAATTATCAGAAATTTTGTGTTATTGACTGTTTATCTTGCTGCAATGTTATCCTTGGCAGGCCTTGGATACATGGTATGAAAGCAGTCCCATCCACCTACCGTCAATGTGTGAAGCTCCCTAGCCCGTGGGGGATAATCAAGATCGAAAGTGATCAGCAAGAAGCTAAAGATTGTTATACATCATCCATGAAGCCAACATCGAAACCAAGGGAGCAATAGCAATTACAGTATCCTCCAAGGAACGTCTTGGAGGCAAGGGAGCAGGATGTGGACGAAATCCTTCTGGATCCTAGTGATCCTGAGTCAAAGATCTATATCGGATCAGGGATCCTTGGCAAGATGAAAGAAGACATGATATCCTTCCTCAAAAGAAGAAAATCTACCTTTGCTTGGAAACATGAAGATATGACAGGTATATCTAAGGATATTATTACTCACAAACTTGGCATTGACAGGTCTATCAAACCAGTCCATCAAAAAAGGAGGAAGTTTGCACCAGAAAGGAATGCCATTATCCAAGAAGAAGTAGAGAGGCTACTTCGAGCAGGTATGATCAGAGAGGTAAAGTATCCAAAATGGTTAGCCAATGTGGTTGTTGTCCAAAAGAAAAACGGAAAGTGGAGGGTATGTGTCGATTTCACTGATTTGAATAAAGCATGTCCCAAGGATCCTTTCCCATTACCCCACATTGACTCCATGGTGGATGCAACAGCGGGGCATGAACTGTTGACCTTTATGGATGCATCATCTGGGTTCCAACAAATCCAGATGGAACCATCTGACCAAGAGGATACAGCCTTTATGACCCCAACCGGTTTATATTGTTATATTGCCATGCCTTTTGGACTAAGAAATGCAGGTGCAACATATCAAAGGCTGGTAAATATGATGTTCAAAGATCAAATTGGAAAAACTATGGAGGTGTACATAGATGATATGGTGGTCAAGTCAAAGAAAGCTGAGGATCACCTGAGGGACTTGGAAGAAGCATTCGATATCCTTGATAATTATAACATGAAACTAAATCCTTCAAAATGCCATTTTGGTGTTAAGGCAGGAAAGTTCTTAGGATACATGGTAACCCAGAGGGGCATTGAAGCAAGCCCGGAACAAATCAAAGCATTAATAAATATCAAATCTCCTGCCAATGCCAAGGATGTTCAGAGACTAACAGGCAGGATAGCAGCTTTGAACAGGTTCATATCGAAATCCTCAGAAAAGTGCAAAGAATTCTACGATATCCTAAGGAAGAATAAGAAGTTCGAATGGACTGAGAAGCATGAAAATGCTTTACAAGCCCTAAAAGAGTATATGTCCTCAGCACCAGCATTAGCAAAACCGGAAAAAGGAGATGTGTTATCCTTATATCTAGCGGTATCCTCAACCGCTGTAAGTGCTGTCCTTGTTAAGGATCACGAAGGTACACAATATCCTATCTACTATGTAAGTAAAAGTCTACTTGATGCCGAATCCAGGTACTCACACCTCGAAAAACTTATCCTTGCATTAATCATGGCATCCACTAAGTTAAGGCACTATTTTGAAACCCATACTATTGTTGTTAAAACTAATTTTCCAATTAAGAATGTCCTCAGGAAACCGGATATGTCAGGGAGAATGGCTAAGTGGGCAGTGAAGCTTAGTGCCCATGATATAAGATACGAACCAAGAACAGCCATTAAATCTCAAGCACTAGCTGACTTTGTGGCTGATTTCAGTAGTGATCTACAAAAAGGAAGCAGAATTGGAGGTCCAGCAGCTGGATGAGACCAAGGATCCTTGGATCCTACACACTGACGGATCCTCAAACATCAAAGGCACAGGGCTAGGGATCCTACTAAAATCGCCACAGGGGGACATAATACCCCACTCCATAGCCTGTGAGTTCCAAGCAACTAACAATGAGGCTGAGTATGAAGCCCTAATTGCTGGCTTACAAATCGCTAAGGATATGGGGGTAAAGTATCTTAAAGTATATGTAGATTCATTATTGACCACTAATCACTTTAATGGATCCTACGCTGTTAAAGGCGAGAAGCTAACCAAATATTTAGAGATAGTCAAAGAATTGGCACTCTCTTTTGTCTCTTTCAGCTTGACACAGGTACCAAGAGAGGAGAACACAGAAGCTGATGCATTGGCCAACCTAGGATCATCCTTGAAAATTCCAGAAGATATAAGTATCCCTATCATCCATATCCTGGCTCCTGCTATTGAAAATCAAGTAGCCATGGAAATAGAAGAGGATACTGCAGTAATCCCTAGTGAAGAAGCTCGATCTTATTCAGGATCATGGATCCCACCAATCATGAAATACTTGCAAAACGGAGAGATCCCAATGGGAGAAAATCCTAGAGCTTTCAGGATCAAGGTATCTCAATTTACAATCCTAAATAATATGCTATATAAACGATCCCTTGCAGGACCATATTTAAGATGTATTGAAGATCCTGAAATCGAAGAAGTATTGAGAGACTTCCATGAAGGAGATTGTGGAAACCACACTGGGGGCAGGGCATTATTCTCAAGGATCCTTAGAACAGGATACTACTGGCCAACCGTGAAAAGGGATGCTATAGAGTATGCTAAGAGGTGTGATCCTTGCCAAAGACATAGCAATATCCTTCACCAACCAGCTGAATTACTACACCCCATACCATCCTCTTGGCCATTCATGAGATGGGGGATGGATATAGTTGGCAAGCTCCCTAAAGCACCTGGTGGAAAAGTATTTATGCTCGCCATGACTGACTATTTTTCCAAGTGGATAGAAGCTGAAGCCTTTGCTCAAGTCAGAGAGAAGGAAGTTATATCCTTTATCAAAAGAAACATTATAACCAGATTTGGCATTCCCTCTGAAATTATATGTGATAATGGTTCTCAATTCATTGGAAGGAGAACCACTAACTTTTGTGACAATTGGGGAATCAAGATGATAACATCAACACCAGTTCATCCACAAGCCAATGGTCAAGCAGAATCATCCAATAAGATCATCATCAACAATCTGAAGAAAATGCTACAATCCTAGCTCAGGATTCGGATACTATTGAGGAAAACAGGGATCTAGCTAGGATAAGGATGGCAAGCTACCAACAAAGGATGGCTGGTGCCTACAACAAGAATGTCAGGATAAGGAAGTTCCAAGTCGGAGATATGGTGTTGAGAAAAGCATTTCAAAATACCATCAATCCTGCTGACGGGAAGCTAGCACCAAAATGGGAAGGTCCCTACTTGATTGAAGCTGAAGCAGGAAAGGGGGCATACAGGTTACTAACCATGGAAGGAAACTTGTTACCAAGAGCCTGGAATGCTGTTCACTTAAAGAAATATTTCATGTGAACATGATCCTTCATGCATGTGATCCTTACATTGGAGTATCCTTGAAGGATCCCGGTGCCGTCGATGATCCTTACTCTGGTAATATGCTTATCCTAAAACTATTGCATTTTTTTTACTTTTTCCTAAGGGTAAGGATCATGTATCCTTCATCCTCTACTCACAAACCGTTTGAGTTATGATAGTTCAGGTATCTTCAGCAAATCGTCAAAGACCCCCAAGAGCACCACAGATCCTTGGGTCCAACCCCAGTTATCCTTGGGATTATCCCCAGTTTCCGCCAGCAGCGCACGATGATCCTGGTATAGTTCACGTCTTTGGGACCAGTACCCACTTTCGGGGCTGACAACCTCATCGTACTGGCTATATTTGGGATCCTACGTATAATGGTGGACGCACCATACATCCGTTCCTAAGGTTTCTAACGTTTTCACGTTAGCTAAGGTTTTGACATTTTCATGTCACTAAGTTTGGATAGTTGCCAGAAAGGGCCATACTCCAGTTTACATACGATCCTTTGGGCTTGTCCCCAGTTATCCTTCGGGCTTGTCCCCAGTGATCCTCCGGGATCATCCCCAGTTATCCTTTGGGCTTGTCCCCAGTGATCCTCTGGGACCGTTCTCAGTTATCCTTTGGGCTTGTCCCCAGTTACTAACTTACCTTTTATATTGGCTTAGTCCCAAGTTATGTTCCATTTTCTCAGGTTTTCAAAGTTAAACAATTAAGGATCCTTAATCCTTATTATCCATTAAAGTTTTACCTATGGTGATTCCGATTAAAGGTTAGGATCCTGACGTGGATCTTCAGGTATGATCCTTAACTATTTTTAATTTCATTATTCATTATCCTAACCAACCCTTATACTTTGACAACCAAACCTATGATCCTTGAACCAAAATACTTTGAATAATTTCAATATGAGGATATTTGATCTAGGATCATATCCTAAGTTTATTAAACACTTTTTCAACTCTCGTTATTTTAACAAATATAGCAATTAAGAAATAAGAGGATTATTGAAGGATAACAACGCAAGATAAGCCAGAAAAGTTAAGTTATATTATTAAACAAAAGGATCATTAACCCTTTCAAAAAGTTGTCAAAATTGCCAACCCACATTTCTACCAGCAAAACGTGGCCCGTCCACATGGGTTGGCAAAGGGTGTCCATTGTCTATGCGGTCTTAGCATTTTTGCAGGAAAGTAAAAGCGGCAGGATCACAAAGGCTTCATCCCCCAAACAGAGGATCCCTCCACCTTTTGTAATCCTACCTATTGTCTAAAAGGATCCAGGATCCTTAACCCTAAGAAACTATTGTTTAAGTTACAGACCATAAATTGTTCCAAATACCACAACCACAAACAAACCTAAAAAAAAAATTGGGCTCCGGCCTAGTCAACAATATCCATCATCGCCCAATCATGCAGCCTACTCCTTCGCTGCTCCATCTCCACCAGCTTCTCCATCCTGATCCTTATCAGCATCACCTCCCTCCAGCCTTGGGATATCCTCAGCATCCTCCTCATCATCCAAGTCCGCCAGCCTTGCCTTCCAACCTTCAACATCCCATGAGCTTTTGTCAAAGGTAGGATCCTGAGCCTCCTCGGCCATCTGAAGTTGTATCTTATACATAGCAATTGCCGCGGAGACCTTAGCATCTTGGGTGATCTCCTGCTTCTCGTTATCCATGTCAGTCAGCCTCTGAGCAGCTTCATCCTTGGTGGCCTGGAGTTCCTTCTCAAGATCCGCTATCTTGAGATCCTTTAACACACCCATTTGCTGAAGATCGGCAATCTGGCTCTCCTGGTCCTCAACATTGCCAAGATAAGTTTCAACCTCAGCAAGTTTCTGCAACAGGAGAAGAAAAAGATAAGCATAGGATCAGATGATCCTCCAGAAAAGCAGGATACACAAACAGACGGATAACCAACAGGGGCAGTGATCCTTACCTCATTCACGTAGTCGAGGAGTTGCTGACGGAGGAGGGGAAATCCTTGGAGATCTTCAGAGGTTTTCCTCTTTTTTCCCTTGCCCCGGATAGATGCTTTAGGAGCTGATGCTGAAGGACTGGCAGCAGGAGCCTTCTTCTTCTTTGAAGACGTGACATTGGCAAGATCACTTATCCCAAACTTGGAAGCGGATTTAACAGACCTGGCAGATTTTCCAGCACCTACACAATTCAAAAAACAAGATAAGTCTCCTTGTTAAATTAAATACTTTCACATAAAACTTATTTTTTATGAGGATACTTACTTGACATTGTGACAGACGCAGAGGATATCTCTTGAGAATCTTGGATAATAATCTGGAAGCTTCGAACTTCAGGATCAAGCTTCTTGAAAGCTAACACTCTCTCTTTGGCAGCAGAGGTCAACTTTAAGTGAGCAACGGAGATAGCTGCATAAAAAGACAAAAAAAGAAAAGACATCAGTGATCCTCATCATATGAGACAGAACTGATAGTGATCCTTCGAGGATCCTCTACCCTACCATGAGTGGCCCATTCCTTGGGCAGATCCTTCCCATCCGGGATGGAATCCCTCTTAACAAAGAAAAATCGACGTTTCCAGTTGGTATCATTCTTGGTCACTTTGAAAATAGGGTGATCCTCCCCAGCTTTCCGTTTCAGCAGATACCGGTGGGAACCAAACGTAGTAAGATCATAGAGCTCGGCCAGCTCTGCCATCCCCAGATCAATCCCTTCTTGCTCGATGATCCTCTCGAAGGTATATAGAACCCTCCAGATCATCGGCATAGCTTGAATATATGAGATGCCGGTAAGAGAAAAGAAAGATTGGGTGAACATCGGAAAAGGATATGAATACCCAATGAGGAAGGGAGTAGCAGGAAAAGCCACCCAGACATCTGAGACAAGATCGCTCAAAGCAGTAGGATCAAAGGGTTTGAAAACAACATTCGCTGGGAAACAATGGCGAATCTTGTCTATGTGGACATCAGTAAAGCAGCATCTCTCCACGGGAGAATCCTTGATAATTCCCTGGCTCTTTAAGGGACTCTCCTTCTTGGGACTCTTGTGCGGAGAATTACGGAGCAGCATATTTTGAACAAAAAACAGAGTAAAAGCACGAAAGAACAGAGCAAAGAAGAGAAAGAAGAAGATGATACCTGATCAAGAGTCTTCAATGATGGTTATAAAGGGAGATACTTCGAATTTAAATACAAAATGATCCTAACCCTATCTCCTATTTATAATGATGATTTGCAGGGATCGTCACATCAGTGACGTAAATATCACAACGGCTAGTCCATATGTAACGGCTAGTAACCCGGAGTCGCCCGTTAGAGATAAGCTCAAAACAAAATATAACTCATCTATTTACAATTAACTCCTTATATTTTGGGGGCAATTGTTGGGGCTGGATTTTACTATAAATGATCCTTATACGTGATCCTGACCAGTGATCCTTGTTTCTTTGGCAGATAGTGATCCTCAGCCAGACTTCAGGATCAGGATCATGGGACGATATGGTGATCCTTACACTAACGGTCACTTCCACTTATTACAAAATTGTTTTGCAGGAACACCTAGCAGGATATGCCCTACACATCATGATCCAGGGACGCGTTTTCACAAATATGGCAAGAGCAAAATTGGAGATAGACGTTGTACCGGATATGGAAACTTAGCTTGATTAATGGGCAGCAATTTAGGCTAGATTATCTTTATTTCTAAAGGGGTAATGAGCTGATTAGTGGTCTATCTACCTAAAATAAGTTACCTACACATGTATAAATACCACTCTTCCTCATTCGGAAGAACACACACAACATACGACACAACTCTCAACACTTAGACACTTAGTGATCCTTGTACTCAGCTCATTATCATCCGAAGTTGTAACTACATTTTTATTATATTGAAGTTGGTGATCGGTAGTTGCCATCACCCGAGGTTTTTTATGCCGGAGATCATACATTGATCAAGGGCTTTTTCCTCGTATAAATCATTGTGTCTTTGTATCTTTATCACAGAAGTGATCCTTTACTTTCATAGCTAACCAAGCATCATACCCCGTTTACATAAAGTTTGGTTACATTATCCTTGTGTGATTTTTAACCAAAACAGGAAGTTCCAAGTCGGAGACATGGTGTTGAGAAAGGCATTTCAAAATACTATCAATCCTGCTGACGGGAAGTTAGCACCAAAATGGGAAGGTCCCTACTTGATTGAAGCTGAAGCAGGAAAGGGGGCATACAGGTTGCTAACCATGGAAGGAAACTTGTTGCCAAGAGCCTGGAATGCTGTTCACTTAAAGAAATATTTCATGTGAACATGATCCTCCGTGCACGTGATCCTTACAGTATCCTTAAAGGATCCCGGTGATATCAGTGATCCCTACTCTGGTAATATGCTTATCCTAGAAACTATTGCACTTTCTTATTTTTTACTTAAGGATAAGGATCATGTATCCTTCATCCTCTACTCACGAAACATCTGAGTTATGATAAGTTCAGGTATCTTCAGCATATCGTCAAAGATCTTCAAAAGCACCGCAGATCCTTGGGTCCAACCCCAGTTATTCTTGGGATTATCCCCAGTTTCCGCCAGCAGCGCTCGATGATCCTGATATAGTTCACGTGTTTGGGACCAGTACCCACTTCCGGGGCTGACAACCTCATCGTACTGGCTATATTTAGGATCCTACGTATAATGGTAGACGTACCATACATCCGTTCCTAAGGTTTCTAACGTTTTCACGTTAGCTAAGGTTTTGACATTTTCATGTCACTAAGTTTGGATAGTCGCCAGAGAAGGGCCATACTGCAGTTTACATACGATCCTTTGGGCTTGTCCCCAGTTATCCTTTGGGCTTGTCCCCAGTGATCCTCCGGGATCATCCCCAGTTATCCTTTGGGCTTGTCCCCAGTGATCCTCCGGGATCATCCCCAGTTATCCTTTGGGCATGTCCCCAGTTACTAATTTATCTTTTACATTGGCTTAGTCCCAAGTTATATCTCACTTTTCAGGTTTTGGAAGTCTAAACACATAAGGGTCCTTAATCCTTATTAACTATCAAAGTCTTATCCATGATTGTCTCGATTGAAGGTTAGGATCCTGACTTGGATCCTCAGGTATGATCCTTGACTATTTTGATTATATTCATTATCCTAACCGACCCTTATACTTTGACAACCAAACCTATGATCCTTGAACTAAAATACTTTGAATATTTTCAATTTCAGGATATTTGATCTAGGATCATATCCTAATTTTATTAAATATATTTTCAACTCTTGCAAATATATTACAAAGACAACTAAGAAACAAGAAGATAAGGATAACAACACGAGATAAGCCAGAAAAGTTAAGTTATATTATTAAACAAAAGGATCATTAACCCTTTCAAAAGGTTGCCAAAATTGCCAACCCACATTTCTACCAGCAAAACGTGGCCCGTCCACATGGGTTGGCAAAGGGTGTCCATTGTCTATGCGGTCTTAGCTTTGTGCAGGAAAATTAAAGCGGCAGGATCACAAAGGCTTCATCCCCCAAACAGAGGATCCCTCCACCTTTTGCAATCCTACCTATTGTTCAAAGGATCCAGGATCCTTAACCCTAAGAAACTATTGTTCGAAGATTACAGACCATAATTGTTTCAAACCATCAACAACCACAAAAAACCACTACCAATCCTAAAAAATTGGGCTCCGGCCTAGTCAAAAATATCCATCATTGCCCAATCTTGCAGCTCAAACCTTCGCTGCACCATCACCACCAGCTCCACTCGCCTCCCCCTGATCCTTACCGGCATCACCACCTTCCAGCATGGGGATCTCCTCAGCCTCATCCTCGTCCTCCAGGTCTGCCAGCCTTGCCTTCCAACCTTCAACATCCCACGAGCTTTTGTCAAAGGTAGGATCCTGAGCCTCCTCGGCCATCTGAAGTTGTATCTTATACATAGCAATTGCCGCGGAGACCTTAGCATCTTGGGTGATCTCCTGCTTCTCGTTATCCATATCGATCAACCTCTGAGCAGCCTCAGCCTTCATGACCCGGAGTTCCTTCTCAAGATCTCCTATCTTGAGATCCTTTAACACACCCATTTGCTGGAGATCGGCAATTTGGCTCTCCTGGTCCTCAACATGGCCAAGATAGGTCTCAATCTCGGCAAGTTTCTGCAACAGGAGAAAAAAGATAAGCTTAGGATCAGATGATCCTTAAGAAAGGCAGGATACACAAACAGGATATGCGAGACGGATAACCAACAGGGGCAGTGATCCTTACTTCATTCACGTAGTCGAGGAATTGCTGACGGAGGAGGGGAAAACCCTGGAGATCATCTGAAGCCTTCCTCTTCTTCCCTTTGCCTCGGATAGGCGCTTTAGGAGCTGATGCTGAAGGACTGGCAGCAGGAGCCTTCTTCTTTGAAGATGTGACATTGGCAAGATCACTTATCCCGAATTTGGAGGCAGATTTGACAGACTTGGCAGATTTTCCAGCACCTACACAATTCAAAAACAAGATAAGTTCCCTTGTTAAATTGAATACTCTTACATAAAACTTACTTTCTATGAGGATACTTACTTGACATTGTGGCAGATGCAGAGGATATCTCTTGAGAATCTTGAATAGTGACTTGGAAGCTTCTAACTTCAGGATCAAGCTTTTTAAAAGCTAGGACTCTCTCTTTTGCAGCGGGGCTTAACTTCAGATGAGTAATGGATATAGCTGCACAAGAAATAAAAAGAGATATTAGTGATCTTCATCAAATGAGACAGGACTGATAGTGATCCTTCGAGGATCCTCTATCCTACCATGAGTGGCCCATTCTTTGGGCAGATCCTTCCCATCTGGGATGGAATCCCTTCACACGAAGAAAAAACGACGCTTCCAATTTATGTCATTTTTGGTAACTTTCAAAACAGGGTGATCCTCCCCGGCTTTCCGTTTCAGCAGATACCGGTAGGAACCAAAAGTGGTAAGATCGTAAAGCTCGGCCAACTCCGTCATCCCCAGATCAATCCCTTTCTGCTCGATGATCCTCTCAAAGGTATACAGAACCCTCCAGATCATCGGCATAGCTTGGATATAAGAGATGCCGGTTAAAGAAAAGAAGGATTGGGTGAAGGATGGAAAAGGATATGAATACCCTATGGTGAATGGAGTAGCAGGAAAAGCCACCCAGGTATTCGAAACAGAGTCACTCAGAGAGGTAGGTGTGAAGGACTTGAAAACAGCATTCGCCGGGAAGCAATGACGAATTCTGTCTATGTGAACATCAGTGAAACAACACCTCTCCGTAGGAGAATCCTTGATAATCCCCTGGCTTTTTAAGGGACTATCCTTCTTGGGATCCTTGTGTGGAGAATTCCGGAGCAACATGTTTGTGACGGGACGGAAACAGAGTAGAAAAAGAAAACAGAGCAAAGAGAAAAGAAAGAGAGAAAGATACCTGATCAATCTTCGGTGCAGAATATAAAGGGAGTGTATCTTGAATATAAATACAGAATGATCCTAACCCTATCTCCTATTTATAATGATGATTTGCAGGGATTGTCACATCTATGACGTAATGATCACAACGGCTAGTCCATGTATAACGGCTAGTTATTCGGGATCGCCCGTTAGAGATAAGATCGAAACAAAATATAACTCGTCTATTTACAATTAACTCCTTATATTTTGGGGGCAATTGTTAGGGCTGGATTTTTATTATAGGTGATCCTTACACATGATCCTAACCAGTGATCCTTGTTTCTTTGGCAGACAGTGATCCTCAGCAGAACTTCAGGATCAGGATCATGGGACATTATGGTGATCCTCATACTAACGGCCACTTCCGCTTAATACAATATTGTTTTGCAGGAACATCTAGCAGGATATACTCTAGGCATCATGATCCAGGGACGCGTCTTCACAATTATGGCAAGAGCTTAATTGAAGAAAGACGTTGCACAGGATATGGAAACATGGCTTGATTCATGGGCAGCAATTTAGGCTAGATTGTCTTTATTTCTAAAGGGGTAATGAGCTGATAATTAGTCATTTTACCTAAAATAAGTCACCTACACTTGTATAAATACCCCTCTTCCTCATTCGGAAGAACACACACGACATACAACGCAACTCTCACACACTTAGACACCAAAAGCAATAGTGATCCTTGTACTCAGCTCATTATCATCCAAAGTTGTAATCATATTTTTGTTATATCGAAGTTGGTGATCGGTAGTTGCCATCACCCGAGGTTTTTTATGCCGGAGATCATACATTGATCAAGGGCTTTTTCCTCGTATAAATCATTGTGTCTTTGCATCTTTTATCACAGAAGTGATCCTTTACTTTCATAATTAACCAAGCATCATACCCCGTTTACATAGAGTTTGGTTACATTATCCTTGTGTGATTTTTGACCAAAACACTTACTGAAATAGAGACTTATGTTAACCACGTTGAAGATCAGGATCGCCAAATTGCCGACCTCCAACAGATGGGTGTGCTGAAGGATCTCAAGATAGCCGATCTTGAGAAGGAGCTCCGGGCTACCAAGGATGAAGCTGTCAAAGCATTGATCATGTTTGACTATGAGAAGCATGATATCACCCAGGATGCTAAGGTCTCTGCTGCGATAACCATGTATAAGATCCAGCTGCAAATGGCTGCAGAGGCTCAGGATCCCTCTTTTGACAAAGGCACATGGGACGTGGAAGGTTGGAAGGCAAGGCTGGCAGAGTTGGAGGATGATGATGAAGCTGAGGATATCCCTATGCTTGAAGGTGGAGATGCTGGTAAGGATCAGGGGGAAGCAAGTGGAGCTGGTGGTGATGGTGCAGCGAAGGTTTGAGCTGCAAGATTGGGCAATGATGGAAACTTCTAGACATAGCCGGAGCCCAATTTTTTTTTTAAATTTGGTAGTAGTTTTTGTGGTTGTTGGTGTTTTCAAACAATGATGGTCTGTACTTAAACAATAGTTTTAGGATTAAGGATCCAGGATCCTTCAGACGATAGGTAGGATTGCGAATGGTGGAGGGATCCTCTGTTTGGGGGATGAAGCCTTTGTGATCCTGCCGCCTTTAATTTCCTGCACCTGCTAAGACCGCATAGACAATGGACACCCTTTGCCAACCCATGTGGACGGGCCACGTTTTGCTGGTAGAAATGTGGGTTGGCAATTTTGACAACTTTTGAAGGGTTAATCCTTTCGTTAATAAATAAAATCTTAAACTTTTGTCGCTTATCTTGTGTTATTATCCTTTTTAATTTCAATTGTTTTGACACATGTTTGTTTGAGTAAGAAAAGTTGAGAAAATTATGTTTAAGAAATTTAGGATATGATCCTGGACCAAATATCCTATAATCGAAAATTTTCAAGGTAGTTTATTTTAAGGATCATAGGTTCAGTTGTCAAAGTGCAAGGGTTGTTTAGTATAATCAAAATAGTCAAGGATCATACCTGAGGATCCAAGTTAGGATCCTAACCTTTGATCAAGATAACCATAAGTGAAATTTTAACGGATAACAAGGATTAAGGATCCTTATTCGTTTAGCTTTGAGAACCTGAAAAATGGAACATAACTTGGGACTAAGCCAATGTAAAAGATAAATTAGTAGCTGGGGACATGCCCAAAGGATAACGGAGGATGATCCCAAAGGATCACTGGGGACAAGCCCAAAGGATAACTGGGGACAAGCCCAAAGGATAACTGGGGACAAGCCCAAAGGATCGTATGTAAACTGGAGTATGGCCCTTACTGGCGACTATCCAAACTTAGTGACATGAAAATGTCAAAACCTTAGCTAACGTGAAAACGTTAGAAACCTTATGAACGGATGTATGGTACGTCTACCATTATACGTAGGATCCTGGGTATAGCCAGTACGATGAGGTTGTCAGCCCCGGAAGTGGGTACTGGTCCCAAAGACGTGAACTATATCAGGATCATCGTGCGCTGCTGGCGGAAACTGGGGATAATCCCAAGGATAACTGGGGACAAGCCCAAGGATCTGCGTTGCTTTTGAAGATCTTTGACGATATGCTGTAGATACCTGAACTATCATAACTCAAATGGTTCGTGAGAAGAGGATGAAGGATACAGGATCCTTATCCTTTGGTAAAAAGTAAGGAAATGTAAATGTTTTAAGATAAGGACATTACCAGAGTAAGGATCACTGACATCACCGGGATCCTTCGAGGATACTTCAGTGTAAGGATCACATGCTTGAAGGATCATGTTCACATAAAGTATCTCTTTAAGTGAACAGCATTCCAGGCTCTTGGTAACAAGTTTCCTTCCATAGTTAGCAATCTGTATGCCCCCTTTCCTGCTTCAGCTTCAATTAAGTAAGGGCCTTCCCACTTTGGTGCTAACTTCCCGTCAGCAGGATTAATAGTGTTTTGGAATGTTTTCCTCAACACCATATCTCCGACTTGGAACTTCCTTATCCTAACATTTTTGTTGTAAGCACCAGCCATTCTTTGTTGGTAGCTTGCCATCCTTATCCTAGCCAGATCCCTGATTTCCTCAATAGTATCCAAATCCTGAGCCAGGATTGCAGCATTTTCTTCAGGATCACGAGCACTTGTTCTAGCAGTTGGGATCACCATCTCTGTTGGGATCACTGCTTCTGCCCCAAATACTAAAGAAAAAGGTGTTTGACTAGTGGCATTCTTGGGAGTTGTTCTATCAGCCCATAGCACATAAGGTAACTCCTCTGCCCATTTTCCCTTCTTGGATCCTAGCTTCTTCTTCAGATTGTTGATGATGATCTTGTTGGATGATTCTGCTTGGCCATTGGCCTGTGGATGAACTGGTGTTGATGTTATCATCTTGATTCCCCAACTGTCACAAAAGTTAGTAGTTCTGCTTCCAATGAATTGGGAACCATTATCACATACAATTTCAGAGGGAATGCCAAATCTAGTTATAATGTTTCTTTGGATAAAGGATATAACTTCTTTTTCTCTGACTTGAGCAAAAGCTTCAGCTTCTATCCATTTAGAGAAGTAGTCAGTCATGGCAAGCATAAATACTTTTCCACCAGGTGCTTTAGGGAGCTTGCCAACTATATCCATCCCCCATCTCATGAATGGCCAAGAGGATGGTATAGGGTGTAGCAGTTCAGCTGGTTGATGAAGGATATTGCTGTGTCTTTGACAAGGATCACATTTCCTAGCATATTCTACAGCATCCCTTTTCATGGTTGGCCAGTAGTATCCTGTTCTAAGGATCCTTGAGAACAATGCCCTGCCCCCAGTGTGGTTTCCACAATCTCCTTCATGGAAGTCTCTCAATACTTCTTCAATTTCAGGATCCTCGATACATCTTAAATATGGTCCTGCAAGAGATCGTTTATACAATACATTATTTAAGATTGTGAATTGAGATACCTTAATCCTGAAAGCTTTAGGATTTTCTCCCATCGGGATCTCCCCGTATTGCAAGTATCTCATGATTGGTGAGATCCATGATCCTGAATAAGATTGAGCTTCTTCACTAGGGATTACTGCAGTATCCTCTTCTATTTCCATGGCCACCTGATTTTCAATAGCAGGAGCCAGGATATGGATGATAGGGATACTTATGTCTTCTGGAATTTTTAAGGATGATCCTAAGTTGGCCAATGCATCAGCTTCCGTGTTATCCTCCCTTGGTACCTGTGTTAAGCTGAAAGAAACAAAAGAGAGTGCCAATTCTTTGACTATCTCTAAATATCTGGTAAGTTTTTCACCTTTAACAGCATAGGATCCATTAAAGTGATTGGTGATCAATAATGAGTCTACATATACTTTAAGATATTTTACCCCCATATCCTTAGCAATTTGCAAGCCAGCAATTAAGGCTTCATATTCAGCCTCATTGTTAGTTGCTTGGAACTCACAGGCTATGGAGTGGGGTATTATGTCCCCCTGTGGTGATTTTAGTAGTATCCCGAGCCCTGTGCCCTTGACATTTGAGGATCCATCAGTGTGTAGTATCCAAGGATCCTTGGTCTCATCCAGTTGTTGGACCTCCAATTCTGCTTCTTTTTGTAGATCACTACTGAAATCAGCCACAAAGTCAGCTAGTGCTTGGGATTTAATGGCTGTTCTTGGCTCATATCTTATATCATGGGCACTAAGCTTTACTGCCCACTTAGCCATTCTTCCTGACATCTCTGGTTTCCTGAGGATATTCTTAACTGGAAAGTTAGTTCTAACAACAATAGTATGGGTTTCAAAATAATGCCTTAGCTTAGTTGATGCCATGATTAATGCAAGAATAAGTTTTTCGAGGTGTGAGTACCTGGATTCGGCATCAAGTAAACTCTTACTTACATAGTGTTAGGGCTGGATTTTTATTATAGGTGATCCTTACACATGATCCTAACCAGTGATCCTTATTTCTTTGGCAGACAGTGATCCTCGGCAGGACTCCAGGATCAGGATCATGGGACATTATGGTGATCCTCATACTAACGGCCACTTCCGCTTAATACAATATTGTTTTGCAGGAACATTTAGCAGGATATGCTCTAGACATCATGATCCAGGGACGCGTCTTCACAAATATGGCAAGAGCTTAATTGAAGAAGGACGTTGCACAGGATATGGAAACATGGCTTGATTCATGGGCAGCAATTTAGGCTAGATTGTCTTTATTTCTAAGGGGGTCATGAGCTGATAATTAGTCCTTTTACCTAAAATAAGTCACCTACACACGTATAAGTACCACCCTTCTTCATTCGGAAGAACACACACGGCATACGACACAACTCTCAAACACTTAGACACTCAGTGATCCTTGTACTCAGCTCATTACTATCCGAAGTTGTAACTACATTTTTATCATATTGAAGTTGGTGATCGGTAGTTGCCATCACCCGAGGTTTTTTGTGCCGGAGATCATACATTGATCAAGGGATTTTTCCTCGTATAAATCATTGTGTCTTTGCATCTTTTATCACAGAAGTGATCCTTTACTTTCATAATTAACCAAGCATCATACCCCGTTTACATAAAGTTTGGTTACATTATCCTTGTGTGATTTTTGACCAAAACAGTTTGGCGCCCACCGTGGGGCAATTGGTGCTTCATTCATAAAAAAATCTTTTGTTCGAAATCATTTCAGAGAGTTACATGGCTTCATCATTGAAGAACACGTCCACGGCGATGTCTGCGGTCACTTCATCACAGATCACCTTGCCTCCTCCACCGGCAGGATCTCAGAAAAATACTGAGAAGAGATCAACTCCCACCTTCTCTAAACCTCTATCTTCTTCTGCTATGAATTCCTCTATTCCCAGTACTAGTGATGTATTTGCTTTAATTTTGCAGATGAAGGATCGTATGCAGCGGCAAGATGAAACTAACGAAAGGATCCTCAGGGAAATTGGAGATCTCAAAAGACAAAAGAAAGCGGCAGAGGATCATTCTCCACTGATGCCCAAATCCTTGAGCTTTGATACTCCAATGATCACTTCCCAGCCATCAGGGATCCCGGACGTGCAAATCATAGGGGAGTCAAGAGGATCACATCTCAACTCGGCAGCAATGACTCAGACATCAGACTCACATTTTCAGCCTGTAGGATCCTATCCTCAATACATTGGATCCTTTATGAATCCGGGAGCCTATCCAGGGGCACAGCAGTTTCAAGGATCCTACTTTGTTCCAGGATCATTCCAGGGCCAAGGATCCTCCTTTGTTCCAGGATCATCCCAGGTTCACGGATCCTCCTTCGTTCCAGGATCATCCCAGATACCAGGATCCTTACAGATGCCAGGATCCCTAAAAAGTTTGCAAACAGGAAGTCTAGATGTCCATCAAGGGGACTTCATTCCAATGCAGACCATTGCTTCCACTGGTCCCTCCGTTATTCCAGAAACCCAGCAATATGGATTCCCTAACTTGAACCCAATGGGAGGTAACATTTTAAATAATTATCCTACCACTAACCATGGATTCATGCAGGATACAGGTACCAATCATGCTATGGCCAGGGAATTACAGAAACTAAAGGACATGATCTCAAGTGTTCCAGGGGTAGTCAAGCCTATCCCAGAGATTGCAGATGGAAGCCACAAGGTATCTCGTTTTGCACCACCAATTTGTGATGCAGAGGTACCCAAAAGGTTCCATATCCCTACCATGAAGTTGTATGATGGCACAACGGATCCAGAGGAGCATATAGCACAATACAGGGAGAGGATGGAGATCAATCCTATCCCAGAAAAATTGAAGGAAGCATGCCTATGTAAAGGATTTGGATCCACTCTTACTGGATCAGCTCTTAAGTGGCTGCTAAGTCTTCCCCCTTACTCTATTACTTCATTTGCCAATTTAGTTAATTTATTCAATAACCAATTCTCTTGTAGTAGAAAATTTGAAAAATTAACTAGTGATTTGTACAGGATAACTCAAAATCATAATGAATCATTGAGGGATTATATAACTAAATTTAGTAAAGAATCCTTGGACATTCCCAACTTGGATATGGCTACGGCTGTTGAAGCCTTCAAAATGGGACTGCTTAAGGATTCATTATTCTATGATGATCTTGTTATGACACCATGCAGGAATTTAGATGAAGTAAGAACTCGAGCACTCAGGTTTATCCGGCTAGAGGATGACAAGAGGATCCAGGAAAGACAAGTAGGATCCTCAAAACAAGATAAGCAAGGATCCTCCTTCAAAAGCAACAAGTTCAAATCCTACCATAGAAATGAGAACAAGAATGTGCATGCTGTTGACCAAGAAGAGGATGATGAAGAATATCCTCCAATCTCAGAATATTGTTTTTCCGTTGATAATCATGAACTAATCCTTGCAATGCAGAATCTAGGTGAGAAAGCTAGGTGGCCCAGGAAGAATGATAAACCATCCGGGACTAAAGACAAGTCCAAATGGTGTGCATACCATGAGGATTTCGGGCATCTAACTGAAGATTGCATAGCCTTAAGAAAAGAAATTGGATACCTGCTAAGCAAGGGGCATCTAAAAGAATTGTTGGGGAGAAAAAAGCAAAGGACCCAGGATCCTGAAAGGATCCCTGAAAAGGCTCCAGCACCTCCGGCAAACGCACAAGTGATTAACTTTATATCCGGAGGATCAGACATCTGTGGTACATCCTTTTCAGCGGCCAAAAGACATGCAAAAGAATCAAAAATGGATAATGGAGAAAGGCCTATTAGAACCTCAAGTATCTCGGAAGGGAAGATGATAACATTTGATGAGGATGATCGCATTAACATTCAGGATCCTCACCATGATAGTTTAGTTATCACTCTCTTTATCTCTAACCATTTTGTCCGCAGGATCCTTATTGACGGAGGGAGCTCAGTGAACATTATCCAGCTTGATGTCTTGAAGAAGATGGGAATCCCAGAATCAGACATCACACCAAGATCCTCCGTGCTTGTAGGATTCAGTGGGGAAACGAAGAAAACTCTGGGGGACATCAAACTCCCAATCTACGTGGAAGGATTACATAATTACCAAAAATTTTGTGTTATTGACTGTTTATCTTGTTGCAACGTTATCCTTGGCAGGCCTTGGATACATGATATGAAAGCAGTCCCATCTACCTACCATCAATGTGTGAAGCTCCCTAGCCCATGGGGAATAATCAGCAAGAGGCTAAGGATTGCTATACCTCATCCATGAAGCCAACCTCGAAGCCAAGGGAGCAAT
Organism: Helianthus annuus; assembly: GCF_002127325.2. NCBI lineage: Eukaryota > Viridiplantae > Streptophyta > Magnoliopsida > Asterales > Asteraceae > Helianthus > Helianthus annuus. The sequence continues at coordinate 163,629,631 of NC_035443.2, forward strand.
AGCAATTACAGTATCCTCCGAGGAATGTCTTGGAGGCAAGAGAACAAGATGTGGACGAAATCCTCTTGGATCCTAGTGATCCTGAATCAAAAATCTATATCGGATTAGGGATCCTTGGCAAGATGAAAGAAGACTTAATATCCTTCCTCAAAAGAAGAAAATCTACCTTTGCTTGGAAACATGAAGATATGACAGGTATATCTAAGGATATTATTACTCACAAACTTGGCATTGACAGGTCTATCAAACCGATCCATCAAAAAAGAAGGAAGTTTGCACCGGAAAGGAATGCCATTATCCAAGAAGAAGTAGAGAGACTACTTCGAGCAGGTATGATCAGAGAGGTAAAATATCCAAAATGGTTAGCCAATGTGGTCGTTGTCCAAAAGAAAAATGGAAAGTGGAGGGTATGTGTCGACTTCACTGATCTGAATAAGGCATGTCCCAAGGATCCTTTCCCATTACCCCACATTGACTCCATGGTGGATGCAACAGCGGGGCATGAACTGTTAACCTTTATGGATGCATCATCTGGGTTCCAACAAATCCAGATGGAACCATCTGACCAAGAGGATACAGCCTTTATGACCCCAACCGGTTTATATTGTTATATCGCCATGCCTTTTGGACTAAGAAATGCAGGTGCAACATATCAAAGGCTGGTAAATATGATGTTCAAAGATCAAATTGGAAAAACTATGGAGGTGTACATAGATGATATGGTGGTCAAGTCAAAGAAAGCTGAGGATCACCTAAGGGACTTAGAAGAAGCATTCGATATCCTTGATCATTACAACATGAAACTTAATCCTTCAAAATGCCATTTTGGTGTTAAGGCAGGGAAGTTCTTAGGATACATGGTAACCCAGAGGGGCATTGAAGCAAGCCCGGAACAAATCAAAGCATTAATAAATATCAAATCTCCTGCCAATGCCAAGGATGTTCAAAGACTGACAGGCAGGATAGCAGCTTTGAACAGGTTCATATCGAAATCCTCAGAGAAATGCAGAGAATTTTACGATATCCTAAGGAAGAATAAGAAGTTCGAATGGACTGAGAAGCATGAGAATGCTTTACAAGCCCTAAAAGAGTATATGTCCTCAGCACCAGCATTAGCAAAACCGGAAAAAGGAGATGTGTTATCCTTATACCTGGCGGTATCCTCAACCGCTGTAAGTGCAGTCCTTGTCAAGGATCATGAAGGTACACAATATCCTATCTACTATGTAAGTAAAAGTTTACTTGATGCCGAATCCAGGTACTCACACCTCGAAAAACTTATCCTTGCATTAATTATGGCATCGACTAAGTTAAGACATTATTTTGAAACCCATACTATTGTTGTTAGAACTAATTTTCCAATTAAGAATGTCCTCAGGAAACCAGATATGTCAGGGAGAATGGCTAAATGGGCAGTAAAGCTTAGTGCCCATGATATAAGATACGAACCAAGAACAGCTATCAAATCTCAAGCACTAGCTGACTTTGTGGCTGATTTCAGTAGTGATCTACAAAAAGAAGCAGAATTGGAGGTCCAGCAGCTGGATGAGACCAAGGATCCTTGGATACTACACACTGACGGATCCTCAAATATCAAAGGCACAGGGCTAGGGATCCTACTAAAATCGCCACAGGGGGACATAATACCCCACTCCATAGCCTGTGAATTCCAAGCAACTAACAATGAGGCTGAATATGAAGCCTTAATTGCTGGCTTACAGATTGCTAAGGATATGGGGGTAAGATATCTCGAAGTATATGTAGATTCATTATTGATCACCAATCACTTTAATGGATCCTATGCTGTTAAAGGTGAAAAACTAACCAAATATTTAGAGATAGTCAAAGAATTGGCACTCTCTTTTGTTTCTTTTAGCTTAACACAGGTACCAAGGGAGGATAACACGGAAGCTGATGCATTGGCCAACCTAGGATCATCCTTAAAAATTCCAGAAGACATAAGTATCCCTATCATCCATATCCTGGCTCCTGCTATTGAAAATCAAGTAGCCATGGAAATAGAAGAGGATACTGCAGTAATCCCTAGTGAAGAAGCTCAATCTTATTCAGGATCATGGATCCCACCAATCATGAAATACTTGCAAAACGGAGAGATCCCAATGGGAGAAAATCCTAGAGCTTTCAGGATCAAGGTATCTCAATTTACAATCTTAAATAATATGCTATATAAACGATCCCTTGCAGGACCATATTTAAGATGTATTGAGGATCCTGAAATTGAAGAAGTGTTGAGAGACTTCCATGAAGGAGATTGTGGAAACCACACTGGGGGCAGGGCATTATTCTCAAGGATCCTTAGAACAGGATACTACTGGCCAACCATGAAAAGGGATGCTGTAGAGTATGCTAAGAGATGTGATCCTTGCCAAAGACATAGCAATATCCTTCACCAACCAGCTGAATTACTACACCCCATACCATCCTCTTGGCCATTCATGAGATGGGGAATGGATATAGTTGGCAAGCTCCCTAAAGCACCTGGTGGAAAAGTATTTATGCTTGCCATGACTGACTATTTTTCCAAGTGGATAGAAGCTGAAGCCTTCGCTCAAGTCAGAGAAAAGGAAGTCATATCCTTCATTAAAAGAAACATTATAACTAGATTTGGCATTCCCTCTGAAATTGTATGTGATAATGGCTCCCAATTCATTGGAAGCAGAACCACTAACTTTTGTGACAGTTGGGGAATCAAGATGATAACATCAACACCAGTTCATCCACAAGCCAATGGTCAAGCAGAATCATCCAACAAGATCATCATCAACAATCTGAAGAAGAAGCTAGGATCCAAGAAAGGAAAATGGGCAGAAGAATTACCTTATGTGCTATGGGCTGATAGGACAACTCCCAAGAATGCCACTGGTCAAACACCTTTCTCTTTAGTATTTGGGGCAGAAGCAGTGATCCCAACAGAAATGGTGATCCCAACTGCTAGAACAAGTGCTCGTGATCCTGAAGAAAATGCTACAATCCTAGCTCAGGATTTGGATACTATTGAGGAAAACAGGGATCTAGCTAGGATAAGGATGGCAAGCTACCAACAAAGAATGGCTGGTGCCTACAACAAAAATGTCAGAATAAGGAAGTTCCAAGTCGGAGACATGGTGTTGAGAAAAGCATTTCAAAATACTATCAATCCTGCTGACGGGAAGTTAGCACCAAAATGGGAAGGCCCCTACTTGATTGAAGCTGAAGCAGGAAAGGGGGCATACAGGTTGCTAACCATGGAAGGAAACTTGTTACCAAGAGCCTGGAATGCTGTTCACTTAAAGAAATATTTCATGTGAACATGATCCTTCATGCATGTGATCCTTACATTGAAGTATCCTTGAAGGATCCCGGAGATATCAGTGATCCTAACTCTGGTAATATGCTTATCCTAAAACTATTGCATTTTCTTACTTTTTACCTAAGGATAAGGATCATGTATCCTTCATCCTCTACTTACAAACCATTTGAGTTATGATAGTTCAGGTATCTTCAGCAAATCGTCAAAGATCTCCGAAAGCACCACAGATCCTTGGGTCCAACCCCAGTTTTCCTTGGGATTATCCCCAGTTTCCGCCAGCAGCGCATGATGATCCTGGTATAGTTCACGTCTTTGGGACCAGTACCCACTTTCGGGGCTGACAACCTCATCGTACTGGCTATATTTAGGATCCTACGTATAATGGTAGACGTACCATACATCCGTTCCTAAGGTTTCTAACGTTTTCACGTTAGCTAAGGTTTTGACATTTTCATGTCACTAAGTTTGGATAGTTGCCAGAAAGGGCCATACTCCAGTTTACATACGATCCTTTGGGCTTGTCCCCAGTTATCCTTTGGGCTTGTCCCCAGTTATCCTTTGGGCTTGTCCCCAGTGATCCTCTGGGATCATTCTCAGTTATCCTTTGGGCATGACCCCAGTTACTAATTTACTTCTTACATTGGCTTAGTCCCAAGTTGTGCTTCGTTTTTCAGGTTTGTCAAAGGTAAAACACATAAGGATCCTTAATCCTTATTATCCATCAAAGTCTTATCCACGATTGTCTTGATTGAAGGTTAGGATCCTGACTTGGATCCTCAGGTATGATCCTTGACTATTTTGATTATATTCATTATGGGTTGGCAAAGGGTGTCCCGTCCACATGGGTTGGCAAAGGGTGTCCATTGTCTATGCGGTCTTAGCATTGTGCAGGAAAATTAAAGCGGCAGGATCACAAAGGCTTCATCCCCCAAACAGAGGATCCCTCCACCTTTTGCAATCCTACCTATTGTTCAAAGGATCCAGGATCCTTAACCCTAAGAAACTATTGTTCAGAGATTACAGACCATAATTGTTTCAAACCATCAACAACCACAAAAAACCACTACCAAACCTAAAAAATTGGGCTCCGGCCTAGTCAACAATATCCATCATCGCCCAATCATGCAGCCTACTCCTTCGCTGCTTCGTCACCACCAGCATCTCCACCTTGATCCTTCTCAGCACCACCACCTTCCAGCATGGGGATCTCCTCAGCCTCATCCTCGTCCTCCAGGTCTGCCAGCCTTGCCTTCCAACCTTCAACATCCCACGAGCTTTTGTCAAAGGTAGGATCCTGAGCCTCCTCGGCCATCTGAAGTTGTATCTTATACATAGCAATTGCCGCGGAGACCTTAGCATCTTGGGTGATCTCCTGCTTCTCGTTATCCATATCAATCAACCTCTGAGCAGCCTCAGCCTTCGTGGCCCGGAGTTCCTTCTCAAGATCTCCTATCTTGAGATCCTTAAGCACGCCCATTTGTTGAAGGTCAGCAATCTGGCTCTCTTGATCCTCAACATGGCCAAGATAGGTCTCGATCTCGGCAAGTTTCTGCAAAGAGGGAAATAAGGTAAGTTCAGAACCGGATGATCCTCGAAGAAACAGGATACACAAACAGGATATTCGAAACGGATGACCAACAGGGGCAGTGATCCTTACCTCATTCACGTAGTCAAGGAATTGCTGACGGAGGAGGGGAAATCCTTGGAGATCTTCAGAGGTTTTCCTCTTTTTTCCCTTGCCCCGGATAGACGCTTTGGGAGCTGATGCTGAAGGACTGGCAGCAGGAGCCTTCTTCTTTGAAGACGTGACATTGGCAAGATCACTTATCCCAAATTTGGAGGCAGATTTAACAGACCTGGCAGATTTTCCAGCACCTACACAATTCAAAAACAAGATAAGTTCCCTTGTTAAATTAAATACTTTTACATAAAACTTATTTTTTATAAGGATACTTACTTGACATTGTGGCAGATGCAGAGGATATCTCTTGAGAATCTTGGATAGTGATTTGGAAGCTTCTAACTTCAGGATCAAGCTTTTTAAAAGCTAACACTCTCTCTTTTGCAGCGGGGGTTAATTTCAGACGAGCAATGGAAATAGCTGCATAAAAGACAAAGGAAAAAAGACATCAGTGATCCTCATCATATGAGACAGGACTGATAGTGATCCTTCGAGGATCCTCTACCCTACCATGAGTGGCCCATTCCTTGGGCAGATCCTTCCCATCCGGGATGGAATCCCTCTTAACAAAGAAAAACTGACGTTTCCAGTTTGTATCATTCTTGGTAACTTTGAAGATTGGGTGATCCTCCCCAGCTTTCCGTTTCAACAAATATCGGTGAGAACCGAAGGTGGTGAGATCATAAAACTCAGCTAACTCCGCCATCCCCAGATCAATCCCTTCCTGCTCGATGATCCTCTCGAAGGTATAAAGAACCCTCCAGATCATCGGCATAGCTTGGATGTAAGAGATGCCGGTTAAGGAAAAGAAAGACTGGGTAAAGTCTGGAAAAGGATACGAGTACCCTATAGCAAACGGGGTAGCAGGAAAAGCCACCCAGACATCCGAGACAAAGTCGCTCAAAGCAGTAGGATCAAAGGATTTAAAAACGGCATTCGCCGGAAAACAATGACGAATTTTGTCTACGTGAGCATCACTAAAGCAACACCTCTCCGTAGGAGAATCCTTGATAATCCCCTGGCTTTTTAAGGGACTACCCTTCTTGGAATCCTTGTGCGGAGAATTCCGGAGCAACATGTTTGGAACAGAAACAAAGTAGAAACGGAAAACAGAGCAAAGAGAGTAGAGAGAAGAAGAAGAGAAGAGGAGAGTACCTGATCGATCTTCGGTGAAGAATATAAAGGGAGTGTATCTCGAATTTAAATACAAACTGATCCTCACCCTATCTCCTATTTATAATCATGATCTGCAGGATTGTCACATCTCTGACGTAATGATCACAACGGCTAGTCCGAACATAACGGCTAGTTTCTTGGAGTCGCCCGTTAGAGATAGGATCGAAACAAAATATAACTCGTCTATTTACAATTAACTCCTTATATTTTGGGGGCAATTGTTAGGGCTGGATTTTTATTATAGGTGATCCTTACACATGATCCTAACCAGTGATCCTTATTTCTTTGGCAGACAGTGATCCTCGGCAGGACTCCAGGATCAGGATCATGGGACATTATGGTGATCCTCATACTAACGGCCACTTCCGCTTAATACAATATTGTTTTGCAGGAACATTTAGCAGGATATGCTCTAGACATCATGATCCAGGGACGCGTCTTCACAAATATGGCAAGAGCTTAATTGAAGAAGGACGTTGCACAGGATATGGAAACATGGCTTGATTCATGGGCAGCAATTTAGGCTAGATTGTCTTTATTTCTAAGGGGGTAATGAGCTGATAATTAGTCCTTTTACCTAAAATAAGTCACCTACACACGTATAAGTACCACCCTTCTTCATTCGGAAGAACACACACGGCATACGACACAACTCTCAAACACTTAGACACTCAGTGATCCTTGTACTCAGCTCATTACTATCCGAAGTTGTAACTACATTTTTATCATATTGAAGTTGGTGATCGGTAGTTGCCATCACCCGAGGTTTTTTGTGCCGGAGATCATACATTGATCAAGGGCTTTTTCCTCGTATAAATCATTGTGTCTTTGCATCTTTTATCACAGAAGTGATCCTTTACTTCATAATTAACCAAGCATCATACCCCGTTTACATAAAGTTTGGTTACATTATCCTTGTGTGATTTTTGACCAAAACACATAGTAGATAGGATATTGTGTACCTTCGTGATCCTTAACAAGGACAGCACTTACAGCGGTTGAGGATACCGCCAAATATAAGTGTTAGGGCTGGATTTTTATTATAGGTGATCCTTACACATGATCCTAACCAGTGATCCTTGTTTCTTTGGTAGACAGTGATCCTCAGCAGAACTTCAGGATCAGGATCATGGGACATTATGGTGATCCTCATACTAACGGCCACTTCCGCCCAATACAATATTGTTTTGCAGGAACATCTAGCAGGATATGCTCTAGACATCATGATCCAGGGACGCGTCTTCACAAATATGGCAAGAGCTTAATTGAAGATAGACGTTGCACAGGATATGGAAACTTGGCTTGATTTCTGGGCGGCTATTTAGGCTAGATTGTATCTCATTTCTAAAGGGGTAATGAGCTGAATATTAGTTTAGCTACCTAAAATAGGTCACCTACACATGTATAAATACCACTCTTCCTCATTCGGAAGAACACACACGACATACAACGCAACTCTCACACACTTAGACACCAAAAGCAATAGTGATCCTTGTACTCAGCTCATTATCATCCAAAGTTGTAATCATATTTTTGTTATATTGAAGTTGGTGATCGGTAGTTGCCATCACCCGAGGTTTTTTATGCCGGAGATCATACATTGATCAAGGGCTTTTTCCTCGTATAAATCATTGTGTCTTTGCATCTTTTATCACAGAAGTGATCCTTTACTTTCATAATTAACCAAGCATCATACCCCGTTTACATAAAGTTTGGTTACATTATCCTTGTGTGATTTTTGACCAAAACAGTTTGGCGCCCACCGTGGGGCAATTGGTGCTTCATTCATAAGAAATTCTTTTGTTCGAAATCATTTGAAAGAGTTACATGGCTTCATCATTGAAGAACACGTCCACGGCGATGTCTGCAGTCACCTCATCACAGATCACCTTGCCTCCTCCACCGGCAGGATCTCAGAAAAATACTGAGAAGAGATCAACTCCCACTTTCTCTAAACCTCTATCTTCTTCTGCTATGAATTCTTCTATTCCCAGTACTAGTGATGTATTTGCTTTAATTTTGCAGATGAAGGATCGTATGCAGCGGCAAGATGAAACTAACGAAAGGATCCTCAGGGAAATTGGAGATCTCAAAAGACAAAAGAAAGCGGGAGAGGATCATTCTCCACTGATGCCCAAATCCTTGAGCCTTGATACTCCAATGATCACTTCCCAGCCATCAGGGATCCCGGACGTGCAAATCATAGGGGAGTCAAGAGGATCACATCTCAACTCGGCAGCAATGACTCAGACATCAGGCTCACATTTTCAGCCTGTAGGATCCTATCCTCAGTACATGGGATCCTTCAGGAATTCGGGAGCCTATCCGGAGACACAGCAGTTTCAAGGATCCTCCTTTGTTCCAGGATCATCCCAGGTTCAAGGATCCTCCTTTGTTCCAGGATCATCCCAGGTTCAAGGATCCTCCTTTGTTCCAGGATCATCCCAGATACCAGGATCCTTACAGATGCCAGGATCCCTAAAAAGTTTGCAAACAGGAAGTCTAGATGTCCATCAAGGGGACTTTATTCCAATGCAGACCATTGCTTCCACTGGTCCCTCCGTTGTTCCGGAATCCCAGCAATATGGATTCCCTAACTTGAACCCAATGGGAGGTAACACTTTAAATAATTATCCTACCACTAACCATGGATTCATGCAGGATACAGGTACCAATCATGCTATGGCCAGGGAATTACAGAAACTAAAGGACATGATCTCAAGTGTTCCTGTTGGTGCAGTCATCTGTCGACTACGTCTAATGTCGAGTATCGGTCTCGTTGCGGATCCGGTCAGCCAGGACATCACATGTGACCTCATCTTGATGACATCACATGTGATGTTATATTAAGGTAATCGTGGATCAGGAATCGGCATCTTTCATGTTAATTAGGATGATTGGAAAGTGTTTGTAATTGTTAAAATTTTACAGGTAAGAGGACTACGCCGGAGCTTCCAGGTTGGTAAGTGCGAAGCAAGAATCGGCATCCTGATTGGTAAAATGGTGATGTAGACGTAACATTCCTACAAGTGGTTATTTTTACAATTGGTTTAGAGATTGCTTGATTGCAAATGGTAAATCAGGGACATTAAGTTGTACTTGATTTACTACATATGGGTAAAAGATAGACAAGATGATGAACCACATCCCCGAACTTAGTATTGATATACCTACAAGTGGTAAAATCAACCAAACTTATTTTCCGGAAAAATCATTTTGATTAAAACAAACTTAAGTGTTTTGAAATCTAAATGAGAAAATAGTTTGTTGATAGGGGGAGTTCTGATTGTTTATGCCAAAGTGAATGGCGAACTGATGCGATTTGATATCGGTTGTCATGTTTCTGTACAGTTTGTTTTCAATTTTCGTTAATGTGTTTGCATTTTAGGGGGAGTAGAAATTTTCAGAAAATCCAAAAACATTAGAAAATTTGAAAAAGACAAAAACATGATAAAATCCAAAAATGAGTTTGTTGTGAAAAAGAGGAAATGATAGTACATCAGCGGACTATCACAACATGCTAAAGAATTGGAAAGATTAAAAGTGTTAAACAATCTTACTGTGGATATGTCAGTAGATTTTTGCACATTTAATAAACTGTGACGAGATATAAACCTAAATTTCAAACTTGCTTGTTCGGTGGGTTAACACAAACTTGGATATATAGGTAACCCCTGAAATCTTGTTTGAAAGGTCCCTTATTCTGAGATACTAGGTCTTTATGCTCAGTGATATCTGGGGTATTATCCCGGGACTTCTGCTGTATGGAAGTACTGACCTAGTCCCCGGATAATACTTTCTGCAAATGCTTGAAAAAGCGCCGCCCTCAGCAAATCGATGAAACAATAAAATTGATAGTCATTGCTGTTGTAAAAAAGATCCTCTAAAGGGGACCCACCAAAAGTCGAGCCGTCATCTCTCTGCTGAACGGAAGTTCTGACCTGAGCTCTCACGGTTTCGCACCTAACCCCTTACAGATATCAGCTGTGGTATACTCACCTGTAAGACTGAATATTGGGATCTGGATACGGGAGTATATTCAAGTAGTGGGACACACGGATAAGTTTTAGTTTCTAAGACATTAATATCGTATCTCTGAACAGTTGAACTTTGTGTGAAAATTTAAGTGGACCAGTATACTGACAATCTAGGTAAATTGTTTAGAACTTAAAATGAAATGAAGCTTAACGGTGTTGGTGATTTGTCTCATAAGCTGATATGATCCTCTTACACAAACTCACAAAAATATTGTCTGTAAATATTTCTTTACTGCATTTTATTTCTCTTATGTCAAAAATCCAAAAAGATTTTCAGTATGTTTTAGCATAAATTTTTGAAAAATTCAAAAAGATTTTCGACAACTGATATTGAAAAGTTGATGTTCAAAATTCCGAGTGCTAAACATGATTAACAAATGGTTTGGGAGAGTGTGTTGGTTTTTGAGAACAAAAATGATATATATATCTCCAAGTGGTTCTTCAATTTGTAAAATCATTTTGTGATTGTATTCTGTCTGCGAATGATTCATTAGATATTTTCATATTATCATCGGGAGTTTTATTTTTGGGTAGAGGATGTGCAGGTTTCAAAGAGATAGAGAACCAGGTTCCGATACCTGAAGTCTTTGTGATTACAACAAGCCAGACTGCGATCCCAGCATATTGAAAGGGGGAGTCTGAAGACATCTGAGTAGATATTGTTCGTGGAAAGTCTGTTGATGCTGGTGAAAAGAGAAGAGTAAGAGTTGAGGATGCTTACACTGTTAAAGATTGAAGTCGTTGAAGACTCGACACTTAAGACTCGTCAACATCTGAGGGGGAGTCTGTTGGTGCAGTCATCTGTCGACTACGTCTAATGTCGAGTATCGGTCTCGTTGCGGATCCGGTCAGCCAGGACATCACATGTGACCTCATCTTGATGACATCACATGTGATGTCATTAAATATCATCTTCCAAAGCAACAAAACGACAAAAGGAAAAAGTCTTGAAAGATTAAATGTGGCCGATCATATTATTGGACCAAAGGATGGTCCAATTAGAGTTCACCTTACTTTTCAATAAGCCAATGTCATGAGAGCACTAGAAGACAAAAAGAGTTCAAAGTTGTGAGGATCGCTTTTACGGCAGCGTGTGGATCGCTTTTGTGAATCGCGTATACAACATGTCTGGATCGCTTTTATGTACCTGTCACTATAGGCGATCCACATCTTGTATAAATAGATACTTTGTCAATTCATTTGTAATAACGGTTCTCAGATCTTGTACCGAGGTATTGCCGGTTGTTCCTTGTAATCAAAACAGTGTAAAATCAATATACAAGAGGAGATTAAGTGTAATACAAGCTGTATACGCATCCGTTTCTTTGTTTCCACCTCTGAAACGGAGTTGAGCTCTTCCGAACGACTCGTTTAGGTCGGAGATCGATCCTACAGTTCCAGGGGTAGTCAAGCCTATCCCGGAGATTGCAGATGGAAGCCACAAGGTATCTCGCTTTGCACCACCAATTTGTGAGGCAGAGGTACCCAAAAGGTTCCATATCCCTACCATGAAACTGTATGATGGCACAACGGATCCAGAGGAACATATAGCACAATACAGGGAAAGGATGGAAATCAATCCTATCCCAGAAAAGTTGAAGGAAGCATGCCTATGTAAAGGATTTGGATCCACTCTAACTGGATCAGCTCTTAAGTGGCTGCTAAGTCTTCCCCCCTACTCTATTACTTCATTTGCTAATTTAGTTAATTTATTCAATAACCAATTCTCTTGTAGTAGAAAATTTGAAAAATTAACTAGTGATTTGTACAGGATAACTCAAAATCATAATGAATCATTAAGGGATTATATAACTAAATTTAGTAAAGAATCCTTGGACATTCCCAATTTGGATATGGCTACGGCTGTTGAAGCCTTCAAAATGGGACTGCTTAAGGATTCATTATTCTATGATGATCTTGTTATGACACCATGCAGGAATTTAGATGAAGTAAGAACTCGAGCACTCAGGTTTATCCGGCTAGAGGATGACAAGAGGATCCAGGAGAGACAAGTGGGATCCTCAAAACCGGAGAAGCAAGGATCCTCCTTCAAGAGCAACAAATTCAAATCCTACCATAGGAATGAGAACAAGAATGTGCATGCTATTGACCAGGAAGAGGATGATGAAGATTATCCTCCAATCTCAGAATATTGTTTCTCCGTTGATAATCATGAACTAATCCTTGCAATGCAGAATCTAGGTGAAAAAGCTAGATGGCCCAGGAAGAATGATAAACCATCCGGGACTAAAGACAAGTCCAAATGGTGTGCATACCATGAGGATTTCGGGCATCTAACTGAAGATTGCATAGCCTTAAGAAAAGAAATTGGATACCTGCTAAGCAAGGGGCATCTAAAAGAATTGTTGGGGAGAAAAAAGCAAAGAACCCAGGATCCTGAAAGGATCCCTGAAAAGGCTCCAGCACCTCCGGCAAACGCACAAGTGATTAACTTTATATCCGGAGGATCAGACATTTGTGGTACATCCTTTTCAGTGGCCAAGAGACATGCAAAAGAATCAAAAATGGATAATGGGGAAAGGCCTATTAGAACCTCAAGTGTCTCAGAAGGGAAGATGATAACATTTGATGAGGATGATCGCATCAACATTCAGGATCCCCACCATGATAGTTTAGTTATCACTCTCTTTATCTCTAACCATTTTGTCCGCAGGATCCTTATTGACGGAGGGAGCTCAGTAAACATTATCCAGCTTGATGTCCTGAAGAAGATGGGAATCCCAGAATCAGACATCACACCAAGATCCTCCGTGCTTGTAGGATTCAGTGGGGAAACGAAGAAAACTCTGGGGGACATCAAACTCCCAATCTACGTGGAAGGATTACATAATTACCAAAAATTTTGTGTTATTGACTGTTTATCTTGTTGCAACGTTATCCTTGGCAGGCCTTGGATACATGACATGAAAGCAGTTCCATCTACCTACCATCAATGTGTGAAGCTCCCTAGCCCATGGGGGATAATCAAGATCGACAGTGATCAGCAAGAGGCTAAGGATTGCTATACCTCATCCATGAAGCCAACCTCGAAGCCAAGGGAGCAATAGCAATTACAGTATCCTCCGAGGAATGTCTTGGAGGCAAGGGAACAAGATGTGGACGAAAACCTCTTGGATCCTAGTGATCCTGAATCAAAAATCTATATCGGATCAGGGATCCTTGGCAAGATGAAAGAAGACATGATATCCTTCCTCAAAAGAAGAAAATCTACCTTTGCTTGGAAACATGAAGATATGACAGGTATATCTAAGGATATTATTACTCACAAACTTGGCATTGACAGGTCTATCAAACCAATCCATCAAAAAAGGAGGAAGTTTGCACCAGAAAGGAATGCCATTATCCAAGAAGAAGTAGAGAGACTACTTCGAGCAGGTATGATCAGAGAGGTAAAGTATCCAAAATGGTTAGCCAATGTGGTTGTTGTCCAAAAGAAAAACGGAAAGTGGAGGGTATGTGTCGACTTCACTGATCTGAACAAGACATGTCCCAAGGATCCTTTCCCATTACCCCACATTGACTCCATGGTGGATGCAACAGCGGGGCATGAACTGTTGACCTTTATGGATGCATCATCTGGGTTCCAACAAATCCAGATGGAACCATCTGACCAAGAGGATACAACCTTTATGACCCCAACCGGTTTATATTGTTATATTGCCATGCCTTTTGGACTAAGAAATGCAGGTGCAACATATCAAAGGCTGGTAAATATGATGTTCAAAGATCAAATTGGAAAAACTATGGAGGTGTACATAGATGATATGGTGGTCAAGTCAAAGAAAGCTGAGGATCACCTAAGGGACTTAGAAGAAGCATTCGATATCCTTGATAATTACAACATGAAACTTAATCCTTCAAAATGCCATTTTGGTGTTAAGGCAGGAAAGTTCTTAGGATACATGGTAACCCAGAGGGGCATTGAAGCAAGCCCGGAACAAATCAAAGCATTAATAAATATCAAATCTCCTGCCAATGCCAAGGATGTTCAAAGACTGACAGGCAGGATAGCAGTTTTGAACAGGTTCATATCGAGATCCTCAGAGAAATGCAGAGAATTTTACGATATCCTAAGGAAGAATAAGAAGTTCGAATGGACTGAGAAGCATGAGAATGCTTTACAAGCCCTAAAAGAGTATATGTCCTCAGCACCAGCATTAGCAAAACCGGAAAAAGGAGATGTGTTATCCTTATATCTGACGGTATCCTCAACCGCTGTAAGTGCTGTCCTTGTTAAGGATCACGAAGGTACACAATATCCTATCTACTATGTAAGTAAAAGTCTACTTGATGCCGAATCCAGGTACTCACACCTCGAAAAACTTATCCTTGCATTAATCATGGCATCGACTAAGTTAAGACATTATTTTGAAACCCATACTATTGTTGTTAGAACTAATTTTCCAATTAAGAATGTCCTCAGGAAACCAGATATGTCAGGGAGAATGGCTAAATGGGCAGTAAAGCTTAGTGCCCATGATATAAGATACGAGCCAAGAACAGCTATTAAATCTCAAGCACTAGCTGACTTTGTGGCTGATTTCAGTAGTGATCTACAAAAAGAAGCAGAATTGGAGGTACAGCAGCTGGATGAGACCAAGGATCCTTGGATACTACACACTGACGGATCCTCAAATATCAAAGGCACAGGGCTAGGGATCCTACTAAAATCGCCACAGGGGGACATAATACCCCACTCCATAGCTTGTGAGTTCCAAGCAACTAACAATGAGGCTGAATATGAAGCCTTAATTGCTGGCTTACAAATTGCTAAGGATATGGGGGTAAAGTATCTTAAAGTATATGTAGATTCTTTATTGATCACTAATCACTTTAACGGATCCTATGCTGTTAAAGGTGAAAAACTAACCAAATATTTAGAGATAGTCAAAGAATTGGCACTCTCTTTTGTTTCTTTCAGCTTGACACAGGTACCAAGGGAGGAGAACACAGGGGCTGATGCATTGGCCAACCTAGGATCATCCTTGAAGATTCCAGAAGATATAAGTATCCCTATCATCCATATCCTGGCTCCTGCTATTGAAAATCAGGTGGCCATGGAAATAGAAGAGGATACTGCAATGATCCCTAGTGAAGAAACCCAATCTTATTCAGGATCATGGATCTCACCAATCATGAGATACTTGCAACATGGGGAGATTCCGACGGGAGAAAATCCTAGAACTTTCAGGATTAAGGTATCTCAATTTACAACTTTGAATAATGTATTATATAAGCGATCTCTTGCAGGACCATATTTGAGATGTATCGAGGATCCTGAAATCGAGGAAGTGTTGAAAGATTTCCATGAAGGAGATTGCGGAAACCACACTGGGGGCAGGGCACTATTCTCAAGGATCCTTAGAACAGGATACTACTGGCCAACCATGAAAAGGGATGCTCTAGAGTATGCTAAGAAATGTGATCCTTGCCAAAGGCATAGCAATATCCTCCATCAGCCAGCTGAATTTTTACACCCAATACCATCCTCTTGGCCATTCATGAGATGGGGAATGGATATAGTTGGCAAGCTCCCTAAAGCACCTGGTGGAAAAGTATTTATGCTTGCCATGACTGACTATTTTTCCAAGTGGATAGAAGCTGAAGCCTTCGCTCAAGTCAGAGAAAAGGAAGTCATATCCTTCATTAAAAGAAACATTATAACTAGATTTGGCATTCCCTCTGAAATTGTATGTGATAATGGCTCCCAATTCATTGGAAGCAGAACCACTAACTTTTGTGACAGTTGGGGAATCAAGATGATAACATCAACACCAGTTCATCCACAAGCCAATGGTCAAGCAGAATCATCCAACAAGATCATCATCAACAATCTGAAGAAGAAGCTAGGATCCAAGAAAGGAAAATGGGCAGAGGAGTTACCTTATGTGCTATGGGCTGATAGGACAACTCCCAAGAATGCCACTGGTCAAACACCTTTCTCTTTAGTATTTGGGGCAGAAGCAGTGATCCCAACAGAAATGGTGATCCCAACTGCTAGAACAATTGCTCGTGATCCTGAAGAAAATGCTGCAATCCTAGCTCAGGATTTGGATACTATTGAGGAAATCAGGGATCTAGCTAGAATAAGGATGGCAAGCTACCAACAAAGAATGGCTGGTACCTACAACAAAAATGTCAGGATAAGGAAGTTCCAAGTCAGAGATATGGTGTTGAGAAAAGCATTTCAAAATACTATCAATCCTGCTGACGGGAAGCTAGCACCAAAATGGGAAGGTCCCTACTTGATTGAAGCTGAAGCAGGAAAGGGGGCGTACAGGTTGCTAACCATGGAAGGAAACTTGTTACCAAGAGCCTGGAATGCTGTTCACTTAAAGAAATATTTCATGTGAACATGATCCTTCATGCATGTGATCCTTACATTGAAGTATCCTTGAAGGGTCCCGGAGATATCAGTAATCCTTACTCTGGTAATATGCTTATCCTAAAACTATTGCATTTTCTTACTTTTTACCTAAGGATAAGGATCATGTATCCTTCATCCTCTACTCACAAACCATTTGAGTTATGATAGTTCAGGTATCTTCAGCAAATCGTCAAAGATCTCCAAAAGCACCACAGATCCTTGGGTCCAACCCCAGTTATCCTTGGGATTATCCCAAGTTTCCGCCAGCAGCGCACGATGATCCTGGTATAGTTCACGTCTTTGGGACCAGTACCCACTTTCGGGGCTGACAACCTCATCGTACTGGCTATATTTAGGATCCTACGTATAATGGTAGACGTACCATACATCCGTTCCTAAGGTTTCTAACGTTTTCACGTTAGCTAAGGTTTTGACATTTTCATGTCACTAAGTTTGGATAGTTGCCAGAAAGGGCCATACTCCAGTTTACATACGATCCTTTGGGCTTGTCCCCAGTTATCCTTTGGGCTTGTCCCCAGTTATCCTATGGGCTTGTCCCCAGTGATCCTATGGGATCATTCTCAGTTATCCTTTGGGCATGTCCCCAGTTACTAATTTATCTTTTACATTGGCTTAGTCCCAAGTTATATCTCACTTTTCAGGTTTTGGAAGTCTAAACATATAAGGGTCCTTAATCCTTATTAACTATCAAAGTCTTATCTATGATTGTCTTGATTGAAGGTTAGGATCCTAACGTGGATCCTCAGGTATGATCCTTGACTATTTTTTATTATACTCTTTATCCTAACCAACCCTTATACTTTGACAACCGAACCTATGATCCTTGAACTAAAACACTTTTAGAATTTTCAATATGAGGATATTTGATCTAGGATCATATCCTAAGTTTATTAAACACTTTTTCAACTCTTATTATTTTAACAAATATAGCAATTGAGAAATAAGAGGATTATTGAAGGATAACAACACAAGATAAGCCAAAAAGATTAAAGTTATATTATTAAACAAAAGGATCATTAACCCATTCAAAAAGTTGTCAAAATTGCCAACCCACATTTCTACCAGCAAAACGTGGCCCGTCCACATGGGTTGGCAAAGGGTGTCCATTGTCTATGCGGTCTTAGCACTGTGCAGGGAAATAAAAGCGGCAGGATCACAAAGGCTGTATCCTCTAAACAGAGGATCCCTCCACCTTTTCAATCCTACCTATTGTTCAAAGGATCCAGGATCCTTAATCCTAAGAAACTATTGTTCGAAGATTACAGACCATAATTGTTTCAAACACCACAAACTACTATCAAAATTTAAAAAATTGGGCTCCGGCTATGTCTAGAAGTTTCCATCATTGCCCAATCTTGCAGCTCAAACCTTCGCTGCACCATCACCACCAGCTCCACTCGCCTCCCCTGATCCTTACCGGCATCTCACCTTCAAGCATAGGGATATCCTCAACATCATCGTCATCCTCCAACTCTGCTAGCCTTGCCTTCCAGCCTTCAATATCCCATGTGCTCTTATCAAAGGAAGGATCCTGAGCCTCCGTGGCCATCTGCAGTTGTATCTTGTACATAGCTATCGCGGCAGAGACTTTAGCGTCCTGAGTAATGTCATGCTTCTCATAATCGAACTTGATCAATGCTTTGACAGCCTCATCCTTAACAGCCCGGATCTTCTCTCAAGATCAGTGATCTTGAGATCCTTCAGCACACCCATTTGATGAAGGTCGGCAATCTGGCGATCCTGATCTTCAACGTGGCTAACATAAGATTCTATTTCAGTAAGTTTCTGCAAAAACAACAGGATATAACGTCAGACACGGGTGATCCTCAAAAACCATCAGGATAACCAACAGGGGCAGTGATCCTGACCTCGTTGACGGAATCAAGAAATTGCTGACGGAGGAGGGGAAATCCTTGAAGATCCTCAGAAACTTTCCTCTTCTTTCCCTTACCCCTAATGGGTAATTTAGGTGCTGAAGCAGAAGGACTAGCAACCGAAGTCTTCTTCTTCGAAGACGTGACCTTGGCAAGATCATCAATCCCAAACAAGGAGGCAGATTTGGCAGACTTAGCGGATTTCCCAGCACCTACACAATCAAAACAAGATAAGTCTCCTAACTAATTTAATATTTTACCTAAAACTTACTTTTTAAGGATACTTACTTGACATTGTGGCAGACGCGGAAGATACTTCTTGTGAATCTCGGATGGTGACTTGAAAACTTCTGACCTCAGGATTAAGCCTTTTAAAAGCTAAAACTCTTTCTCTTGCAGCAGGGGTTAACTTGAGATGAGCGATGGAAATAGCTGCAAAGGAAAAGAGATATTAGTGATCTTCATCAAATGAGACAGGACTGATAGTGATCCTTCGAGGATCCTCTACCCTACCATGAGTAGCCCACTCCTTGGGCAGATCATTCCCATTAGGGAGGGAATCCCTTCTCACGAAGAAGAAACGACGCTTCCAATTTGTGTCATTTTTGGTAACTTTCAAAACAGGATGATCCTCCCCGGCCTTCCGTTTTAACAAATATCGATGAGAACCAAACGTGGTAAGATCATAAAGTGCGGCCAGCTCTGCCATCCCTAAATCAATCCCCTCCTGCTCGATGATCCTCTCGAAGGTATACAAGACCCTCCAGATCATCGGCATAGCTTGGATATAAGATATGCCGGTCAGAGAAAAGAAAGATTGGGTGAAGGCCGGAAAAGGATACGAATATCCTATGATGAATGGAGTTGCAGGAAAGATCACCCAGGTATCTGAAGTAAAATCACTCAAGGCAGTGGATGTGAAGGATTTGAAAACGGCATCCGCCGGAAAGCAATGACGAATCCTATCTACATGAGCATCGGTAAAGCAACATCTCTCCGTAGGAGAATCCTTAATGATCCCTTGGCTTTTCAGGGGATTATCCTTCTTGGAATCCTTGTGTGGAGAATTCCGGAGCAACATGTTTGTGACGGAACAGAAACAGAGACGGAGTAGAAAAAACAGAGCAAAGAGAAGGAAGAAGGGAAAGAGAGAAGAAGAGGATACCTGATCAGTCTTCGGTAGCGATTATAAAGGGAAGATATCTCGAATTTAAATGCAGAATGATCCTAACCCTATCTCCTATTTATAATGATGATTTGCAGGGATTATCACATCTATGACGTAATGATCACAACGGCTAGTCCATGTGTAACGGCTAGTTATTCGGAATCACCCGTTAGAGATAAGATCGAAACAAAATATAACTCGTCTATTTACAATTAACTCCTTATATTTTGGGGGCAATTGTTAGGGCTGGATTTTTATTATAGGTGATCCTTACACATGATCCTAACCAGTGATCCTTGTTTCTTTGGTAGACAGTGATCCTCAGCAGAACTTCAGGATCAGGATCATGGGACATTATGGTGATCCTCATACTAACGGCCACTTCCGCCCAATACAATATTGTTTTGCAGGAACATCTAGCAGGATATGCTCTAGACATCATGATCCAGGGACGCGTCTTCACAAATATGGCAAGAGCTTAATTGAAGATAGACGTTGCACAGGATATGGAAACTTGGCTTGATTTCTGGGCGGCTATTTAGGCTAGATTGTATCTCATTTCTAAAGGGGTAATGAGCTGAATATTAGTTTAGCTACCTAAAATAGGTCACCTACACATGTATAAATACCACTCTTCCTCATTCGGAAGAACACACACGACATACAACGCAACTCTCACACACTTAGACACCAAAAGCAATAGTGATCCTTGTACTCAGCTCATTATCATCCAAAGTTGTAATCATATTTTTGTTATATTGAAGTTGGTGATCGGTAGTTGCCATCACCCGAGGTTTTTTATGCCGGAGATCATACATTGATCAAGGGCTTTTTCCTCGTATAAATCATTGTGTCTTTGCATCTTTTATCACAGAAGTGATCCTTTACTTTCATAATTAACCAAGCATCATACCCCGTTTACATAAAGTTTGGTTACATTATCCTTGTGTGATTTTTGACCAAAACAATAAGGATAACACATCTCCTTTTTCGGGCTTTGATAATGCTGGTGCTGAGGACATATATTCTTTAAGGGCTTGTAAAGCATTCTCATGTTTCTCAGTCCATTCAAACTTCTTGTTCTTCCTTAGGATATCGTAAAATTCTTTACATTTTTCTGAGGATTTTGATATGAACCTGTTCAGAGCTGCTATCCTGCCTGTTAGCCTTTGCACATCCTTAGCATTGGCAGGGGACTTGATGTTTACTAGTGCTTTAATTTGCTCCGGACTTGCCTCAATGCCCCTCTGAGTTACCATATATCCTAGGAATTTACCTGCCTTAACACCAAAGTGGCACTTTGAAGGATTAAGCTTCATGTTATAATTATCAAGGATATCAAATGCTTCCTCCAAATCCCTTAGGTGATCCTCAGCTTTCTTTGATTTGACTACCATATCATCTATGTATACTTCCATAGTTTGTCCAATTTTATCTTTGAACATCATATTCACCAGCCTTTGATATGTTGCACCTGCATTTCTTAATCCAAAAGGCATGGCAATATAACAATACAAACCTGTTGGGGTCATAAAGGCTGTATCCTCTTGGTCAGATGGTTCCATCTGAATTTGTTGGAATCCAGATGATGCATCCATAAAGGTTAACAGTTCATGCCCCGCTGTTGCATCCACCATGGAGTCAATGTGGGGTAATGGGAAAGGATCCTTGGGACATGCCTTATTTAAATCAGTGAAATCGACACATACCCTCCACTTTCCGTTTTTCTTTTGGACAACGACCACATTGGCTAACCATTTTGGATACTTTACCTCTCTGATCATACCTGCTCGAAGTAGTCTCTCTACTTCTTCTTGGATAATGGCATTCCTTTCCGGTGCAAACTTCCTCCTTTTTTGATGGATTGGTTTGATAGACCTGTCAATGCCAAGTTTGTGAGTAATAATATCCTTAGATATACCTGTCATATCTTCATGTTTCCAAGCAAAGGTAGATTTTCTTCTTTTGAGGAAGGATATTAAGTCTTCTTTCATCTTGCCAAGGATCCCTGATCCGATATAGATTTTTGATTCAGGATCACTAGGATCCAAGAGGATTTCATCCACATCTTGTTCTCTTGCCTCCAAGACATTCCTCGGAGGATACTGTAATTGCTATTGCTCCCTTGGCTTCGAGGTTGGCTTCATGGATGAGGTATAACAATCCTTAGCCTCCTGCTGATCACTGTCGATCTTGATTATTCCCCATGGGCTAGGGAGCTTCACACATTGATGGTAGGTGGATGGGACTACTTTCATATCATGTATCCAGGGCCTGCCAAGGATAACATTGCAACAAGATAAACAGTCAATAACGCAAAATTTTTGATAATTATGTAATCCTTCCACGTAGATTGGGAGTTTGATGTCCCCCAGAGTTTTCTTCGTTTCTCCACTGAATCCTACAAGCACGGAGGATCTTGGTGTGATGTCTGATTCTGGGATACCCATTTTCTTCAGAACATCAAGCTGGATAATGTTCACTGAGCTTCCTCCATCGATAAGGATCCTGCGGACAAAATGGTTAGAGATGAAGAGAGTAATAACTAAACTATCATGATGAGGATCCTGAATGTTAATGCGATCATCCTCATCAAACGTTATCATCTTCCCTCTGAGACACTTGATGTTCTAATAGGTCTTTCTCCATTATCCATTTTTGACTCCTTTGCATGCCTTTTGGCCGCCGAGAAGGATGTACCACAGATGTCTGATCCTCCGGAAATAAAGTTGATCACTTGTGCATTTGTCGGAGGTGCTGGAGCCTTTTCAGGGATCCTTTCAGGATCCTGAGTCCTTTGCTTTTTTCTTCCCAACAGTTCTTTTAGGTGCCCCTTGCTTAACAGATATCTAATCTCTTTTCTTAAAGCTATGCATTCTTCGGTTAGATGCCCGAAATCCTCATGGTATGCACACCATTTTGACTTGTCTTTAGTCCCGGATGGTTTATCATTCTTCCTGGGCCACCTAGCTTTTTCACCTAGATTCTGCATTGCAAGGATTAGTTCCTGATTATCAACGAAAAAACAATATTCTGAGATTGGAGGATAATCTTCATCATCCTCTTCTTGGTCAACAGCATGCACATTCTTGTTCTCATTTCTATGGTAGGATTTGAATTTGTTGTTCTTGAAGGAGGATCCTTGCTTCTCCTGTTTTGAGGATCCTACTTGTCTCTCCTAGATCCTCTTGTCATCCTCTAGCCGGATGAACCTGAGTGCCCGAGTTCTTACTTCATCTAGGTTCCTGCATGGTGTCATAACAAGATCATCATAGAATAATGAATCCTTAAGCAGTCCCATTTTGAAGGCTTCGACAGCCGTAGCCATATCCAAGTTGGGAATGTCCAAGGATTCTTTACTAAATTTAGTTATGTAATCCCTTAATGATTCATTATGACTTTGGGTTACTCTATATAAATCACTGGTTAATCTTTCAAATTTTCTACTACAAGAGAATTGGTTATTGAATAAATTAACTAAATTAGCAAATGAAGTAATAGAGTAAGGGGGAAGACTTAGCAGCCACTTAAGAGCTGATCCAGTAAGAGTGGATCCAAATCCTTTACATAGGCATGCTTCCTTCAGCTTTTCTGGGATAGGATTGATCTCCATCCTCTCCCTGTATTGTGCTATGTGCTCCTCTGGATCCGTTGTACCATCATACAGCTTCATAGTAGGGATATGGAACCTTTTGGGTACCTCTGCATCACAAATTGGTGGTGCAAAGCGAGATACCTTGTGGCTTCCATCTGCAATCTCTGGGATAGGTTTGACTACCCCTGGAACACTTGAGATCATATCTTTTAGCTTCTGCAATTCCCTGGCCATAGCATGATTGACACCTGTATCCTGCATGAATCCATGGTTAGTAGTAAGATGATTATTTAAAGTGTTACCTCCCATTGAGTTCAAGTTAGTGAATCCATATTGCTGGGATTCGGGGATAACGGAGGGACCAGTGGAAGCAATGGTCTGCATTGGAATGAAGTCCCCTTGATGGACATCTAGACTTCCTGTTTGCAAACTTTTTAGGGATCCTGGCATCTGGAAGGATCCTGGTATCTGGAAGGATCCTGGTATCTGGGATGATCCTGGAACGAAGGAGGATCCTTGAACCTGGGATGATCCTGGAACAAAGGAGGATCCTTGACCCTGGGATGATCCTGGAACAAAGTAGGATCCTTGAAACTGCTGTGTTCCCGGATAGGCTCCTGAATTCATGAAGGATCCCATATGCTGGGGATAGGATCCTGCCGGCTGAAAGTGTGAGCTTGATGCCTGAGTCATTGCTGTCGATCCGAGGTGCAATCCTCTTGATTCTCCCATAATTTGCACGTCTGGAATTCCCGATGGCTGAGAAGTGATCATTGGAGTATCAAAGCTCAAGGATTTGGGCATCAGTGGGGAATGGATCCTCTGCCGTTCTCTTTTGTCTTTTGAGATCTCTAATTTCCCTGAGGATCCTATCATTAGTTTCATCCTGCCGCTGCATACGATCCTTCATCTGCAAAATCAAAGTAAATACATCACTAGTACTGGGAATATAGGAATTCATAGCAGAAGGAGATGGAGGTTAGAGTTAGTAGGAGTTTGTCTCTTCTCAGCATTCTTCTGGGATCCTGCCGGTGGAGGAGGCAGAGTGTTCTGAGACGAGGTGACTGCAGACATTGCCGTGGACATGTTTTTCAATGATGAAGCCATGTAATTCTTTGAAATGATTTCGAACAAAAGGTTTTCTTATGAATGAAGCACCAATGGCCCCATGGTGGGCGCCAAACTGTTTTGGTCAAAAATCACACAAGGATAATGTAACCAAACTTTATGTAAACGGGGTATGATGCTTGGTTAATTATAAAAGTAAAGGATCACTTTTATGAGAAATACGCAAAGACACAATGATTTATACGAGGAAAAAGCCCTTGATCAATGTATGATCTCCGGCATAAAAAACCTCGGGTGATGGCAACTACCAATCACCAACTTCAATATAAGAAAGATATAGTTACAACTTCGGATGATAATGAGCTGAGTACAAGGATCACTATAGTTTCGAGTGTCTAAGCGTGTGAGAATTGTGTTGTGTGTTCTTCCGAATGAGGAAGAGTGTTATATATACAAGTGTAGGTGACCTATTTTAGGTAAAAAGACTAATAATCTGCTCATTACCCCTTTAGAAATAAAAGTAAATCTTGCCTAAATTATCGCCCTTAAATCATGCCAAGTTTCCATATCCTTCACAACGTCCATCTCCGATTAAGCACATGCCATAGTTGTGAAGACGTGTCCTTTAATTATGATGCTAAGAGCGGATCCTGCTAGTCATTCCTGCAAAACAACATTAAATTCAACGAAAGCAACTGTTAGCATGAGGATCCTATGATGGTCCGTGATCCTGATCCTGGGAGTCTGCTGAGGATCACTATCTGCCAAAGAAACAAGGATCACTGGTTAGGATCACATGTGAGGATCATGTATCGTAAAAATCCAGCCCTAACAATATCCATCCCTCACTTCATGAATGGCCAAGGGGAAGCAATAGGATATAGTGGTTCAGCAGGTTGATGTAATATATTACTGTGTGTGTCTTTAACATGCATCACATCTTCGAGCATATTCTGAAGCGTCTTTCCTCATCGTTGGCCAATAGTATCTTGTTCTTAACACTTTTGAGAATAATGATCTGCCCCCAGTATGGTTTCCACAAGCCCCTTCGTGTATATCCTGAAGCACTTCTTTAGTTTCGGGATCCTCCAAGCATCTCAGGAATGGTCCTGCAAGAGATTTCTTATACAAAACATCATTTGTAATAGTGAATCGTGATACCTTCATTCTAGAGGCCTTAGGATTCTCATACTTTGGGATGTGTCCTTCCTTGAGATATCTCATGATTGGAGCCGTCCAGGACTTAGGATCCTCCTCAGGATATTCATCATCAGGATCCTGAATACTTACTACTTCCATATCCTGAGGTTTGAGAATATCCACCTCAGGATATAGGATATCTAGTATTGGTATTTGGGTTCCCTCCGGTATCCTGACTGATGATCCTAGATTTGCCAAGGCATCTGCTTCAACATTATCCTCTCTTGATACCTGTTCAAGTGTAAAAACATCGAAATATCATGCTAATTTTTTGAGAATTTCGAGATACTCGATTAACTTCTCACCTTTAACTGCATAGGATCCATTAAAATGATTAGTAATTAACAAGGAATCAACAAATACTTGTAAACTTTTAACATTCATATTCCTGGCTAACTCTAATCCTGCAATCAAAGCTTCATATTCTGCTTCATTATTAGTGGCAGGAAATTCACACCTAATAGCCTAGGGTAATATGTCCCCCTATGGCGATTTTAGTAGTATACCCAATCCTACACCTCTCATATTAGATGCACCATCAGTATATAAAGTCCAGGATTCTAAGTTTTCTCCTAGTTGTTGTACTTCTAGGTCTACTTCATTTTGAATATCACTACTGAAATCAGCCACAAAGTCACCTAGAGCCTGAGACTTTATGGCACTTCTAGGTTCATATACTAGATCATAGGCACTTAATTTTACTGACCACTTAGCCATCCTACCTGACATCTCGGGTTTCCTAAGCACATTTTTAACAGGATAATTAGTTTTAACATGAATCCTATGTGTCTCAAAATAATGTCTAAGCTTTGTCGATGCCATAACTAGGACCAATATCAATTTTTCTAAATGAGAATATCTAGTTTCAGCATCTAATAAACTTTTGCTAACATAATAGACAGTGTACTGCTGACCTTCGTGGTCCTTTACTAGGACAACACTTACTGCATTCCCTCATACTGCAAGATACAGGGATAATGGTTCACCATCCTCGGGCTTCATCAATAGGGGTGCCGTTGAAAGATACTGCTTCAATTCTTGCAAGGCTGCTTCATGCTTCTCTCCCCATTCGAATTTCTTATTCTTCTTCAGGTTATCATAGAATTCCTTACATTTTTTCGAGGATCTTGATATAAAACTGTTTAATGCTGCTACTCGCCCTGTTAATCTTTGTACGTCTTTCATGTTTGAAGGTGACTTGATATCCAGGATAGCTTTAATCTGTTCCGGGCTTGCTTCGATCCCCCTTTTAGTCACCGTGTATCCTAGAAACTTTCCTGCCTCCACTCCAAAATGGCATTTGGCAGGATTTAGTTTCATGTTGTACTGGTCCCGGATATCGAATGCTCCTTCAATATCCCGGAGATGATCCTCGGCCTTCTTAGATTTTACCACCATATCATCAATGTATACCTCCATGGTGTCCCCCAGTTTGTCTTTAAACATCATGTTCACCAATCTCTAGTATGTTGCACCTGCATTTTTCAAACCAAAAGGCATAGCAGTATAACAATAAATACCTGTTGGTGTCATGAAAGCAGTATCCTCCTAGTCCGAAGGTTCCATTTGTATTTTCTGGAATCCTGAGGATGCATCCATGAAGGTTAACATTTCATGACCGGCAGTAGCATCCACCATTGAGTCGATATGAGGCACAGGGAATGGGTCTTTAGGACACGCTTTGTTCAAGTCTGTGTAATCTACACAAACTCTCCATTTCCCATTTTTCTTTTGCACCACAACTACATTTGCTAGCCATTTGGGAAATTTGACTTCCCTAATCATCTTGCTCTTTAATAATCTTTCAACCTCTTCCTGAATGATCGCGTTCCGTTCAGGAGCAAACTTTCTTCGTTTCTGTTGGACAAGCTTGAAAGACCTGTCAATTCCGAGCTTGTGAGTTATAATATCCTTGGAAATACCTGTCATATCCTCATGTTTTCATGCGAATGTTGACATCCTGCATTTCAAAAAGTTAGTCAGTTGATTTTCAATATCCTGAGGGATATTGGTTCCTACGAGCACCGAGATATCTGGATTATCCTGATCCAGGATAATTTTCTTAACATCATGCTCTGAAGCCTCCAAGATATCCTGGGCTCGCATCTTTAATTGCTATCCTGCTTTGGGCTTTGTTGAGGATTTCATTGAAGAAGAATAACACTCCTTCGATTCTTGTTGATCACTTTCCACCTTGACAACCCCCAAGAGGTAGGGATCTTGATACACTGAGGATAGGTCGATGGCACAGCTTTCATATCATGGATCCATGGCCTCCCCAATATAATATTGTAGCAGGATAAGAAGTCCATGACACAGAAACGTTGCATTGAGTTAACTCCTTCAACATAAACTGGCAGCCTTATCTCTCCCACTGTATTTCTGGCCTCTCCACTGAACCCGACAAGTACAGTAGATTTTGAAGTGATATCCATTGCGGAAACATTCATCCTTTTCAGCGTTTCTAGCTGAATAATGTTGATAGAGCTGCCATTATCCACCAGTACCCTGCGCACAAAGTGATTAGCAACATACAAAGTTATTACCAAACCGTCATGATGGGGATCCTGGACAGTATCCCTGTCATCACTGTCAAACGTTATCACTTTGTCGGTTGTGAGGGTTGTCGTTCTGGTCGGCTTATCTCCTTTTTCTGCCTTAGCCTCCTTTGCATGTCTTTTTGCTACAGAATAAGAGGTTACACAGATATCGGATCCTCCTGAAATAAAGTTAATTATTTTGGCATCCGCAGGAGGTGATGCTGCTCGTTCAGGATCCTTCTCAGTATCCTGACCCTTATTCTTCTTTCTTCCCAGGAGATCCTTTAGATATCCTTTGCGCAGGAGATAGCTTATTTCCTTCCTCAGAGTAATGCAATTTTCCGCAACATGTCCAAAATCCTCATGGAAGGCACACCACTTGGATTTATCCTTCCAATCAGCTTTCTGTTGGTTCTTCCTAGGCCACCTCGCTTTATCCCAAACCCTGCATAGCATACATCAGTTTAGGTATATTAATAGAAAAACAATATTCTGACAACTCAGGATACTCCTTAGGATCCTCGTCTTCAACATCATTCACTTTCTTGCTATCATTCCTGCCATATGGCTTAGAGCGATACAGTTTGTATGAAGATCCTCTCTTGCATCTTTTTGTCATCTTCCATCCAAATATATCTTAAAGCCCTGTTTCGAGCCTCATCCAGGTTCCTGCAAGGATTCATTACAAGATCTTGGTAAAATTGGGAATCCTTTTGCAAACCCATTTTGAATTCTTGCACAGTTGTTGCATCATCAAGGTGTGGGATATCCAGAGATTCCCTGCTAAACTTGTTCACATAATCTCTCAAGGATTCCTGAGGTCCTTGAGTTATCCTGTAGAGATCACTGGTTAGTTTTTCAAAACTTTGACTGCAAGAAAATTGACTATTAAATAAATTGACTAAATGAGCAAATGATGTAATTGAATGAGGTGGAACATTTAAGAGTCATTTTAAGGCTAATCCTGTCAAAGTAGAACCAAAACCCTTGCAAGGGCATGCTTCCTTGAGATCTGGGGGATAGGATTAATTTCCATCATTTCCCTATACTGAGCAATATGCTTTTCAGGATCCGTAGTTCCGTCATAGAGCTTCATGTTGGGGGTTTGAAATCTTTTTGGGATTTCAGCATCACAAATAGGATATGGAAACCGGCATATCCTGTGGTTGTCTTGGGATACTTCTGGAATTGGCTGGACCACCCTAGGTACACTGGATATCATGTCCTTCAATTTCTGAAGCTCCCTAGAAAATGATGATGGCATACCTGCATCCTATAAAGATCTAAGACCATTAGTAACAAGAGTATTAGTATTATTAGACACGTTACCAGTCTGAGGATTCTGGCCATATCCTGAAGCATATCTTGAGCTTCTCACAATTGACACCCTGACCGAAGAGGGTATCTCAGGAGTATGATTCTGAGTATGGCTAGGCACAATATTGCCCCTGTTATCCTCGGTATACACTGCCAAACTGAAGTTCAAAGCCCTGGGCTGCAAGGGAGTGATGGTATCCTCAGCAGGCCTGCTTGAGCTGGATTTCAAGAGTTGTATCTCTCTCATCATCATTTGATCTTGTATACTACCAAACAAAGTCAGAATTTCATCATTAGAATCCAAAATAGGAGTACCCCATGAGACAGCAGATCCTTGAACATTCCGAGTGGGGATAACATCCCGAGCCACATGAGTTTCAGTTCCTCTTGAAAGATCTTGAGGCTGTGAAGAGGCTTGCGTCCTCGGAGTTGGTGGAAGCACCGGACCAATTGTTGCAGAGGTTGTGGCAGACACGGTAGAAGAGCTCATGTTTGATCTTGAGGCCATTGAAAATAGTGTGGCAAAAAGTTTTGAATACAGAAAACCAAGTACTGATTTTGCAAAAGCTTTTTGTAGAAATAGCACCACTTGCCCCATGGTGGGCGCCAAATGGTTTTAGTCAAAAATTACCTAAGTAACTAAGTGGTCAAATTAGTTTAGTGAGGTAGTGTACTACATGTATTTGTGAAACATATGCCGATTAAGTTGTTAATAGAAGCAGTTTTTAGGATATAGCTCAGGATATCGAGCTATATCTACAATTAAACAATGAGCAAAAAAGGTAAAGGGTGACACGAGATGTACGAGGAAAGCCCTTGATCAATCTAGATCGTCGGCACCAAACCTCGGGAGCTGACAATCGCTACTGCCTTGTTCTTCTTATTACTTCAAATATCAGGATACAGTGCAGGATATGATGCGGATCAACTAAGTGTTACAATGCGATTTGAATACAAGTGTAAGTGTTTTGTGAGTGATTGCAGCTAGTAGAGAGCAAGAGTGTTCGAGAAATTGTGTGTGTTCTATCTGATCCGATCAATCCTATTTATAGTAAAACGAAACTAACAAACTAGCCTATAAATCCAGGATATAGCGAATATTCCCTCTGTGAACGTTGTAGTCCACGTCTTCCGGCTTCAACGTTCCTCTTTCAACAGATTAGCCCGAGTCTTCTGGAGAACAAGTCCACTCGAACGTCATAGACTTGCTTCATTAATCTGCACGTGAATTAATTAGTCATTACCAGGATACTGTGTCAGGATGTTACCAATATCCTAATTTGGTATCCTGATCACAATAAAAGAAACATAGTCAGAATATTGTCCAGGATATATGAGCAGAAAACCACCCATAACAATGATGTTGACTAGAAAACGACTTGTCACGTTTTTACACATTCTATAATCGTAGTGCATGACTAAGAAATACGAATTATGTCACACCCTCAAAAATCCATAGGCAGAGTATTATCGCGAGGCGTGTGACTAACCAGGATCATACCATTAATCATACTGAATGATAAGTAAAATAAAGTAAACCATCACAATCCAAACATTTAGTGTTTACGAAACAATATCCCAAAACCAAGTTTAAGTGTTAGCGGAAGCATAAAGTTTAAACCCCATTAAGCAAATTAAAAGTCATAGTGTTTAATACTAGGAACACAACAGTTGGTTCCCTGCCACAACGTCCACTCCTCGTGCAAGCTCCAGCCATATACCTATCGACCAGCAAAGCATGCAGTAGTGTGTCAAAATAAAGTTGGTGAGTTCAGAGTTATTTCATTTTAGTGTGTTACAAAAACCATAAATTGTTAAGTTCCTTTGTTCTTTATAAAAACATGCCATGGGGAGCTACCCCACTGTTTTAAACAACTAGACCCGGAATTGAATATCAAATTTTCGAATTATTCGAATCGAATTATTCGAATAATTTTAATTTTTCCTTGAATTCGAATTCGATTCGTATTCGATTAAAACCTACCCAATTCGATTCGAATTCGTATTCGAATAAAAAACCCAATTCGTATTTGATTCATATTCGATTAAAAATTTGAATTCGAATAAATTCGATTTGATTAAGTTTCTTTTAAAACATGTAAAAAAGCTATTAAGATGAAACATAAATTTAAAGCAGCCATAAAAAACGATATCAAATTAAAAATTTCAAAATAAAGTATCATAAGTCTAACATTCAAGGGGAATAATCACTACAAGTTAATATTTTTAGGGTTAGAAATCTATTGATAGATTTGCTACTTAGGTTTTAGTTATGGGCTATATAGTGGGTTTGGTAATGGGTAATTTTAATATTTGGAATAAATTTTGAAAATAATTTATAGTATAGCCCAATAAAAGTTATATATGCATTTTATATAAAAAAATAATAAATAAAATGTATAATTTTTATTCGAATTTCGAATCGAATCGAATCAAATTTGAAACTATAAATTCGTATTCGAATTACTTGACTTGAATTGAATCGAATTCGAATTCGAGTTCTTATAATCGAAACGAATACTCGATAATCGAATCGAATTTAATCGAATTTCGAATTTTTCGAGTTCGAAACAAATTCTGAACACCCCTACCGTCCTCTGCGACACGGTGTGAGGCTTGTCAAACCTAATAGCGTTATTTAACTAATAACCCGTTCGCCATTGGCCAGGAGATTAAGTCGGTATAAAAATGAGTGGGGACTTTAAGATAGAGTTGTTGCCTAGTATGCTTAAGACATGTATTATAACGGTTGCCGTCCTTCACTAGGAGCACGGGTTGTACATATCCTACCCAAGGAGAATACGCAGGTTGCATCCCACCCAAGGGGAATAGTTGTTGTTTGACCCATTCCCAAACCACTGGGAATTACATGCTGTTAAGAAAAGTGTGAACTCACCTTAGATTAGCTCGGCAGACAAAAGTAACTTGAGCTAATGTGGTCAACCACATCCTATTATGGTTACCATACAAGTCAGGTTCTTATTCAAGTAACACACATATAGTTCTAAACGTATTCTAACATGTTGCATACAAGTAAGGATCATGGTGTAGCACGTAGCATAACAGTCAAATCATAAGTTCATATCGAGAGTCCAAAATCCATAGTTGAAGTGTACAGCCCAATGACAAGGATACGTTACAAGTGTGCGACTCCCGAATGTGTGTGCGAGTCCACTGTCATGTGGCCCAATAGTTTCTGGCCCACAAACAAGAGTGTGCGGCCACCTCTTGATTGTGCGACCTAAGGGGTGTGCGACTCAACATGGGCCTGTGGTCCAATACTCGTGTGCGGCCCATTCCAAGTTAGTGTGCGACCCAACGTTTTACCCAGTCCAATAATTTAACAACCCAATCAAGGTGTGCGACACACATGCGAGTGTGCAACCACACCATAGAGTGCGGTCATGCAATATTTGCTTGTACGACGTTGTCACACCCCCAAAATCCACACGCGGAGTACTACCGCTTGGAGGCGTGACATGACCAGGATCAAGCCACCAATCATATTGAACATAAGTGTAAATAGTAAATGTCATTCATCAATACGAAAGGTGTTTTCAAAACTAAACATAATCAACTGTGTAGCGGAAGCATTAATGTAAAAGCCCAACATAAGTATCATGTTCTCATAAGTAAATGTTTAACATGGAACTCAACAGTCCATGTGCCCACAACGATCGCGCCTCCCGTGCATGCTCCCTTAGTACCTATGGTCCTGCAAGGCATGTAACAGAGAGTCAACAACTAGTTGAGCGAGTTCACAGTAAGTAAGTTTGTAATAGTAAGTTCATGTCGTAACAGGTGGCTCTACTGGGCCGGTAGTATGTTCTATTGGTGGGGGCTTCCCACTTTTGTATATACACTAGACTATTTGTAACCACAGTGTTCTTCTTAACCCGAGAACAGTAGTACGTACGAGGTTTACGTAGGTTTTACGTAAGTGTCCTTATCCCGAGGACAGTGGTACACGGGGGTTTACATAGGTTTTACGTAAGTGTCCTTCATAACCCTAGGACAGTAGTCGGTATGATTTTACGTAGGTTTTACGTAAGTGTCCCTCAAACCCTGAGGACAGTGGTAAGCACAAGTATTACGTAGGTTTTACGTAAGGGTCCTTCGCAACCGAGGACGATGGTAGATAGTCTAGTAACAATGTAAATCCAACTAATTCGTCAATCCTTTTTCCTTCAATCCCATTCCCTACCCACCGGGAATCCCATGCCTTGGTAAGGGTGTGAACTCACCTTGGTTTGCTCCGCAGATACACAGCAAAGTTCAATTAAGCTATATGGTGGTCAACCACGTCCTACCATGGTTACCATACAAGTCAGGTTCGTATTCAAATAGTGCACTAATGTTCTACACATATTGTACACAAGTAACGATCATAGCATACACGTATAATCATGGCAGTTCATCAACAGAACAGTCACGTAAACAAAGTCCAAGTATGCGGCCCAAATGGTTGGGCTCGTAACAGTGTGCAAAGTCCAAAACGGTGTGCCCGTGTAAATGGTCTCGAGTCGAGACTAGAGATCTCAAGTCGAGACAGTGTGGTCTCGAGTTGTGCCGGCCTCAAGGTCTCGAGTCGCAACCAAAGAGGTCTCGAGTCATCATGTACTAGTCGAGACTACACGGTCTCGAGTCGCAACCGGACCCGCAACCGTGGTCTCGAGTTGTGCCGCTTGTGTCGGTGTTGTGGTCTCGAGTCGAGACTATGCGTTCTCGACTCGCAATCCGTGTCGAGACTAGCAGATTGTAACTGATTTCCTTATTTGAAGCTCATGATTTCCGTAACAATTGCTAACAGTTTTGGCAGTTTCAAATCTGATCAAATCACAATTATTCAACATTCAAACACGTTCATATCACCGCAATCATCATCAATCCATGAACAGTAAATCATTATCATAAGGGACATATAATCGGATCATATGATTAATGGGTTTAAGGACTATCATGCAACCCTAATCACTCCAACTTGATTAATTTAGTAATGATCATACTCATACATGTAGCAGCCGATTATACATACCCATTCGGTTCTAAATCATGCAATCCGATTTATAAAAACATCATCACATATCACTTAGCTCTAAACCAAATACATAATATCATCAATAAACATCACTAGCATGAAACCCTAGTTCGTAACATGACATCAAACATAGCAAGCAATCAAGAATTAACACTAACCAGAAAACCGAGAAGCCTAGATTGCTCGAGATGGTTGGTTTCGGGTGAGGGCTGCCGTCCGGTTCCAAGGGAAAACGAGAGAGAGAGAGAGAGAGAGAGAGAGAGAGAGCTCCTAGGGTTTGTGTGTTCTTGATTGTAAATTGTGAGAAGTAAAGACCCCAATGATGTGTGTATGCGTGAACATATATCCGGGCTAGAGGGGTGGGCCGAGTCCAAGCATAGTGAGCCGAGAGAAAGGTGTACGGCCCAAAGGTTTGTGTGGTTGGACCAGTGTTGTGCGACTAAACTTATGATATTCACATGCAATCACGTAACACATAGTATAACAAAACATAGTTTTCCATTACAATCAAACACGACGACTAGTCACATATAGTCCAAACAAGTTACATCGAGGCACACAAATAGAGGTTTGAAATACGAGTTGTCACATTATCCCCAACTTGAAAGAAATTTCGTCCCGAAATTTGGTACGTACTCACTGAGGAAGCTAGGTAAGTTGTATCGTTTACTGATTTTCCTGGGGTGTCACATCCTCCCCCCGTTGATCTGGAATTTCGTCCCGAAATTCCGTTGTAGCTTCAGCCTCAGTAGTGGTTGTACTGTTCGCGAACAATTAGGGGTACTTTTCTTTTATCTGATCTTCTCGTTCCCAGGTGAACTCTGGGCCACGACGGGAGTTCCAACGAACTCGAACAAGAGGAATTCTCGTGTTCTTGAGGACCTTGACATCCCGGTCCGTGATTTCTACTGGTTCCTTGATGAATCGCAACTGCTCGTCGATAGTGAGTTCCTTCAGATGAACTATGAGGGTCTCATCTGATATACACTTCTTCAGATTCGACACGTGAAAGACGTTGTGAACTGCACCGAGTTCAGCTGCTAGGTTTAGTCTGTAGGCTACTTTGCCTATTCTTTCTATGATCTCGAATGGTCCGACATACCATGGATTAAGTTTACCTCGTTTGCCAAAACGAACCACACCCTTCCAGGGTGAGACTTTGAGTAGTACTCGATCCCCAACTTGGAATTCGAGTGGTTTCCTGCGCTTATCAGCGTAACTTTTCTGACGGTCGCGAGCCGTCGCCATGCGTTGTCGTATCTGAGTAATCCTTTCAGTAGCATCAACTACCATTTCTGGTCCTGTGATTTGACTATCCCCCACCTCTGCCCAACAGAGAGGTGACTGACATTTACGTCCGTACAATGCCTCGAATGGAGCGGCTTGAATGCTGGTGTGGTAACTGTTATTGTATGAAAACTCCACTAAAGGGAGATGCTTTTCCCAGCTGTTGCCGAAATCGATGACACATGCCCGAAGCATGTCTTCTAGGGTTTGTATCGTGCGTTCAGACTGCCCATCCGTCTGAGGGTGATATGATGTGCTCATGTCTAGCTGTGAGCCAAAAGCTTTGTGCATTGCTTGCCATAGTTCCGAAGTGAATCGTGCATCCCGATCCGAAATAATGGAGGTTGGCACTCCGTGCCTCGAAACAACTTCTTTCAAGTAAATGTCTGCTAAGGTGGAGAACTTGTCCGTTTCCTTAATAGCCAG
The DNA here is from genome assembly GCF_002127325.2 of Helianthus annuus. Classification (NCBI taxonomy): domain Eukaryota; kingdom Viridiplantae; phylum Streptophyta; class Magnoliopsida; order Asterales; family Asteraceae; genus Helianthus; species Helianthus annuus. The sequence continues at coordinate 163,665,757 of NC_035443.2, forward strand.
GAAGTCTGCAGACTTTGTGAGTCGATCCACGATCACCCAAATAGTATCATTCCCACCCTGGGATCTAGGCAGGCCAGTAACAAAATCCATGGAAATTCCTTCCCATTTCCATTGTGGTATCTTGGGTTGCTGAACTAGGCCTGATGGTTTCTGATATTCCGCCTTCACTCTCGCACAGGTCAAACATTTGCCGGCATAGGTGGCAATGTGGGCCTTCATGCTAGGCCACCAATACGTTGTTCTGATATCGTGGTACATCTTATCTGAACCCGGGTGTACCGAGTAGCGAGACTTGTGTGCTTCATCCATCACAAGTTCTCGTAAACCGCCATATAGTGGGACCCAAATACGCCCTGTTACATAATAGGCACCGTCTTCCTTCCGTTCTAATCGTTGCCTTGAGCCGCGTAAGGCTTCAACCCTTACGTTTTCTGGTTTCAATGCTTCTACCTGAGCATCTCGTATCTGTGCAGGAAGACTAGACTGAATAGTGAGCTGTAGAGCTCGTACGCGTCTAGGTAGAGTGTCTTTTCGACTGAGAGCGTCAGCCACAATGTTGGCTTTGCCTGGATGGTACTTGATGGCGCATTCGTAATCGTTCAGTAGTTCAACCCATCGACGTTGACGCATGTTCAATTCCTTCTGCTTGAAGATATGCTCGAGACTCCTGTGATCGGTGTAGATAGTGCACTTGGTACCGTACAGGTAGTGTCGCCATATCTTGAGCGTGAAAACAACAGCTCCCAGCTCTAAATTGTGCGTCGTGTAGTTCCATTCGTGAACCTTGAGTTGGCGCGAAGCGTAAGCAATGACCTTGTCGCGCTGCATTAACACACATCCAAGACCCTGAGTGGATGCATCACAATAAACCATGAAATCGTCCGTGCCCTCTGGCAATGAGAGGATAGGTGCACTGCAAAGTCTATCCTTTAAGTGCTGAAAAACGGTTTCCTGAGTATTATCCGAATGGTAGGTGACACCCTTCTGTGTCAGTAGTGTAAGCGGCTGTGCAATCTTTGAGAAATCTTTAATGAATCGTCTATAATACCCCGCCAAACCCAAGAATTGGCGTATTTCCGTTGGTGTACGCGGTGCAGGCCAGTTCCTGATCGAATCTACCTTGGATGGATCAACATGGATCCCATCCTTGTTTACTACATGGACTAGAAGTGGACTTCACGAAGCCAGAAGTCGCACTTAGAAAACTTGGCGTACAGTTGCTCCTTTCGAAGAAGTTCCAAGATAAGCCGTAAATGCTGCTCGTGTTCCTCCTGACTCTTGGAGTAGATCAGAATGTCGTCAATGAATACAATCACAAACTTGTCTAAGTAGGGCTTGCACACCCGGTTCATAAGATCCATGAAAACTGCCGGTGCGTTCGTTAGCCCGAATGGCATGACTAGGAACTCGTAGTGGCCGTAGCGAGTTCTGAATGTTGTTTTGGAGACGTCCTCATCCCTGACTCTCAGCTGATGGTAACCTGACCTCAAGTCTATCTTGGAATAGTAGCTCGACCCTTGCAACTGGTCGAATAAGTCGTCTATAAGCGGAAGAGGATAACGGTTCTTCACCGTCACCTTGTTCAGTTCACGGTAGTCAATACACATACGGAAGGTACCATCCTTCTTTTTCACGAATAATACTGGAGCTCCCCAAGGCGAAGAGCTAGGTCGAATGAAACCCTTATCCAAGAGTTCTTGTAGCTGTGCAGAGAGTTCCTCCAACTCTGATGGAGCTAAGCGATACGGTGCGGGAGCTATAGGTGCTGCTCCAGGAGCTAGCTCGATTTGAAACTCGACCTGGCGATGAGGCGGTAGACCAGGTAATTCCTCTGGGAACACCTGAGGAAAGTCGCGAACTACTGGAATATCTTCCAATTTCTTTCCTTTAGCTGATGCATCGGTAACAAGCGCCAGAATGGCAGTGTGGCCCTTACGCAAACACTTCTGAGCCTTCAGGAAGGAGATGATGCCAACCACGGCACCACTCTTGTCGCCTTGAACTTCGAGAGGTTCCCGACCAGAACGAGGGATACGAACAATCTTCTCTTTACATAAGATCTCTGCGCGCTGTTGGGATAACCCGTCCATACCAATGACGATGTCGAAACTACCCAAAACTATGAGAATAAGGTCGATGGAGAAAGTCTGACCAGCGAGGATAAGATTACAACCCTGAACTATGTGCGTGGCCTCTAGACTTTTACCGTTGGCTAACTCTACGACATGTTTGGTGTTTAAGGGAGTTGGTGCACGTTTTAACATTTGGCTAACTTTTAGGGACATATAACTTGTATCCGCACCCGAATCAGACAAAACAGTAACATAAAAGTCGTCGAGAAGAAACTTACCCATAACCACGTTGGGATCATTCCTGGCATCACCCTGCCCCAGCACAAATGCACGTCCCCTAGCTTCGTTGTCGTTGTTGTTCCCACCGTTGTTGTTTCCGTTGCCTTGATTATTATTGTTGTTGTTGTTCTGGTTTCGGTTTAACTGAGGGCAGTGTCTTTTGAAGTGACCTTCCGCGCCACAATGAAAGCATCCCTTGTTGCCCTGTTGCGGATTCTGTTGTGCTTGCTGTTGCTGCTGATTCTGAGTTACAGGCCGTGGGCTCCTACAATCCTTGGCCTCATGACCCATCTTGAGACACCTCTGGCAACGACCCTTGTTGCACTGGCCACTGTGGTGTTTGTTACAGTTGTTGCACCTGGGGTGATTTCCGCGATAAGCTCTCTGCCCGCGACTACCAGAAGACTGCTGACTGGGACTCTGGTAGTGGTCAGTCTTTTGTTGCTGAACCTGAGACTGAACTGTAGCTGAACCCTTGCTGGAATCCCCCTCCCATTTTCTCTTGTTGTCACTGGGAGTAACAGGGGTAGCAGAAGTGGTAGTGATAGAAGTAGCGCCGATACGTTTAGGCAGCCTGTCCTGTTCCACTGCCTGATCCGTGATGCGATGAGCAAGTCACTGAATATCCTGGATATTATCGAGGTTAGCCGATATCACGTGGCTCTGGATTTCTGGCGCTAGACCCTTGAGATACAACTCAATGCGCTTGATTGGAGGGTCCACCATGGTTGGACACAAGATGGCCAGTTCGTTTGACCGTTTCGTATAAGCCTCGATTTCCGATCCTGTCATCTTCAGGTGATAAAGCTCCACTTCCAACTTGTGGATGTCATCACGCGTGCAGTATTCTCTCTTAATCACTTCCTTAAAATCATTCCAAGGGGTGGCGTTAGCAGCTGCCAACCTTAAAATCTGAACTTGCGCGTTCCATTAAGTCAGCGCAATTCCTTCCCAAGTACCAGTGGCGTACTTCACCCTGCGAGCCTCAGGGCATTCACACATTTCGAACACCGACTCGAGCTTCTCAAACCAGTGGAGGAGTCCAAACGCTCCTTATGTGCCACTAAACGTGCTTGGACGACAGTCCATGAAGTTCTTGAAAGTGCAAACTGGTTGCGGTGTGTGTTGACCTATTGTGTACGAATAGGACAAAGTTAAACACAAGAGTTGGTCTAAAAGTCTAGGATCTAGAGACCCTAGTGTGAGTTACAACAGCAGGGTATACCTCCTGCTTGGGCGGCTGCAAATGCCGCAGCAACTTGTTCGTTAATGAGAGCCGTCAACTGGGCTTGAGTCATGTTAACGCGTCCCGACATGATCTTCATAGTAAAGGTAACATAGTGAGAGAGGTTCGCGAAAAGTGCGATGACAGAAGAGAGTAAGCACACAAGTGTTCTCAAGCAATAGTGTCATGTGTATCTAAGCATACTACGAGCAAAGTTCTATGTAATCTAGCAAGTAGGCAATATAACATGTACCATATTACCTAGAATGTTGAGTCTTGCACGTGGAGCGAGGCGTCGTTGTGGATCGTTGAGCACTGTTCTGGTTATAGTCTGGTTTTAATAAAAACGTTTTTCCCTTATTAAAACCGAGTTCTCTATAACCAATGGCTCTGGTACCAATCTGTCACACCCCCAAAATCCACACGCGGAGTACTACCGCTTGGAGGCGTGACATGACCAGGATCAAGCCACCAATCATATTGAACATAAGTGTAAATAGTAAATGTCATTCATCAATACGAAAGGTGTTTTCAAAACCAAACATAATCAACTGTGTAGCGGAAGCATTAATGTAAAAGCCCAACATAAGTATCATGTTCTCATAAGTAAATGTTTAACATGGAACTCAACAGTCCATGTGCCCACAACGATCGCGCCTCCCGTGCAAGCTCCCTTAGTACCTATGGTCCTGCAAGGCATGTAACAGAGAGTCAACAACTAGTTGAGCGAGTTCACAGTAAGTAAGTTTGTAATAGTAAGTTCATGTCGTAACAGGTGGCTCTACTGGGCCGGTAGTATGTTCTATTGGTGGGGGCTTCCCACATTTGTATATACACTAGACTATTTGTAACCATAGTGTTTTCTTAACCCGAGAACAGTAGTGCGTACGAGGTTTACGTAGGTTTTACGTAAGTGTCCTTCTTATCCCGAGGATAGTGGTACGCGGGGGTTTACGTAGGTTTTACGTAAGTGTCCTTCATAACCCTAGGACAGTAGTCGGTATGATTTTACGTAGGTTTTACGTAAGTGTCCCTCGAACCCTGAGGACAGTGGTAAGCACAAGTATTACGTAGGTTTTACGTAAGGGTCCTTCGCAACCGAGGACGATGGTAGATAGTCTAGTAACAGTGTAAATCCAACTAATTCGTCAATCCTTTTTCCTTCAATCCCATTCCCTACCCACCGGGAATCCCATGCCTTGGTAAGGATGTGAACTCACCTTGGTTTGCTCGGCAGATACACAGCAAAGTTCAATTAAGCTATATGGTGGTCAACCACGTCCTACCATGGTTACCATACAAGTCAGGTTCGTATTCAAATAGTGCACTAATGTTCTACACATATTGTACACAAGTAACGATCATAGCATACACGTATAATCATGGCAGTTCATCAACAGAACAGTCACGTAAACAAAGTCCAAGTATGCGGCCCAAATGGTTGGGCTCGTAACAGTGTGCAAAGTCCAAAACGGTGTGCCCGTGTAAATGGTCTCGAGTCGAGACTAGAGATCTCAAGTCGAGACAGTGTGGTCTCGAGTTGTGCCGGCCTCAAGGTCTCGAGTCGCAACCAAAGAGGTCTCGAGTCATCATGTACTAGTCGAGACTACACGGTCTCGAGTCGCAACCGGACCCGCAACCGTGGTCTCGAGTTGTGCTGCTTGTGTTGGTGCTGTGGTCTCGAGTCGAGACTATGCGTTCTCGACTCGCAATCCGTGTCGAGACTAGCAGATTGTAACTGATTTCCTTATTTGCAGCTCATGATTTCCGTAACAATTGCTAACAGTTTTGGCAGTTTCACAATCAGATCAAATCACAGTTATTCAACATTCAAACACGTTCATATCACCGCAATCATCATCAATCCATGAACAGTAAATCATTATCATAAGGGACATACAATCAGATCATATGATTAATGGGTTTAAGGACTATCATGCAACCCTAATCACTCCAACTTGATTAATTTAGTAATGATCATACTCATACATGTAGCAGCCGATTATACATACCCATTCGGTTCTAAATCATGCAATCTGATTTATAAAAACAACATCACATATCACTTAGCTCTAAACCAAATACATAATATCATCAATAAACATCACTAGCATGAAACCCTAGTTCGTAACATGACATTAAACATAGCAAGCAATCAAGAATAAACACTAACCAAAAAACCGAGAAGCCTAGATTGCTCGAGATGGTTGGTTTCGGGTGAGGGCTGCCGTCCGGTTCCAAGGGAAAACGAGAGAGAGAGAGAGAGAGAGAGAGAGAGAGAGAGAGAGCTCCTAGGGTTTGTGTGTTCTTGATTGTAAATTGTGAGAAGTAAAGACCCCAATGATGTGTGTATGCGTGAACATATATCCGGGCTAGAGGGGTGGGCCGAGTCCAAGCATAGTGAGCCGAGAGAAAGGTGTACGGCCCAAAGGTTTGTGTGGTTGGACCAGTGTTGTGCGACTAAACTTATGATATTCACATGCAATCACGTAACACATAGTATAACAAAACATAGTTTTCCATTACAATCAAACACGTCGACTAGTCACGTATAGTCCAAACAAGTTACATCGAGGCACACAAATAGAGGTTTGAAATACGAGTTGTCACAGACGTGCAGTCTAACATTTACCCTATGTAACTGTGCGACTAGCAGGTGTGCGATGGGCTGGTGTGCAACCAGCCAGTGTGCGAGGTTAATTATATGTATCACATTGTTGTACATCATGCAATTTAGCTTGTACGTCACACTAGTGTGCGACCACCTAGTGTGCGATCAGTTACACTTTACCTAGAATCATGGCAATCAGTTACACCAATTTATATTAGGTTATTTCTAGAATTATCCCAACATGTTTCCAAAATTCAATAACTACAATCATGATCAATTAACATTAAAATAGATCAAAACCGTTTAATTCTTTGATTCGTATGAACCCTAATCATTAACTAAATCATAGGTAACAGTTAATCATATGATCGTCATGCAAATTTCGGATCAATCCATCAAAGATATCATCGAGCATTCATCACTAAATCATGCATTCATAGATCATCAAACCCTAATCATCAACTTTTCACTAATTGAAATGACACAACCATAACTATCAATCCTAGCATCAATTCATTTCATCTCAAATAATCATGAACACATTCCATCATTCGGTTACATCACATATTCATCCAAATCAATCCTAACAGTTTATTCATCAAAAGATATTCATTAAACTCATTCAATCTAGTAATCAGATATTATCAACATCAATCAAGCACATAATTATACACAACCAACATATGTAAGTTCCAAGAAGGATGTCATACTAACCGAGAGATGAGGAATGAAGCGATGTGCTAGAATGTAAGAGATGGGGCTTCGAATAGAGAAGGCAAATTGTCGTTGACTTTGAAGGAAGGGGGCTGCCGTCTGTTCTAGTGAGGGAGAAGGGAATAGAGAGTCTAGGGTTTGTGATGTTTTCTAAAAGAACACAAGGACACCATGCATACCCTTCATGTATGCGTACATCTGCGGGCTGGGCTAGGGATGGTTTGGGCTCGTGGAACCGTTTGGGCCAAGAGCATGGATCACACAACATTAGAGTAGTGTCCGGTTGTGGGGGAGTGTGCGGCCCGACAGTTTTGTGCTACTAGCCTACCATCAACCCATACACATAACAACTTAATAATTTGCAATCATTCAAGCACAATCCAATCACATAATTCATTTCATACAAATTACACATAGATTACATCAAAGCACAAAACGTGAAAAAGGAAATCAGTACAAGAAAGGACACTTGGAATTACGAGTTGTCACATCATCCCCAAGTTGAAAGAAAATTCGTCCCGAAATTTAGCACGTAGTCACCGAGGAAGCTAGTTATGTTGTGTGTTTTCTTGGGGTATCACATCATCCCCACGTTGATTTGGAATTTCGTCCCGAAATTCCGTAGTAGCTTCATTGTTGGACTCATCTTTCTTAAACAACTGAGGATACTTGCGTTTCATCTGGTCTTCTCGTTCCCAGGTGAACTCTGGGCCACGATGGGAGTTCCAATGAACTCGAACAATAGGAATTTTGCTTCATTTAAGAGTCTTGACTTTCTGGTCCATAATTTCCACCGGTTCCTTGACGAAGCGCAACTGGTCGCCGATAGTGAGTTCCTTGAAAGGAATAATGAGTGTCTCATCTGACAGACATTTCTTCAGATTCGACACGTGAAAGACGTTGTGAACACCACTGAGTTCTTCGGGCAAATTCAGTCTGCATGCTACCTTGCCGATTTTCTCAGTGATTTCGAAGGGTCCGACATAACGCAGATTAAGCTTGCCCCGTTTGCCAAAGTGAACCACACCTTTCCAAGGTGAGACTTTAAGTAGCACTCGATCCCCAACCTGGAACTCGAGCAGTTTCCTATGCTTGTCAGCGTAGCTTTTATGACGGTCACGAGCTGCCGCTATTCATTGTCTGATTTGGGCAATCTTTCCCGTTGTGTCAAGAACAAGTTATGGGCCAGTGATTTGACTATCGCCAACTTCAGCCCAACATAGAGGTGATCGGAATTTCCGTCCGTAGAAAGCCTCGAACGGAGCAGCCTTGATGCTGGTGTGGTAACTATTATTGTACGAAAACTCCACCGAAGGCAGATGTCTTTCCCAGCCGTTACCAAAGTCGATAACACATGCTCTAAGCATGTCTTCAAGAGTCTGGATGGTGCGCTCAGTCTGCCCATCCGTCTGCGGATTTTAAGCTGTGCTCATGACTAGATGTGAGCCAAAGGATTTATGCATCGCCTGCCACAAATCAGATGCAAAGCGCGGGTCACGATCAAAAATGATGGAAGTTGGCACTCCGTGCCTAGAAACTACTTCCTTCAAATAGATGTCTGCGAGTGTAGAAAACTTATTCTTTCCTTGATTGCAAGAAAGTGTGCAGACTTAGTCAGTGGATCCACGATCACCCAAATGGTGTTGTTTCCTCGCTGAGATCTAGGTAAACCAGTGACAAAATCCATGGAAATCTGCTCCCATTTCAATGTGGGGATCTCTGGTTGTTGTAGCAGTCCTGATAGCTTCTGGTATTCAATCTTAACCCTAGCACAGCTCAAGTATTTACTAAGATAGGTCGCTATGTTAGCTTTCATGTGGGGCTACCAGTACAAAGTCTTGAGATCCTGGTACATCTTGTCAGATCCTGGATGCACTGAATAACGAGACTTGTGCTTCGTCCATCACTATCTCTCGTAGGTTTCCATAGAATGGAACCAATATATGCTCCATGAAATAGTAAGTACTGTTTTCTTTGAGTTCAAGACGCTTTTCCATGCCCTGCAGGGACTCAACTTTGAGGTTCTCTTCCTTCAATGCTTCAATCTGAGCGTCACGGATCTGGGTAGGAAGATTGGAGTGGATGGTAAGCTGTAACGCATGTACATGCTTAGGTTTGGTTTCCTTTCCACTGAGGGCATCGACCACAACGTTGGTCTTGCCTGGATGATAATTGATTGCGCACTCATAGTCGTTGAGGAGTTTGACCCATTGACGCTGTCTCATGTTCAACTCCTTCTGATCCAAGATATGCTGAAGACTCTTCAGAACGGTGTAGATGGTGCACTTGTTACCGTACAAGTAATGTCTCCATATCTTGAGTGCAAACTCTACTGCTCCCAACTCCAAATCATGGGTAGTGTAGTTTTTTTCGTGAATCTTGAGTTGGCGTGATGCGTAAGCAATGACTTTCTCACGTTGCATCAACACACAACCAAGTCCTTGGATCGACGTGTCGCATTAAACAACAAAATAGTATGTGCCTTCTGGTAGTGAAAGAATGGGTGTACTACAGAGTTTCACCTTTAGCTGTTGAAATGCGGATTCCTGGGCATCACCCCACCGGTAGTTGACACCCTTCTGAGTTAGAGTGGCAAGAGGCTGCGCAATCTTCGAGAAATCCTTGATAAACCTTTGGTAGTAACCCGCCAAACCCAAGAATTGACGGATTTCAGTTGGAGTTCGAGGTGCAGGACAGTTCTTGATCGAGTCAATCTTGGATGGATCGACATGAATCCCATCTTCATTGACTACGTGGCCTAGGAAATGGACTTCACGAAGCCAAAAGTCACATTTCAAAAACCTAGCGTAGAGTTGCTCTGTTCGAAGAAGTTCAAGAATAAGGCGCAGATGATGTTCATGTTCCTCCTGACTCTTAGAATAAATCAGGATGTCGTCGATGAAAACAATAACGAACTTGTCCAAGTATGGTTTGCACGTTCATGAGGTCCATGAAAACCGCAGGTGCGTTTGTAACCCGAAAGGCATAACCAGAAACTCGTAGTGTTTTGGAGATGTCTTCGTCTCGGAATCTCAGCTGATGATAGCCCGATCTCAGATCAATCTTAAAATAGAAGCTCAACCCTCGTAACTGGTCAAACAGGTCATCGATACGTGGAAGAGGATAACGATTCTTCACGGTCACCTTGTTGAGTTCACGGTAGTCTATGCACATACGGAAGGTACCGTCTTTCTTCATGACAAACAAAACTGGGGCTCTGATGTAGAGTAAAATATACACATTTGTCCCGTGTAAATTGTATAATTTTTGTATAGGTTGTATTTGTTTTTATTTAGTTTTTAGTATTATATTACATTATTTTGTGTTGGGCCAGCTCCGGATGCAAATGGAGCGAAAACGAGTAATATGGAAATGACCAGCCAGTTGGGCAGAGTAGACCGCCAGTTGACCAAAGTAAAATTGCCGCTATTTTCCTTGATTGGATCGAGCCCGCTATCTATATATTATTAATAAGAAAAGAAAAAAAAAGCTTGACACTTTTATTTTTGTGGGGGCCGAAATGGGTGTCAGCCCAACAATTTTACGTAAATTGCATGGGCCATGTGAATCAATGTTTATACATATATTGTTAAAGATCATAATGTGACCCTAATGATTCCTATTGGGCCGCACAAAAAGAGATCAATTGGAACATTATTCTGGAGGTGAAAGGCGGCTGTGATTGCTTGGAATATATACACATCAGAAGATACATCAGAAGACGGGAAAGATAGAGGACGCACAATCAGAGACGAGGCGATCATAAGGGCTACACAGTTGGTGATCAAGAGAAAAAAGGTTTACTGGATCGAGTTTCAAGAGTGGGATTTAAGATTCGGGTCGATTAGGCAACGAGTTATTGTTCGGTTTGTTTTACTTTTTGTTTTCAAACTTGATACTATGACTTCTTTGTTATTTGAGACTTGTTTATTATTCCCGTTCTTGACTATGTTCCTTTGCTAATTTTCTAAACTACCTAGGTTAAGATGAATATTTAATAAAGTTTGGATTTCTTTTCGTTTGTTATTGTGTGTATGGGTTTTTCTTAAAAAGTAAAGAACTTTGGAATCTTTAATTTAGTGCGTATGCGTATCTTGTTTTGATTATTGATTGTTTATTCGTTTCACATGAACCTTGGTGAATGTCTTTCATAGTATAGGTTTGTGTTGATTGTTCGAGTCTTTGCGGGTTCGGGTAGTCTTTGGGTGAATTGGCCAATAACCTTAGAAACGGTAAATAAAATATATTTAGAACTTTGTATTCTGCTAATCTTGTCGCTGAGAGGCTCGAGGTTATTAATAGGTCTCGGTTTGATATATAGCTAGGATTAGGTTTTGAGAGAAATCGGTCTTAGTTCCCTAATCATATTCGTGTCTATTAAACTAAATTAAAATCCATAGTTGCCTTAGACTTTCGCGCTGAGAGGTAGATTGTCGGATTAAGGCACTTTTAAAGAAGTTAGAGGACTGAGAGGAAGTCTAACCAACCGGTAGTCATCACAGCCCTGTAGAGTCTCACATGTTTCTTCCTGAGAAGGGTCGGGAGGTCTTAGTAGGGATTTCTTAGAGTTTAGCACACAAAGATCCCGGTTCCATACCACTTTAGTTTCGAATAGAAATCCATTCCTAGTTAAATAGGATTCTAACCTAGGTAGTTATTCGTCACCTCTGGTCTCAGTCTTCATCCAAATTCGCGTCTAGTTAGTTTAGTTAATTAGTTTAAATTTTATTGCAATTTTAGGATTGTTAGAAAACCCCCCAAACAACAAAACAGTTAAGTACAGTTAGATTAGTCAGTCTAGTCAGAGTCTAGTTAACGTAGTCAGTAGAGTCTCGTGGGTTCGATACTCGGACTTACTTAGGCTATACTACATTGACCGGTACACTTGCCGGTTGCGTGGTTTAGGTTTTAGAGAGTCCTAGTTATAAATTTAAAACTTAGAGAGTCTAGTTTAGGGTTTAATTTAGTTAATTTAATTAGACCGCTTTTAGCACATCAGGCTCCCCAGGGCGAAGAGCTACGACGAGTAAAACCCTTGTCCAAGAGTTCCTGTAGTTGCGTGGACAATTCTTCCAATTCAGCTGGGGCTAAACGATAAGGTGCACGAGCTATAGGTGCTGCTCCAGGAGCTAGCTCGATTTGAAACTCGACTTAACGATGAGGCAGAAAACCAGATAATTCTTCAGGGAATACCTCAAGAAAGTCACGTACGATCAGGATCTCTTCAATCTTCTTCTCCTTAGCTGAGGTGTCGGTAACAAGAGCTAGATGGCAGTGTAGCCCTTTCGCAAACACTTCTGGGCCTTAAGGAACGAGATGATACTCACAACAGCGCCACTCTTGTCACCATGAATAGTGAGAGGTTCATCGTTAAGATGAGGAATGCGGACAATCTTCTCCTTGCAGAGTATTTCCGCTCGATGTTGGGATAACCAGTCCATCCCAATGACAACGCCGAAACTACCAAGAACGATGGGGATGAGATCGATAGAAAAAGTCTGACCAACTAGAGCGAGTTTACAACCCTTGACAATGTGTGTGGCCTCAAGGTTTTTACCGTTCGCTAGTTCTACGACATGCTTGGAATTTAGGGGGATTAGGGTACGCTTAAGCATCTGACTAACCATTAAGGACACATAGCTGGTATCGGCTCCCGAATCAAATAAAACAGAAACAAAGTAGTCATCCAGCAGAAACTTACCCGTCACAACATTGGGATCGTTCCTTGCTTCACCTTGCCCAATCAAGAACACACCCCCCTTGGCACCATTATCATCGTTGTTATTCCTGTTGTTGTTCCCATTGCCCTGTTGTTGTTGTTGTTGTGATTCTGATTCAGCTGAGGGCAGTTTCTTTTAAAGTGGCCTTCTGCTCCACACTTGTAACACCCCCTGTTGTTACCCTGTTGCTGCTGTTGGTTCTGGTTTTGTGGGGCAGGTGGCCCTTGTTGCATGGCCCACTGTGGTGCAAGTTACAACGATTGCACTTGGGGTGATTTCCTTTGTACCCACCCTGACTTTGATTAGTAGCAGCCTGCTGGTTGGGACACTTGTAGTCATTGGTCTTTCTCTGCTTAGCCTGAGGCTGTGTAGAGCTTGAACCTTTGTTAGAGTTTCCATCCCACTTACGTTTGTTGTTGCTGGGTGCATCAGTAGTAGCACTAACCCGCTTGGGTGACCTGTTTTGCTCGACTGCCTTATCATTGAGGCGGTGTGATAGTCGTATGATCTGTTGGATCGTGGGGAGGTTCGCTGCAGTTACCATGCTCTGAATCTCTGGTACTAAACCCTTGATGTAGGGCTCAATGCGCTTGTAAGCAGGATTCGCTATATTGGGACACAAAGCGGCCAAATCATTTGATCTTTTCTTGTAGGCTTCAATCTCAGACCCTACCATCTTGAGGTTGTAGAACTCCACCTCTAACTTGTGGATATGATCCCGATGACAATACTCTTCTTTGATCAGTTCCTTGAAGTTGTTCCACGGGGTAGCGTTCGCAACTGCCAACCCTAACATTTGCACTTGTGCGTTCCACCAAGAGAGCACACTTCCTTCGAGTGTTCCGGTCGCAAACTTCACACGATTGTTGACAGGGCATTCACACATCTCGAACACGGACTCGATGTTCACAAACTAGTGAAGAAGACCTATGGCTCCTTCTGTGCCACTGAAAGTACTAGGTCGCCAATCCATGAAGGTCTTGAATGTACATGCTCGAAGCTGAGCAGGTTGACCTGTCACGTGAGAGAGAAGGATATTGTTTAGAACGAATGAATGTCACGAGAGTAAGATCTAACATCCTCGGTTAGGTCGAAATAGCAAGCTTTACCTCCTAGTTGGGCTGCTAAAGCTTCTGCAACCCGTTCGTTGATTAGGGCCGTCAGTTGAGCCTGAGTCAAGTTGAGGTGTCCACTCATGATCTTCACATCTAGAAAAGACAAGTGAGAATGATGACGTAGAGGTGTGAAAAGAAAGGAATTACAGAAGAGAGTGAGCACATAGGATTTCAGGCAAACAGTTAAATGTCAAAGAGAGCAGCACATCAGGGCTAATAGACACCATGCTACTATCCTAACTAGGCATACCATAAGCAACACACCATGCAAAAGTAAACTATCAAGTAGGAAATATAAACATAAATCATACCACCTAAAGTGTTGAGCCTTGCACATGGAGCGAAGTGTCGTTGTGGATCGTTGAGCACTGAGCAGGTTATAGTCTAGTTTTGTCAAAAAGATTTTCCCCTTTTTAAAACCAAGTTCACTATAACCAATAGCTCTGATACCAATCTGTCACACCCTCAAAAATCCACAGGCGGAGTATTACCGCGAGGCGCGTGACTGACCAGGATCATACCACTAATCATACCGAACGACAAGTAAAATAAAGTAAACCATCACAATCCAAACATTTAGTGTTTACGAAACAATATCCCAAAACCAAGTTTAAGTGTTAGCGGAAGCATAAAGTTTAAAACCCATTAAGCAAATTAAAAGTCATAGTGTTTAATACTAGGAACCCAACAGTTGGTTCCCTGCCACAACGTCCGCTCCTCGTGCAAGTTCTAGCCATATACCTATCGACCTGGAAAGCATGCAGCATTGTGTCAACATAAAGTTGGCGAGTTCATAGTTGTTTCGTTTTAGTGTTGTTCCAAAAACCATAATTGTTAAGTTCCTTTGTTCTTTATAGAAACATGTCATGGGGAGCTACCCCACTGTTTTAAACCACTAGACCCGTACCATACCAACTACTGACTATAGTTATGTTGAGTGCCCCGATTCAATGTCTATCATCATTGACTAAGTGCCCAAGTATATTAGTCCACTCCCGTCCTTTGCGGCACGGTGTGAGGTTTGTCAAACCTAATAGCTTTATTTAACTAATAACTCGTTCGCCATTGGCCCGTCGACTAAGTCGGTATAAAAATGAGTAGGGACTTTAAGATAGAGTTGTTATCTAGTATGCTTAAGACATGTATTATAATGGTTGTCTTCCTTCACCAGGAGGAAGGGTTGTACGTATCCTACCCAAGGAGAATACGCAGGTTGCATCCCACCCAAGGGGAATAGTTGTTGTTTAACCCATTTCCAAACCACCGGGAATTACATGCTTTTAAGAAAAGTGTGAACTCACCTTAGATTAGCTCGGCAGACAAAAGTAACATGAGCTAATGTGGTCAACCACCTCCTATTATGGTTACCATACAAGTCAGGTTCGTATTCAAGTAACACACATATAGTTCTACACATATTCTAACATGTTGCATATAAGTAAGGATCATGGTGTAGCACGTATAGCATAACAGTCAAAGCATAAGTTCATATCGAGAGTCCAAACATGCATAGTTGAAGTGAACAGCCCAATGACAAGGATTCGTTACAAGTGTGCGACTCTCGAATGAGTGTGCGAGTCCACTGTTATGCGGCCCAGCAGTTTCCGGCCCACAAACAAGAGTGTGCGGCCACCTCTTAATTGTGCGACTTAAGGGGTGTGCGACTCAACATGGGCCTGTGGTCCAATACTCGTGTGTGGCCCATTCCAAGTTAGTGTGCGACCCAACTTTTTACCCAGTATGGTGTGCGACACACATGCGAGTGTGCGACCACACCATAGTGTGCGGTCGTGTAATATTTGCTTATACGACGTGCAGTCTAACATGTACCATATGTAACTATGCGACTAACAGGTGTGCGATGGGCTGGTGTGCGACCAGCTAGTGTGCGAGGTTAATTATACGTATCACATTGTAGTACATCATGCAATTTAGCTTGTATGGCACACTAGTGTGCGACCACCTAGTGTGCAATCAGTTACACTTTACCTAGAATCATGGCAATCAGTTACACCAATTTATATTTGGTTATTTCCAGAATTATCCCAACATGTTTCCTAAATTGAATAACAACAATCATGATCAATTAACACTAAAATAGATCAAAACCGTTTAATTCTTTGATTCATATGAACCTTAATCATTAACTAAATCACTGGTAACAGTTAATCATATGATCATCATGCAAATTTCGGATCAAACCATCAAAGATATCATCGAGCATTCATCACTAATCTTGCATTAATAGATCATCAAACCCTAATCATCAATTGTTCACTAATTGAAATCACACAACCAAAACTATCGATCCTAGCATCAGTTTGTTTCGTCTCAAATAATCATGAACACATTCCATCATTCGGTTACATCACATATTCATCCAAATCAATCCTAACAGTTTGTTCATCAAAAGATATTCATTAAACTCATGCAATCTAGTAATCGGATATTATCAACATCAATCAAGCACATAATTATACACAAGCATCATATGTAAGTTCCAACAAGGATGTCATACTAACCGAGAGATAAGGAATGAAGCGGTGTGCTAGAATGTAAGAGATGGGGCTTCGAATAGAGAAGGGAAACTGCCGTCGACTTCGAAGGAAGGGGGGCTGCCGTCTGTTCGAGTGAGGGAGAAGGGAAGAGAGAGTCTAGGGTTTGTGATGTTTTCTAAAAGAACACAAGGACACCATGCATACCCTTCATGTATGCGTACATGTGCGGGCTAGGCTAGGGACGGTTTGGGCTCATGGAACCGTTTGGGCCGAGAACATGGATCACACAACATTAGAGAAGTGTGCGGTTGTGGGGGAATGTGCGGCCCGTCAGTTTTGTGCGACTAGCCTACCCCGATACACATAACAACTTAATAATTTGCAATCATTCAAGCACAATCCAATCACATAATTCATTTCATACAAATTACACATAGATTACATCAAAGCACAAAATGTGAAAAAGGAAATCAATACAAGAAAGGACTCTTGGAACTACGAGTTGTCACAAATTATATTGAAGCATGTCTTGGGACTTATTCAAACCTTACAATAACATATACGGATGACTTTATTTAGTTTCATCACGGATCACCCGCCACTCGTTACAAGAACATATTTAACAAACCGTAGAGTATTCAGATTGAAATACTATTTGGAACTCCCATACCGGTCACACCAGCTTCTGAAGAAGGCTTTAAAAGGTTATATGGTACAACCCCAACTCCATTTCTGTTCCTCAAGCTCTCATCAGCATTCCTACCATCAATAATTGTTCCCAATTTTTGCACATTCTCTTTAAATTTTTCATAAGCATCTTTTATCTGTGGATTTGCCTCAAAAGTTGGCTCCATTTTATCCCCAATATATTCCTCATCCGGAGAGTGGTTTGATAACACATCCAAAACTGCCATAACTTGGATGGCTTGACCTTGAGAAGGAAGTGCAGACAAGAGTACATCTTCAGGCTTACATTTAAATTTTTCCCATTCAACATCAGTTGGGTCTTCACATGGCATCTTGACCCGGGCTATGGGGGCCCGGTTAGGAAAGTAACCCGCGTAGTCATACTGCCCAAAGTTCACTGCTGCATGGTGGCCTGATGCTACCCATATGATTGTTGTTAGAATCCAGATAAGGTCTTTTGGTGTATTGAGAATGGGCCACCATGGTTCATCTTGCTTGTCTGCATGACCCACCTTTCGAATCTCGGTCCACCATGCATGAAGCTCTTCATCAGATTTTACAAGATTCTCTTCTGGGTAGTAATGATTCACATAATCGGTAACCCAATTTTTGATAATATCCCAAAGGCGTAAACCATCATTTGCATAAGGGTAATCTTCTATAGATAGCTTCAAACCATGTGGAGAATCTGGATCTTCCACAGCCATGCCCCTTGAGATTAGAAAGTCAGGTGATTAAGTTAAGCTAATTTAACAATGCAAATGATATGTTTATGAGAATTACTTAAGCTCATTTTACAAAACAAAACTTTAATTTTTTTTTAATAAATATTTAATGTACTACAGAACTTATAATGTTGATCTAATAATTTATTTTGATAAAAAAATATACTAAATATTTAATTTATTTCAAATACAGTGGACCATTTTTACTCTATAATTTCCCCTCATCTCATGAGGGGTTCACCCCTTCACCCTTATATTAGAAAACACATAATGAAAACACGTAATGAAACCTATATCTCTTTATAAAAAAAAAAAAGAAAAGAAAAGAAAATACGTTTCCATACTTTATTTAGCATTTGTGGGATGGAAGGGATGAAAAAGATTAGCATTTGCATTGTTGAAGAATGGTTTATCGATTAGGCCCTTGAAAGTAAACTTATGATTCAATACAAAAAAATAATGTTGTTATTACGTAAACAAAAGCATGAATTACCTAGCAATAAGGTCAGCTGGCAATGCTTCCTGGTCAAAACGCCATAGTTGATCATATGCAACTGAACTCAACTCAGTGCCATACTTCCCCAGCGAAAAGCACATTTCGATAGTTCCACCCGCATTTATGAGTGCCCCTCGAGCCAAAGCATTAATGGCCATAGTGTACCGGAAATGAGGGTGTAAGAGACTATGTATTGGGTGCATTTTACTAAGTTGACGATTGGTTGCAATTATATAAGGCTCGGTGCAGCAGTGTGTTCTCAGCCTGAAATTTTTTTTTTAACTCATATTGTAGCATATAATTCAAAAAGATATAATCTGGATCCAATAAGTGGTGGGTGCTTACCAGTGACTAACTAACTGATGGTAGCCACTATCATGAGCAAGAACATGCACCTTAGCAAGCTTCCATAGCCACATACTCGTTGCATCCCAGCCTGGAGTGAACACTTTTTTCCATAGAGGTTTATCATCTTTAGGTGGGCGAACCAACTCGATGGCTATTGGCCTCAATGTTCCAGTTGGAGTAAGGTACATAAGAGTTCTTGATCCATATAGAGTTGTATTTTTTTGTTCTCTAACTTTGTGCACATAAGGCAGAAAGATGTCATGATAATCTAGCATGTAAAGTTTCTTGTTCTCTATTTCCTGCATATGGTTTTTTGACTCCATGCTTAGTTAATGTATAATTCTCTTTTTGGACAACAATATTGTAACAAAAAATAATCTAATACTTTCAACCCCTTTTGACCATTCCCCTTTAGTTAGGTTTCTTATACTAGATAACTAATCATACCTCATCAATAGTGGAAAAGCCTGGGATCATTCCCATTACAATCTCTGTGGTAATCGCTGATTCAGACGGACCGTACTCCTTTGGGTCCAACTTACTTTTCAGTGGCCACTCCTGCACATATTCAGATTGGTAGCGCATATTAATTGTCTTTTAAAATTTCATTTCTTGCTAATAAAATATTCAAAATTAGTTACACATTCAATAATAAATGGCAGGTAGTACATTGTTTTTCTTAATGTATTAGGTATTTTCCTCAATTTGGATATTTTTAATCAATAATAAATGGCAAGTAGTATATTGTTTTTTTTTTTTTTTCAATGTATTAGGTATTTTCC
Source organism: Helianthus annuus (assembly GCF_002127325.2). Lineage (NCBI taxonomy): Eukaryota > Viridiplantae > Streptophyta > Magnoliopsida > Asterales > Asteraceae > Helianthus > Helianthus annuus. The sequence goes on from NC_035443.2 coordinate 163,685,029, forward strand.
TCAATTTTGACATTTTTTTTTCAAATGGCTATATATACTAGAAAAAATTTGTTGACATGGGGTCATTTTTAAGAGGTTTCATTAAGAGATTTCATCTACATCTTATAAACCGTGTAGAGGCATATCTCAGTCGATGATCTGAAATGTTTTGTCATTTCAAATATCGGTTATTTTTTAGAGGAATCTCTGATAAAGCTAGTCACGAGAATTCTTTAACCAGACACCACAATTCCCTTGTATGGCTTATTGAGATGTCACATTTCTCAATTGTTGCTTAATTTCTAGGGCGGTTCCCGCCTTTGATACACTTGTTTTCTACAATACTTTCAAAATAGTTGATTTCCTTTTGTTTAATAATGAAAGGTATGCTGATTAACTATTTGTTATTTTTGAGGGAAGAACATAGAGTGGGAGGACCACTTCTTTCAAAATGCACATAACAATGAAAGCATAAAAGTAATGTCCAGCAATCAAAGATTCTGGGAGCATATTCGTTCAAATCCTATCCTAGAAAACGTTATGTATTACATAGGCGTAGCTGGTTTTGCGGGTGTCATCAAGTGTGGATGTCATAGGATTGATCATGGTCTAATATCAATGGTGGAGTGGTATCCGGAAATATACACATTTCACCTGAAAAGTGGCCAAACATACTTGTCGCACTTGGGAAGTGCAGCATCTCAAGCAAAATGACACAACATTTCACATCTTCAATTGAGATATGCAAGGCACATTTTTTACAATGTAGATGCCGCACTTAGTTATGAGACCTCTTCCAAAAAATACCCTGGTCAATACAACTTTTATAGGATATACCAATTTATATAGAAAAAAAAACACATTTGAAGATTTAACAAGTAACTTCATGTTAATATTTGGAACTTCTAATGCACCATAGGAATCCTATTACTAATCCCGCACATGCAAGGTTACTGAACTATCACCACCTAAAGGGTAATATGAAAATTGATAAACATACCTTGACCAAGGTTATACTCAAAGGATTAATACCAGCTAGAGTTTGGCGACCAAATTCTTCATCGCTAATCCAACCAAACTTATCTCCTGCGCATCAACGAAGGTAAACTTTTTAAACTGACAAAAAGAAAGAAATTAAGAAATTCGATGTGTCTACGAATGTGAGAGCTGTAGTTACTCTTAATCGTCTCAGGAGTCTCAAAACGCAAGACGTTTTTTTGGGTACTTTCTGAATACTTAAAGAGTCTTGGCAACATCTCCTGAAGACGTCCATTGTCATTTAAATTTGGCAATTCAACTCCTATTTTGAACAAAAACTCAATGTTTGTGAAGTCTGAGAATTGCTTATCATCTTCTCTATTTTTTAATGAAGCTGTGGCTGTCGCCAGCGCTAAAAATACAGTCTTGAGATTGAAAGTTCCCTTCTCTACTTCTGAAAAGGCTTCATCCCTTGGAACGTAAACTTCAGTGCTTCTTGATTCTGATAATGGATCTGCATTTGCAGTTTTATTGAGTACTGAGACAATACATAAGCTATAACCATGTTATTTAGATTGCCAAAAAGTATTTTGTATCCATAGAAATTGCTAGGAATCAAGCTGTGAGATTATATATGATTCAGAAAGCTACCAAAGGGTATGTAACCTAGTGGTACCAAAGTGTGATGAAAGTTGTCACCCAAGTTGGTTTTTTTCCTTTTTCTTTTTTTTTTTCTCTACATTGTGTTGTGGCGTGATGGCATTGGTGATTGTTCTCACAAAATTGGTGCGAGTTCAAACCTCCACAAGTAAATAACTAAAATGAAGTAGATAGAACATGCATGATGCAACCCACTACCACTACCTAACTACTGCAAACATTATGAACTAAACTAAAGAAATACAGAAAATAAGTCCTTGTTGCTCATCATGGTGGTGTGCATGCCACGACAAACATGGATGATCCGTATAACTAGTTTCATCCAAAACTACTTTTTGTTAGTGAAGAAGTGAATTGGAATTGAAATTCATTTTAAAGCAATGGATATGATGGATCCTTTTAACTTTCCAAGGAATTCAAGAGTTAAGAGTACACAAAGTTCAGAATGTGTTTTAAGAGAAACAATTATATACCAGATGTAGAGCGAGGCCGACCAGTTTTGCAACGCCTAGGGTAAGGGTGGTCAGTGCCGCCGAGTATCGGGCGTACCAAATCTGAATCCTTGTCTGGATCACCGAGATCGTTATACATATCATAATCATAAATTCTATCTTTCTTTCCCCGAGGAACATCGGCAGCACCCTCGCCTCGAAGAATTGCTAGTTCCTTTTCTCGCAGAGGCTTTAGACCACTTGGCGTCTTTGATGGTACGCATGATAACTGCATGACGCACAACGGTGTAAACACAAAAACATCATCGCAATTAATAAAAAGGTTACACTTAAGGATTTGTTATAGTTTAGTTGCAAAAATGAAGTGTTTTCTTAATAACTTTTTAGGAAACAAGAAAAATTAGGATATACGTTGAATTAGGTTTTTTTACAGAAAACTTTAATAAAAGATTAGTTATAGTTTAAAATTAAAATTCAGAGAATAGAGAATATCTGATGCGAGAATATCAAGTGTCGACTCAATTATGTAATGAAATAAACCCATATTTAGTGTTCATTAAGTTTTGTTTTAATTTATGTCCATTGAGTTGATCATAAAAACTCTATATAAGTTCTCATGTAATTCGTATTGGGGGATAGTTTTTGAGTTTTATAAAATAATTGATTTTTCACTTCAAATTCCGTGCCTTTTGGGTAGAATTTTGGGGGTTGGGGAAGAACTACACGGGTATTCTTAAAATCAACATGTTTGATCTTCGTTTCCGTATCACGCTCTACATCAATATCAATGTATCTACTCTAAGTCTCTAAACTTCTCCTTTTCAAAGTTGAATAACGTTTGATCAAAAGCTTTCAAAGTTTGTTGACCCCTACTCAGTACTCACCACATAAGAAACTTTCAAATAATTTTCTATAGAGTTAATTACCGTTTTTGTCCCTATCGTTTGTAAAAAATCACTATTTCAGTCCATTAGTTTAAAAATTGTGATTTCAGTCTCTGTAGTTTCACTTTCGTAACCATTTCAATTCATTATTCTGTTAAGTACAAGGACTGAAATGCTTACGAAAGTGAAACCACAGAGACTGAAATCACAATTTTTAAACAATAATTAACTCTTTTCTATATATACAATAACATTGGAGAAAATGTCCATGCAAAGTTTGCTCAGATCCGTGGTTGGTTCGAATTTACGGACTGGACCCCAACCCACATTTGCAACGTTGTGTTCTTCAAGTCCGCAAGGGTGGCAATTCGTGTTTTCAAATCAGGTAATTTAAGAAAAAAATATGAAGAGGATTACTCAAAATAGTTTCACGTACGATGAAAATTTTACATCACTTGTTATTATATAGTTGAAAATAAATACCACTTGTTAAAAATCAAAAAGTACTTATCTTCATAATATGTAATCAAGTAGTTCTTAACCTTGTCAACAAAGAAGACACGTTTCTCCGGATTATCATCATTTGAATGAACCCAAGAATTGCAAGAAATGGTAAGAGGGTCGGATAATCCTTCAATTACAACAGATTTCACAAATGTCTCTTTGCCATGTTCGTTTTTGATCCAAATCGCTCCAACTGAACCGAACTCCGTTGGTAGTTCAAATTCTGCTTCATACTTTATATCATTTGGGTTTTTACCCGTAAGGCATGCATCAAGTGTTTTTGTTCCTGTAAGATAGTAAAAGAGTTAAATTGATTTGTTCCATTCGATAGGGTTACGATATATAGAGATAAACCGGGCTTGTGGGATCCATATATACTAAAACACTACATACCATATTCCAATATTCCCACAATATTACCCCGCAGGGAGGAAATCGGACGCTCGGACCAAAAAACAAACACAAACCGAATAATAAAAAACAGAAAATTTAACTTCAATCTTGGTCTGTGACCAGAATCTATGATCTTCGAAAACACCCACAGTCTTCAAAGGGTTTACAAAGCTATATGGCTGCTGACCGTAGTCCTACAAGTGGTGCAACGGAGGACCGTACTCCTAAAGGAGTGGCGGTATGTCGGGCTAGTAGCCGCGGTCTCAGAGTTTGGCGACAATTCAAACCATGGTCTAAGATCGATGGCCGTGGACCATGGTCCGGGTGTCGTGAGTTTGAGGACAATTCAATTCCGAGAAGGAAAAGAAAAGGTAAACAGAAATGGAGAAATCACGTGAAAATAATTGAACTTGCCAAGCAAGAAGAGGAAAAATCAAATGCAAAGAAGCTAAACGAATAAAAATATACAAGCAACCAAGTTCCTAGGTGAAGCAAGCTAGCAATATAGAACCAAATAAAATTCAGTGAGCAAAAGTAGAGATTTTGGAATTTTGTGGGAATTGCGAACTACAAAGCCGGTGTGTGAATGCTAAACATTATCAAAGAAATTGGAAAAGGATTAATAAATTAAAACTACCAAAATGACGCGAACATGTACAGGGAGGCGACAACACACCATGAAGAAGCAACAGTGGCGGCCCGCCGCCATGTCTTGGGTATTTAATAAGCGACGACGGCTAGGGTTTGTTTGTGTGTGGCATGGCGAAGATGGTAGAGAGCCTTGCTTGGTTCTGATAACATGTAAGTTAATAAAAGAGTTGATTGATTCATTCCTTACGATAAGGTGTCAAAATATAGAAATAAACCGACTCGTGAGGTCGATACAAAAGCCCTAAATACTATATTCCAGTAATCCCTCAGTCAGAATATTAATCGCACAGTAAAAAGTTGAATGACAAAACAACGCCATGTCTAGTAGAGCCATATTTGATATTAACAGTCTCCCAAAAAGTAACACAATAATTGTAAGACAAGAATTATGTATTGAGTTTCTGCTTGGCTTTGCAAAAGAAACGCACAACTATAAATATGCATATGGAAACTTGAACTCTACCAAAATATGCAAGAGTTAAATGAAAACTCTTATGAGTTGCAAGAGCTTACAGAACTTCACATTACAAAATGTACCATGGCCGGGTGTGCTCCACGCCTACCCCAAGGCGGGCTATGCCTATAATGGTACTCGGGACACCCTTGGGTACCCATTCGGTTTTCTCGACTACTCCGGCGACACTATCGCATCAGTTCGGGTAGTCATTTGAGTACTTCATGGGTGACAATCAGATATTTGTCCCTTATTGATAGGTGTCATTTAGGTACTTCTTTATTGGTACCCCTATCAGTTTGGTTACTTTTATATAACTTTGGGTAAAAATGTGATGACTATTCCCTTATTGGTTAGCATCATTTGATTACTTTAGGTTTTACTCTTACTACCCTATATATTGAAATGCATATATACATATAGAGATAGTTAAAAGTGTAATTGAGGTGTGGTTGTTTAATTTAAAAAAAAAAAAGATATAAATTACATATATAATTGGTGAGTCTTTAAAAAAAGTTTCAACTAAACCAGTTTTAAGTTTTTTTGCCGGAAATTTTATGGCATGTATTTTTTTTATTATCTTATTTCAAAATTTGATTGGAAATTATTAAAGATTATCATTATCTTCTTAACTGTGCATGAGATGCAATAATAGAATGATATGTTTTTGATAACTAAAACTACAATTTCGATTTCAAAACAATCATTTTAATTTTTACAATCAGTGGTAAACGTTAATTATAAGATGGATGGAAGCTTAATTACATAGCCATTAAAAATGTGTTAGCTTTCTATTTTTGTTAAAGTCAGATCTACAGCCAATACTTGAAATTAAGTGTTTTTCCATGAAAAATAAATCCAATTACTTGAAAATAAAAGAAAGTTAGTTATGAAGTTCGTATAGCTACAGTTAGGACTGTACACCAACCGAAAAGTCAGTAAACCATTTGACGGAAGTTCAATTATTTTCGTAATAGATGAACAAATACAAACAATAAAATTTTATTTGACTAATTAAATGAACAAATACAAACAAATGGCAAGTTAATTCAATTGAATTCATTAACGTTCAATAATATGTTTACGTTCGTTTACATCGGTTCATGATCATTTGTTTAATTTATATTCAGTCATTAAAGTTTTTATTAATATTTTAATATATAGAATATGAGATTTTCTCAGAAAAAAAAAAATATAATTTGAAATTTCAAACAGAGAAGAGAGCCTTTTGATGACTCTGATAATAAGGTTTCGGTTCCACTTCCACTGTTGTTTATAATCATTCTAATAGAAAAGGTAATACTTCTAACAAAGTATATATAGGGTAGGGATAATGTACATTAATTCAGAAATGTGAGAAGTCTATTATAACACTATATATAACATTATATTATAACACCATATAAATACCGTATAACACTATGTAACACCATATAGCACCATATAACACTATATAACAATATATAACACTATACATCTATTATAGACATGCTATCAGACAAAATATATTGTTATATTTGTTATATAGTGTTATATAGTGTTACATAGTGTTATATGGTGTTACATAGCGTTATACGGTGTTTATATGATGTTATATAGTGTTATATATATAGTGTTATAATACATTTCTCACACTTCTGGATTAACGTACAGGATCCTCTACCTGATACTGTAGTATAAATTTGCTCTTTAGTCAAGGTAATACACTAACCGCGGTTAGACTCCTCGGCAACAAGCTCCAAAATAAGCTTGTTTCCAAACAAATCTTGGAAGTTCTCTGTCGCTCCTGGGACTCCACCGACTGTAACCACAACTTTGAGGCCCATGGTTGTGATGATACCACCAGTACTGGATTCGTTAGCGACCGCTTTGATTTGGCTGGTGTGTAGTTTGTAGAAAGTACCCCGCACATGCCTTCTTTATATAGAAGAGTTGGTGATTGATATTACAAAAATGAGAAAGTTACAAAAATCGTCCATGAAAAAATAGTGCATTGCAGCTTTGGTCTAGCAATTAAATATTTACCACAAATGTATTTTTCATAATCTCCCATGGCTTGGTTAACCTTTTAGGTTTTTTTCTTTTTTTTTTCCCAATTTATTTTACTTTTTCTTATTGACAACTAGGTTAGTTACCCGTGCGTTACACGGGCTTAGCTAATAAGTTTTGTAAAAAAATAATCTAAATAAAACTACAAAAAAACATTAAATAAAAGTTGCAACAGTTATTCATAACTCAATAAAAAAAAAAATTCTATACAACATTTGTTGTTTTATTGGTCATACTATTGCTTTTAACTATTGTGAATAAATGAGAAAGTTATTGATATGATCATCATGTTTTAGTGCATGACGTAAAGTTGTTTTAATATATGGATATCGGAAATTTTTATGTTATAAAGTTTAAGGTTTTACGATTTTATATTAAAAGATATTACAAATTATGGTTAACTTTGGAATGATCTATAATTACGTTGTTAAATTTAGTATAAAGCGATAGTTTTTAGACAGTTTTAATGTGTAAGGTACAATTAACATGTAAACCGTAATGTTTTAATTTATATTTTACTTATAAATCAAGATGTATTTTAACACCTTAGTTGAACGCCGTCACGATTTTGGACTCGAACGGTTACAAAATGAGAATATATGTACTCTGATAGTTAATTTTTTATTATTTTGGACTTAACTTATTTAAACCATAAAATAATGCAACAATAATATGTGATCAAACACAAAAAATCATGTTGTAATAAACTTTTTTAATAATTAAGTATAAATCATAAATTAAAAATATTAATATATGACATTATAGGTAATGATTTAGACATATATTAACATAAAGTAGTTGACTGTGTAAAACCTTTGAAACACATTCAAAATTTTAAAATAAACATATAATATAATAATAATTCTTCAACATTATAATATTAATCATAGTCAAAGTAATCAAATTAAAGTAAACAAATAAAAGAAAAACATTTATCTCTCATCTAAATGAAACAAAAGAATGCCAAATGTTCAATTATTAAAAACACTAAATATGTCTTAATTTTAGAAAGGGAAATAAAAACTTGTCAAGTGTACTTTATTTTTATTTGTTAGTATAGCGATATAGGAATTATTAATATAAAGACCTAAGTGAAAAAAAATCAAATCAAGATGACTTTAACACCTTAGTTGAACGTCGTCACCATTTTGGACTCGAACGGTTACAAAATGAGAATATATGTACTTTGATAGTTAATTTTTTTATTATTTTAGACTCAAGTGATTAAAACCATAAAATAGTGTAACAATAATATGTGGTCAAACACAAAAAATCATGTTATAATAAACTTTTTTAAATAATTAAGTATGAAACATAAATTAAAAATATTAATATATGACATTATAGGTAATGATTTAGACATATATTAACATAAAGTAGTTAACTGTGTAAAACCTTTGAAACACATTCAAAATTTTAAAATAAATATATAATATAATAATAATTCATCAGCATTATAATATTAATCATAGTCAAAATAATCAAAGTAAACTAATAAAAAAAACATTTATCTCTCATCTAAATGGAAAAAAGAATGCCAAGTGTCCGATTCTTAAAAACATTAAATAGGTCTTAATTTTAGAAAGGTGAATAAAAACTTGCCAAATGTACTTTATTTTTATTTATTGCTATAGAGATAGGTTAGTTACCCGTGTGTTACACGGACTTAGCTAATAAGTTTTGTAAAAAATAATCTAAGTAAAACTACAAAAAAACATTAAATAAAAGTTGCAACAGTTATTCATAACTCAATAAACAACAACAACAACCATACCCAGTAAATCCCACAAATAGCAGAGCTACGTATAGGGTCTGGGGAGGGTGAGATGTAGACAGGCCTTGCCCCTATCCCTAGGGATAGAGAGGCTGCTTCCAGAGAGACTCTCGGCTCGAAAACGAACAACAAACCAACACAACAAGTCAAAGAATATAGTAAGAATACAGAAATAAGAAGTCGCCAATTACCAAGAAAGTGATCAGAGTAGCATAATATAATGAATATCATGTATCATAGCATACAACATCATTTGGGCATAAACACAATGTAAATCATGTATAATAGCATACAACATCATTTGGGCAATAAACACAAGAAGGTAATCACTGGAAAAGTTCCTTAGAGAATAAGAAAAACCTACGTCTTTGAAATCCACCTAAGACCGCTAGGAGTCCTTGACCCTAATCCTACGCCTCCACGAAGTCCTATCGTGGACCATGTCCTCATAAAGATGCAACTCTAGTTATTCATAACTCAATAAATATTTTATTTGTATACAACATTTGTTGTTTTATTGGTGATACTATTGCTTTTAACCTTTGTGAATAAATGACAAAGTTATTGACATGATCATCATGTTTTAGTGTATGACGTAAAGTTGTTTTAATATGTGGATATCGGAAATTTTTATGTTATAAAGTTTAAGGTTTTACGATTTTATATTAAAAGATATTACAAATTATGGTTAACTTTGGAATGATCTATAATTACGTTGTTAAATTTAGTATATAGCGATAGTTTTTACACAATTTTAATGTGTAAGGTACAATTAACATGTAAACCATATTGTTTTAATTTATATTTACTTACTAATATAAAGACTTAAGTGAAAAAAATCAAATCAAGATGTATTTGAACAGCTTAGTTGAACGCCATCACGATTTTGGACTCGAACGGTTACAAAATGAGAATATATGTATTCTGATAGTTAATTTTTTTTATTATTTTGAACTTAACTGATTAAAACCATAAAATAGTGCAACAATAATATGTGATCAAACACAAAAAATCATGTTGTAATAAACTTTTTTAATAATTAAGTATGAAACATAAATTAAAAATGTTAATATATGACATTATAGGTAATGATTTAGACATATATTAACATAAAGTAGTTGACTGTGAAAAACCTTTGAAACACATTCAAAATTTTAAAATAAACATATAATATAATAATAATTCTTCAACATTATAGTATTAATCATAGTCAATGTAATCAAATCAAAGTAAACAAATAAAAGAAAAACATTTATCTCTCATCTAAATGAAACAAATGAATGCCAAGTATCCAATTTTTAAAAACACTAAATAGGTCTTAATTTTAGAAAGGGGAATAAAAACTTGCCAAATGTACTTTATCTTTATTTATTAGTATAGGGATATAGGGATTATTAACATAAAGACCTAAGTGAAAAAAATAAAATCAAGATGACTTTAACACCTTAGTTGAACGTCGTCACGATTTTGGACTCGAACGGTTACAAAATGAGAATATATGTACTCTGATATTTAATTTTTATTATTATTTTGAACTCAGGTGATTAAAACCATAAAATAGTATAACAATAATATGTGGTCAAACACAAAAAATCATGTTATAATAAACTTTTTTAATAAGTAAGTATTAAACATAAATTAAAAATATTAATATATGACATTTTAGGTAATGATTTAGACATTACCTCATTACCTCAATATAACAAAACCACATGTTGGCGGGAATAGTTGTAAATGGTGGTTCGCCAAAAGTGGCGGCCATCCTTTTTCTTTGTTTCTTTTTTTTTAATATAATAGTGATAGTAATTTATAGGTCTTGCCAAATTACAATTGTATTCTAAGTTTAAAATTACGATTATGCCCCCGGTTCAAAATAAAATTTGTCTTTTGCCCCTTCCTAAATTTATGCTTTTCCCTCAGTAAAAAAAAATATGTTTTTGCCCCAGTTCAAAATAAAATTATGTTTTTTGCCCCAGCTAGGGTCCTGCCAAATTACGATTTGGTTCTCAGTTTAAAATTACGAGTTCACCCCCTGTTCAAAATAAAACTTTGGTTGGCGGGAATAGTTTTGTTATGTGGTTGGCCAAAAGTGGCGGTCACTTTGGGTTTTTTTTCATATAATAGTTATTTATAGGTCCTGCCAAAGTACAATTTTATCCTAAGTTTAAAATTATGATTTTGTCCCCGGTTCAAATTAAAATTTTGGTTTTGCCCCGTGCTTAAATTTACGCTTTTGTCCTCAGTTAAAAAATATGCTTTTGCCCAAGTTCAAATAAAATATTGTTTTGCCCCCAGCTAGAGTCCTGCCAAATTACGATTTGGTTCCCGGTTTAAAATTACGATTTGGCCCCAGGTCAAAATAAAGCTTTCGTTTTGCCCCAAGCTAAAAATTACAATTTCGCCCGCAGTTAAAAAATTACGATTTTGCCCAAATTCAAAATAAAAAATTGGTTTTGCTCTCAGTTAAAAATATTATTTTACCTCCATTATAAAATTATGATTTAACCTCAGCTAAAAATTGCAATCTTGTCATGGTTTTTTTTTTTGGGCAAAACTATGGTAGTGTTTTATTTTAATTGGTTGAGTCAATTTTGTTTTTATTCGTGCGAAACAGCTGCCTAGCACTCGCTAATTGATCCTGACAAATTATTCTTTTGTCCCCAACTCTAAATTAAACGCTTGCCATCGTTTTAATTATTTTTTTTTCATAACTATGATACTGTTTTTCTTTAATTGGTTAACTTGATGTATCTTTTTTTATATCATGTTATAAGTGGCATGTATACCTAACCGACATAAAGGCGTAGATGCTATTAAACTATAAAATATTCGGTTTAGCGCCCCGCAACACGAGCGGCGCATAACTCTAGTTAAATAACATATTTGGACAATGTGGAATATATTAAACATATGCGGCCAAAGTCAAGGTAGATTTTGTTTATTATTGTGATTTGTTCTACATATTATCACATGTTCAGACAATTAAAATCTTTCAAACACATGCGGCCCACCTATATTAACTAATTGGTCTACTATTATATTATATATTATATATATGAATACAAACTCACCATGAACAGTAATTTAATATTTTTGTTTAATATTGTTTTTTTATTTTTCATTATTTTATTGCTATATTACTTTAATTGATTTTAATCATATTTATTATGATATTACTTTTAAGATATGGTCAAAGTATGTGTTATTAAACAAAATACTATAAAAATGAAGGCATATCGGTACCTATTTTTTTCGGTTCAGTTTGGTACGACAGCGATACAATAGGGTGTCAGTTTGTGGAAAGCATTAACAATAAAATTAAATATTGGTACGGATTGATACATATGTTGTTTAATCGGTTTCAATTCGGTTTGGTACGACAACGATACAACGTCTGTTTTCAAAAAAAAAGTTATTGCAATGTTGAAATATAATAAACAAAGAATGCAAATGAACATAACCAATATCCAGTGAACAAGATCATTACTGGTATTGATACTCGTTTTTATTGTTTTCGACTGATGTTATGTTTACTTTTGGAATGATACTGCCGGTACCGTAACGAACCGAACTAATACCGACTGATTCCCGCTGCGAAGCACGGGGGAATCTCACTAGTATATATATTATTGGTCAAGGGTGATAAATAGTTCCTTAATTTTTCTATTTTAGTGGTCTTTTTAAATTAATATACATTAGAAATACATATTGAATTAATAAAGTTAGGTGTTAGAGTGGTTAAGTTGTTTCCTTTTTTTATTTTAGTGGTCTTCTTAATTTAATATATACATTAGAAATACATATTGAATTAATAAAGTGAAGTGTTAGAGTGGTTAAGTTGTTTACTACTATATAAATAATATACTCAAGTTCAATTCTTGAAGTCTTCATTTTTGAATACTTATTTTTTTATATATTAATTTTTTATTTTAATAATTTCTTTTTAATATAAAGTAGTTAACTGTGTAAAACCTTTGAAACACATTCAAAATTTTAAAATAAACATATAATATAATAATAATTCATCAACATTATAATATTAATCATAGTCAAAGTAATCAAAGTAAACAAATAACAAAAACATTTATCTCTCATCTAAATGGAAAAAGAATGCCAAGTGTCCAATTCTTAAAACACTAAATATGTCTTAATTTTAGAAAGGGGAATAAAAACTTGTCAACTGTACTTTATTTTTATTTATTAGTATAGAGAATAGGGATTTTCGACAATAAGTAAATAAATTAATAATTATTTTCCATTTCAGTTTGAAATTTATGGTTAACTAGTATTAAGCACCCCCCGCGTTGAGGCGGGGGCGAGCACTAATGCCACACTACTATCAGCGACCACCGACACTGAAGTTGTGGTGTTAATGCGAAGAATTAAACCGAAACATCGAAACGTGAAACATATAATAAAATTACTAAGTTGATCTAGGACTCGCGCGTTACGATGAACCCGCGTCAATTTTTTCTCGTTTGACAGGTTCATCGTAATCTATATATAATATATATCATTACCACTATACAAACAATAATGCATACATTACAACAACCATTGTATCAATATGTTGCAAATTATATTTATACAAGATTTTGGCTAAATTAATTAGATTATTATAAATAATAATAATTTAAAAATAAAACAACACAACTTTGAATGGATCAAACCGATTGAATATGGTAAAATAATGAAACCATTACTTGATTAGGGTACAACCACTTAAGCACAATTTACAACCATACATGCATACAAAATAGATTGAATTTGGTAAGGTAATGAAACCATTATTATTTGCTTAAGGTACAACCACTTAAGGACAACTTACAATCTATATTTGATTAAGGTACACGCATTTAAGCACAACTTACCACCAAATATGCACACAAATGTTTAAAATTAATAGTATATAATATATAATTTAACAAAGTGTACAACCTTAATACATAAAGGTACAACAAAACTAAGCATGAAATACCATTAATGCAAAAGTTACAACCACTTAAAGCCTAAGTATATTACAAATTGATATTATATAAATGTGTCGTAAACTGAAAAACATAGCAATGAGATTCCGAGGGATTTGTTTGTGTTGCTAAAAGTTTGTATTAAAATTTTTGGTATTTTCGTCCTAAATTTGTGTGTTTCCTTGAAAATTATCAGAAACTTTTGTGAGTAAAAGCCCAATTTTCTAGTAGTATTTTTTAGCGGCAAGAAACGACGTGCCAACAATCGTGACATCGGACGCTGTGGCAAAGGTTAGCTACTCGACCGCCGCTAGCCCCTTGACTCTCCTAGATGCGCGGAAACCCGACCTCCACACGCCCGAAGGCACGACAGTGAAATAATCGGTAAAACCTCGTCTCCTATCCAAGACGAACCAGCGTCACCCGTATTCGCCCTTCACGTGGATGCTGCAGAAAATAATGGGTAGAGTAGGAGTCAAACCTGGGTCACGAAGAACACCAAGTCTTTCCCCAACCACTCCACCACTATCTCATTGGTTTTCTAGTAGTTTTCTAACATTATATTTTCATATCATCATCGTTTTTAACATTTATTTTCATAAATAATAAATATTAGTTTTATTGGCTATTATTATGGTTTTTTTTTTTAAATGTATGTGATAATATATTAAAATTTTCTAAAAGTGGGTAAAATTTAAACTTGAAATAAAAAAGAAATAATAAGATAAAACATTACATAAGCTAGATATTATACTATATATATAGTGTCAGAATTTAGAGAAAACGGTGGAAAGTGTGAGAACGGTGAGAACGCTTAGGGATCGTCCGATCAAACCAAGCTACGGACTAGACTGGCGCGTTGACGTTTTCGTAAATAACACGAATTTGATTAAGTGGACGCGCTTCATTAAGGGTAAAAAGGTCTTTACACTTCTATACCAAAACGCCAACTAATGAATAAAACGCCATCATGGACCAAAAGACATCCCTGTATAAACAAAAACATCCCAGACATAAAAACACACCCTCCAGAAGAACCTGAAACGCCATATTTTCTACGATATACCATTCAATCTACAAACGCCAAAATCCCCAAAACATCAAACACACCTACTAAAAAAAAACCATATTTTACTATATACCAATCATCTTAGAAAACGCCAAAACACTCAAACATCAAAGATTCCAAAAAATCGACGTTTCTTTGAGATACACTATTTCCTTAGTAAAACGCCAAAAATAGCAAATATCGATTCTTGTATATTCAATATTGTTAAACGCCAAGTTACGGAGAATGCATTCTTCCCTGAGGTGCTATTATTGATGGGCAAATAACATTTTGCTGCATGAGATGGACAAATCATAAACAAAAAGTTGTTGGGGTTAGACTTATGTCATTTTTTGTGTTTTGTTATTGATGAATATTATAATGGCATGAAAAAACGAATGACACTGATGAGTTATTTGAAGATACATATTCAAATAAAAAACATATGTCATTTTGTCTTTCCAAACGGCCACAAAAACACAAGCATGACAAAGCCAAAACGCTAGTGAACATGTTTCAAAGAAGAAAGAGACTGATGATAGTGAAGATTTGGAAGATGAATTGTTTGTATTTTTATTTTTTTAATTTTCTTTTTCTGTTGTTTGTTATGTATTTTTCAACTTAGAATAAAAAAATACATTATATTTATAAAACGCCAAACAGTCATAATGCTTGTGAAACGCCACAAATGCAGTAAAACGCCCAAAACTCCCAAACTATAATAAAAGTAATTTGAAGAAGTATTATTATTAAAAGCTATAAAAATGGGGAAAAAACGCCAAAAACTACTTAAAGCCTTTAAAAACGCCAAGCTTTGGGAGATGGAAAGTCTATGACCCTAAAAACTCATAAAAAGCTTAACAAAAAACAGTAAAAATACACAGTAACTAAAAAGACGGCTACTTTATTAAAATCATTTATTATAAATAAAATCCCGCCTAAACAATCTATGGATCGAGAGAACGGTGAGAACGCTTATGGATCGTCAGATCAAAACAATCTATGGACTAGATTGACAATGTGGCGTTTTCGTAAGTAATATCAATTTTATTACGTGGACGCACTTCATTAAGGGTAAAAGGGTCTTTTGACATCTCCACACAAAACGCCATCTCATGAAAATAAAACGCCAAAACAAAAATCACACACCATTCTAGATATAAACGCCATTAGATATAAAACGCCAAACTTAATTACAATAAAATCCCGCCTAAAAAACCGCCAAAAAATCTTATATATACAACATCTCAGACCTTCAATTAAAAACACACACAAAACCCCAAACGCCATATTTAATATATCCCATTCGACTTAGAAACGCCAAAAAACTCAAACATCAAATATCTTCTAAACCAAAAACGTTTTTTGAAATTCAGTTTGGTTGTCTGTAAGCTTTCGCTCAATGTAATGAACAAAATCGTTAAGTGAGGATATTGTCCATTTCATTGAGTAAAATCTTATTGACTTATCCCCAACTTCCATCCAATTTATAACGCCAAAACATACAAAAACATTATTGAGGTTTTTTGTCAATAAAGTTTAGCTGTATGGGGTGGACAACATTGTCAGTTATCTTTCTTAACCGAGGATTAACAATGTTGTCCATCACCATAGAGCAAAACGTTATTGATTTTAGCATGATCAAATTTAGAGTTTTAAGATGGTTTATTTAGTGGCGTTCTTTTTCTCGGTAAAACGCCAAAAAAGTTAAAAAATCAAACATCATTCAATGGAAATTCAAGGATTGCTGGCAGAAAAGGGTGTAAACTCAATAACATTTTGCTGCATGAGATGGACAAATATTATAGAAAAAGAGGCTGATTTCAGACTTTGTGCTTCCACACGACGACAAAAAAACTACTTCGGAAAACAAAAATAAAAAAATCATACGAAAGTCGAAACAGCCAGTGAAGATGCTTCAAAAGAAGAAAGAGACTGGTGACAGTGAAGATTTGGAAGATCAATATATATATTTTTTAATTTTCTTTTTCAGTTGATTGTTATATAATAAAACGCCATATGTAATAAAAACGCCACAAAGCCAAATGCTTGTCAAAACGCTAACATGCCATAAAACGCCCTAGAAACTACCAAACAAGAATAAAATTACTTTGGACAAGTACTATAAAAAACCAAAAAAATAAATAAAAGTAAAATAAAATAAATAAAAAACAAACTTGAAAATGTAACTAGAAACAGTAACAACAAATCAGTATTACTGAAGAGAGGAAAATTTATTATATTAGAATCTAAAATGCCAAACTTGAAAGATGGGACGTGTTACAGACTTCAGAGATAAAGCTTATCAATAACAATAATTACAAAACAGTAAATGAAAAGACGAATACTTTATTATAATAATGCACCGCCTAACTTATGCGCCAAAAAGACATCCTATAAAATGATACGTCTCAGCAACTTCCATTTGATCAAACCAAAAAAACAAACGCCAATACTACTAAATACCACTCACTGTAAAACGCCAAAAATTTTAAAAATCAAAGATGGCTAATATGCTTTCTTGGATATTCAGTATTGTTCTTCGTGAAGTTTCAGTAAATGAATTGTTAGCAGAGGGGAGTAACTCAGTAAGATTTTGCTGCATGAGATGGACAAAAATTCAAGAAAAAGATACTGATGACAGTCATATGGCATTTTGTATTTTTTTTCTTGAAGAAGGCTTGGATTAGGAGAAGAGATCAATGACACTGAAGAGTGGGATGATTATAAAGATGAAGATCAAGATGAAGAAAAAGTGAAAAACCCACCCACACGTCATAGATCTATGTCCCCAAACATCCACAAAAAGCCACTTCAACAGACGAGCAGGCAAAATAATCAAACCGATGGATTCGTTAAGTTTTACATAAAAACGCCATATATTTGGTGACAGTTCTTGTACTATTAAAGAAGAGAGAGACTGATCACAGTGAAGATTGTGAAGAGAGATTCGATTAGGATTTTTAATTTATTTTCTTCACTTGTATTTTTTTTCCTGGGGTTGAAATATAATCTAACAATTGTAAAACGCCAAGATACCACAAACGCCAAAATGTATATAAAAAATAATAGAACAGTGGGCCATATTGTTTAAAACGCCTTGAAAAACGCCATTCAGATAGATTTCCTGAGCCCCTGGGTTCCAATGGCATAGGATTTGAATAAACGCCAAAAACGAAAAAATGTTAATACAATGAAACCATTAAACGCCATTAATTATTGAATTTGGTTAACGCCAAAAATCTTAAACCCCAAAAATTAAAACAATATTGGGAAAAGCGGAACTGGAAAAGCAGAAGATGAAAGGACAAAAAAGCTCCTCCGCCATTCTCTAAGCCGCGTGACACGTGTTGGGCCAGGATGCGTTCTCACCGTTCTCATACTTTTGAGCATTTTCTCCTGATCCCGTTTCTATATATATATATATATATGGAAGGATGTATAGAAAACTTATTTGTGCTAAGAAAACCTAAGAAACCCAATCTATAACCATTGATCAAGATCATCCAATGGCTCATAAATTTTGAAGCTTTTTTTAATTAAATTTAATAGAATGATGAGGTCAACAAGAGTACTTGAAGGGTATTTAGGTAAAATCAACTATAATATTAGTACATTATATATATATATATATATATATATATATATATATATTTTATAATATTGGTGATTTGACTTGCATGGGGAGAGAAAAGAGGTGCGCGAAGATCAAGGTAGAAGTAATCAAAACCAACCCCAAAATTTCAAACAGTCCATTCTTCTTTTCTACCCAAAATCTCATTCTCTCTCAACCATCATAACTCCCAAACCCACCGGAGAAGAAACTGGCACTGGAGAAGAATCTGTCACCGGATAAGAAAGTGGCACCGGAGAAGAAGCTGTCACCGGAGAAGAAGCTCTCACCGGAGAAGAAGCTGTCACCGGAGAAGAAAGTGGCACTGGAGAAGAAGCTGTCACCGGAGAAGAAGCTCTCACCGGAGAAGAAGCTGTCACCGGAGAAGAAGATGTCACCGGAGAAGAAACTCTCACCGGAGAAGAAGCTGTCACCGGAGAAGAAACTCTCACCGGAGAAGAAGAAGAAACTGTCTCGGTTTTTTTTTTTTTTTTGGATTGCCAAGTTACCATTCGGTTATTGCCGGATTTGTCATAATCCAATTATTTACGGTAGAACTGTTGTTATGCACGTTAAATCTATTGTTTTTGGGCTTTTGTTTTGGGCTTGATTTATAACAATAACTTTGTGGTTTGGCCATGTATGTGTAGGTTAAAGATACATCGCGGGAAACAGTGGTGAGTTCGAGAGTACGTCGGAAGGGGTTCCGGCAAACCAACAAACAATAGGTAAGGCTACTGCTTAAAAGAATGAATATTTATTATGTTTTGATTCTTTTTTTTTCGAAAAAAGCTACAGATTTTGAGGATTGGGACTCGGACACACCAATCGCTGAAATACAAAAAAGAAGATTTGGTTTGTTCTTTTTATATTGACTCGTGTTTTCGTAGGTAGTAAGTTGGGTTGATTAAAACATTTCCTAATTTTTTAATAGGAGTGGTGCATACTGATGTGAGCAGCGCAACTCCGCCGGCTATGGGCGAAATGGTATGTATGTTATATTTTGTATATATGATAAGCTAGGTGACTGTAATGTGTTTAACGTTTGTTATTATTCATTTGAGTAGCCAAACAACCAATTGTAGTGGGGAGCACAAGTGAGTAGAGTCAAAAGCATAGAGGTATGAAAAGTTTTATCAAATTAGGTAACATGTGTTAAACCTGCCTTGTTTTTATCATATACAAATTAGGTAAACCTGTCTTATTAGGGTACCATGTGTTAGACGTCTCTTATTAGGTAAACATATTATCGTAACATGTGTTAAATCTGTCTTATTTTTATCAAATTAGCTAACATGTGTTAAACCTGTCTTATTTTTTTTATATAAAAAACATATGAGGTAACCAGTCTTATTTTTATCAACTTAGGTAACATGTGTTAAACCTGCCTTGTTTTTGTCAAAAACAAATTAGGTAAACCTGTCTTATTAGAGTAAAAGTGAACAGACTCAAAAGCATAGACGAATGAAAAATTTGAATGTGATGTGACGGGCACTTGAAACCAAAAATTTGTGCTAACATGTTACATGATTTATAACACTTGTAGCAAGGGGGTTGCTTACAAAAAAGAAGGCACGTGAAGGAGACTGTGGAAGTTCAAGTCAAGAAAACAGATTAGGTAACATGTGTTAAACCTGTCTTATTTATATCAAATTAGATAACATGTGTTAAACCTGCCTTGTTTTTATTTTTTTTTTGAAAATTGAACTTCATTAAAAACAACCAAAACCGACAACTATCTCCAAGGCGGAGAGAGAAGCCGAACACCAAGAAAAAACAATCCAACCAATTACATTACATCAAAGGAACACCAACGATTCCAATCTACTACCCCACCCTTAAACCTATGTTTGTACCATAAAAATCCCAAAGTCTTGATATCCGCAACCATTTCCACCACATTAGACACCTTACTATTAAAGACCTTATCATTCCTGGCTCGCCACAATCTCCAGCATGCAATGATAATGATGCCATGAAGGATCAATTTCTTGACCCCCACCACACCACTATGATCATGTAAATCCACCAAATCCTTGACGTGAAAGACAAACGGTCTAGGAATGTTGCACCAATCGGAAATCGCATTCCACACCCCCACAGCCATAACGCACCCAGTAAGAACATGCTCTATAGTTTCTTCATATGCCTCACACCAAACACAAAACTGGTTATCAATGACAACGTTTCTTCGAACAAGAGCCATCTTAGTTGGAAGGCGATCCAAAAACGCGCGCCACATAAATATGTTGCATTTGTTTGGGACCCAGGAACTCCAATGAAACCCGAAAGAAGGAGCACCGATCACCGAACCACGCAACCATTTCTTTACAGCGGCTACATCGAACCCATCGTTAGACCCATGAGACCACACCCAACTATCCTCTCTATCATCCAAACTAATCACCTGCAATTGAGCCTCTAGCGATTGCTTGTCGAAGACCCCTTCAGAAGTAATCGGGGCTCTAACCCAATCCCAATAAAAAACACGGCTTGTCCCGATGACCTTCACTCCCGCAGCAAGTAAAACACGTTTAGACTTCTCAAGAGCAAATAGAGAAGGAAAAGTATCTTTTAGCGGCTCACTCCCCAACCATGTGTCCAACCAAAATCTAATTTGCCTCCCATTCCCGGGACTACCACGAATAACAAAGTTAAGGCCAACCCCCTCTACCTTATGTTTATTCCAGAAATTAACGCAATTTTTCCACACCCCCGAAATAGCATTGTTCATAGGCGCAATACCCCAACCCCTAGAAGACCCATGAATGGAAACGACTACTCTTCTCCACAACGCATTAGGCTCATTAAGAAACCTCCACAACCACTTAACTAGCATCGCATTATTATTGACCTCAAGAGGCGCTATCCCTAACCCACCTTCTTTAATACCTTTAGTAACATTCTCCCATGAAACCCAACTCATCTTTCGGACATCTTCCGTGCCTCCCCAAAGAAAGCGTCTCATAAGACCTTCTAGCTCACCAATAACCTTTTTAGGCGCCTTGAAAAGGGAGAAATAATATGTTGGAAGACTGTCCAACACCGACTTTATCAAAGTTAACCGACCGGCAATAGATAGGGTATTAGCTTTCCATTTCGAAAGCCGCCGCTTAAACGAAGACACCACCGGTTCCCAGTTCGACACTCTATTCATATTCGCCCCAACCTTGATGCCCAAATACGAAAATGGCAACGCACCCTGCTTACATCCTAAAGACTCGGCCATACCCATCAACTCTGCGTCATCCACTCCCACACCATAAAGCACCGATTTGTGAAGATTTATCTTAAGGCCTGAACAAAGATAAAAAATCCGCAAGATACGCTTCATATTAGTGAAATTAAACGACGACCACTCCCCCATAATCATAGCATCATCCGCGTATAACAAATGAGACAAAGCCGGACCATCGCTAGGAAGCTTGACCCCCTGAAAAGCACCTATATCACATGCCTGCTTTAGCATTCCCGAGAAAGCCTCCATTAAAACAATAAATAAAAAAGGGGAAAGAGGATCTCCCTGTCGTATACCCTTTTGACACCCAAATTCGAAAGTAGGGGAACCATTCACTAAAACAGCGGCTCTAGATGAAACCAAGATACCACGAATCCAGTCACACCAAGTATCAGGAAATCCCATCTGCATCATGACCGATAATAAAAACTCCCAATTAACGTTATCGTATGCCTTATCAAAATCGATCTTGAACAAAAAAATTTTTTTCCCTCTCTTCTTTGCCCAAGCAATAACCTCATTGGTCATCAAAGGACCATCAAGAATATATCTCCCGGATAGAAACGCCGACTGATGCTCAGACACTAGACGACCCAAAATCGGCTTCAACCGGTTTGCCAACGCCTTGGACACCACTTTAATGATGCTCCCGATAAGGCTAATCGGTCTAAAATCCCCCAGACTCGAAGGAGCGCTAACTTTAGGAATCAGTGTAATAAAGGACGACCCAACCCCCGGGCTAAACCGTCTCGCCTCGTGAAAATGGCCCATAATATCAACAAAGTCGGTCACGAATAAGTCCCAAAAATGCCTAATGAATCTAAAATTAAATCCATCAGGACCAGATGCTTTATCCGCGCCACAGTCGAACACTGCTCGTTTTGTTTCCTGCTCTGAGAACTCAGCAACCAACCCTTCAGCGTCCACTAAGCTCAACATGGACAACCCATAACACACAAGCTTCGGCCGATTACTCAACGATTCTTTAAACTTATCCCGGAAAAAACCCATAACCTCTCGTTTAATTATACTCGGATTCGATTCCCACCTACCATTAACCTCCAAACCTGCAAGATGATTAGACGCCTTCCGTTTGTTAATAAACCCATGAAAAAATCTCGAATTATCATCCCCGTGAGTAGCCCAATTACACCGCGCCTTTTGTTTCAAATCCCGATGATTAAAATCATCTAGTTCTCCGATTCGCCGTTTTAACTCTGCCAACGTCCAAACCTCCTCCTCCGATAAAGTTCTACTTTCCAAAGCTAAATCTAAGACACTGAGCTCATGATCCAATAAACGCCTCTCCTCCTTTTCGATCGCTTTAACCTCAGCCACCCAATTGGAAATATTTTTACGTAACACCTTGAACTTCGTCATAAGAATCGAGTCCGGATTACCACTGAACGAGCCATCTTCTAAGGTGCTTCTAACCATTGTACCAAAATCATCCCGACCAAGCCATGAGTTATAGAATCTGAAGGGCTTAGGCCCGAAATTTCTCGAACCCATCTTCAATAGCAAAGGACTATGATCGGACTTATATCTCTCTAAAGCAATGTAATCAACACAAGGCCATTCCATAAAAACCTCCCAGTTCACAAGAATCCTATCAATGCGACTCAATTTCTCACCTGCAACGAAAGTAAAACTCCTCCCTTTCAACAAGTACTCATGAAGGTTCGCCGCATCAATAAAATCATTGAACTCATTAGCCTCAACCACATTAAAACTAGAGTTCCGCCTATCCTCAGCACTTCTGACCGAATTAAAATCCCCAGCCACAATCCACCTACCAACCCCCTCACCAACCAACCCAATAATCTCTGCCCACAGAATCCGTTTAGCAACCAAATTCTGCGGAGCATACACATTAAGCACATGACACGGACACCCACTCCCTTTGATCACCCCGGAAACAAGGAGCCAATTAGTATTTTTCACCACCCTATCCATGACGAACACTTGAGGATCCCAACAAGACAACAAACCTCCCGATCTACCCGTAGAAGCCACCCAATCAAAATTAAACTCCCCAACCCCCCAAAAACGCCCTAAGTTCACCGTATCCAAAGAAGAGCATTGTGTTTCCTGCAACATAAAGAAACTGACCTCATTGTGCGTCCGAAGACGACGAACCCAATCCGCTTTACCATGATTCCCTATACCACGGATATTCAATGAAATAACATTCATTGATCACCGTCTTGATACCCTTCAGTACGCAGGACCTGTTTAACACTCGGCACAAAATCACTCAAGTTTTCAACCCCCAGGGCTTTACTCAACTCCACCGTTGCCGTTGCTTCTAGATCGATTGGCTGATTAACCACTACCTCACTATCATTAACCTCGGCATGAACCGCTACAAATGACCCACTATCCGAACCTCCGGCTGCAACTCTTTGGTTGAGGTATGGAGTCAGGAAACATTCATTACCGACTGCTTCACCACTACCACCCGACTCTGAAGCTTCAGAAATAATACCAATCAATTTGTCCAACCCGAACACGTCATTATTCTCCCTAGGCCTCTTCTTAGGGCGTTCAAGAGAACCACTACCCTCACTTCTATTATTGAATAACGATTTTCTACGGAACTTCTTCCTACCAGTGGATGAAACAGAATGCCTTCCGGTAGGCTCAACCGAACCATGATCACCACCGGCCCCAGAAGTGGTACCGTGACTATTCCCAACCCCGTGTTTATCAACGTTCCCCGACCCTACATCCCTTTGCACCTCCCCCTCCTCAAAATGAACAAACATATTATCATCCTGGTCCACAAGGTCATCGACCCTCTCCTCCTGTGGTGTCTCCGAAGTACCGTCCTCTTCGTCCTCCACTACACAGTCAGGGATCCATTCACCAACTTCTTCATCTACCCAAACACTAAACACTTTACCCCTCCAACTAATATCCACCCGGTCCACAATCCGTTTACACACCTTAGTTGAAACACCAATAAGAGCATACGAAAAATTGTTATCGTCAGCCAACATGTTTGCCGAGTGAACCACCTTACCATACCTGCTGCCAACCGAGTCAAACACTTGGTCTAACGCCAATTGGACCGGTACCCCATGCACTTGAATCCATGCAATACGTTCTTCCTCACTACTAGTATTACCGTCCCAAGGAGCTAAAGACGTGAACCAAACGGACCAAGTAGAATTATCACTAACAAACCTCTCCGCTTCAACACTTTCATTAAAAACCAACACAACAGAAAGTCCTCCCAAATACTTGATTACCACTGATGAGCAACCATTCCTACGAAGCACCTGTTTCAGAGACACCAATGTCTTAAAATCCACCACCCTCCCAACCAAGGCATAACCATTCCATTCAAAAAACCGTTCCACAGCATCGTCGACCCTAATGATGTCGACTTTGTTCCTATTCATCACCGAGTCCGCATACGACCGCCCATGACCAACTGCCGCATTGTTAGACCCATTCAACACCGGACTACCACCCCCTTCGTACACTGCTCCGGAACTATGGTTTGCATGAGACTTCTGATACGTTACATTCGTCTTCCGTATCGGATTACTACCCGCCTTAGACACCTTCTCACCATCCACAAACCGGGCAATCGTGATAAACAGCTTATACGATCCAATCCACACATCCGATAACTCCTCCTCCAATCGCTTAATATCTTTAACCCCTGAGAAGGATACAAACGAAAACCTCTTTCCCCATTTATCTACCTTCCTGGCGATATACGACCCTTCGAAACTACCGTAACCCCCTAGCACCTCCTTAAGATCTTGTGACGAACACTTTGGAGGAAGATTAGACACAAAGAACTTCGATATTACCTTATTGTTACCCCCAACCTGATGGTCCATCCTTCTCCCTTTCCGATGCTGTGCTTGTTCCCATTCTTCTGGATCCGGCCGCCTGTGATCGCCCGACATTGTCGGAGCAATTAGGGTTTTATAAATCTGTGTAAGACATAACAAATTGATGTTAGAATAATATGTTCTTTGTAAGGAATATCGATTATTGCCTTGTTTTTATCAAAAACAAATTACGTAAACCTATCTTATTAGGGTACCATGTGTTAAACCTCTTATTAGGTAAACATATTAGTGTAACATGTGTTAAACCTGTCTTATTTTTATCAAAAACAAATTAGGTAAACCTGTCTTATTAGGGTACCATGTGTTAAACCTCTTTTATTAAGTAAACATATTAGTGTAACATGTGTTAAACCTGCCTTGTTTTATCAAAAACAAATTAGGTAAACCTGTCTTATTAGGGTACCATGTGTTAAACCTCTCCTATTAGGTAAACATATTAGTGTAACATGTGTTAAACCTGTCTTATTTTTATCAAATTATGTAACATGTGTTAAACCTGTCTTATTTTTATCAAATTAGTTAACATGTGTTATGCAGCTATGCTGTCTTATTTTTCCCAAGTTATCTAACACGTGTTAAACTTGTCTTATTTTTATAAAATTAGGTAACATATGTTAAACCTGCCTTAATTTTATCAAAAACATATTAGGTAACCTGTTTTATTTTTATGAAATTAAGTAACATGTGTTAAACCTGTTTTATTTGCAGCAACAAAGAGAATAACAAGATCCCAAACTGGTAAGGTACCTAAAAAGCGAAAGAAAGTAGACGAAGAAATGGACAACGAATGGGATGAAGAAAGCGAAGAAACTAAAGGGGATGTCGTACGTAACATGGTATACCATCTCACTGTGATCTTTGTTCTATGTTACCAGAAGGAGATGTTTGTACGTTACCTGGAGGAGGTAAACCATCCAAGGGGTTCGATGATCAAGGGTTTGGAAATCAAGAGGAAGAAGCTTGATTGGGCCACGACTAGGAACGGTACAAACTGCGGTATCTTCTTATTGAGGCACATGGAAAAGTTCAGGGGGGTGCATGAACCATTTGAAGCTGGGTTTAGTAAGGAAAATAAAAGAGGTGAGAAAGTTGCAGACGAAGTATGCCAGTCATATTCTGTGGTCGCCCTATAACACTTTGAAAGGCAAGATAGAAGCCGCCTCATTTAGGGATGCACGCTGAGTGGGGTAGTGGGGTCTTTTGCTATGATTTTTGTGGTGAACATCTATGGTGGTTTTTGTAGTTGATTGGGTACTACAACTTTTGTTTATAAGGAGTCAACTAGCTGGTGATATATGCGTGGTGGTTTTTGTAACTATCCTAGTTACCACGAATTTTCTTTATTTTAAATTATGGCCATAACCTAAAATACAATATGACCATTCTGGTCTTGTTTGTAATATGTTGGTGTCTGGATGTTAAACAGTTATGGTGGAAAATGTATTTGGTTACCAATTATCAGTTATCAAATTGGCCAACACAATGTTAACACATGTGTTATTAGTTAACATGTTTTATTCATTACCAATTGTAAGCAAGTAGTAGACGAGCATTGGGTGGACAACATATTGTTTCAATTGTAACTTGTGATACTCATTAACAAGTGTAACGTGTGTTACACAGGATGAAGTAGAAAACAAGGTACATACCTTTACTGTTACTTCAAAACAATAAGCAACTGTAACATGTGTTACACATCTTACGTAAGTATATGCAGTACATGGTTGAACATGTAAGTAACATGTGTTACATACGATGTAGTAAATAAAAACAAGGCACATATATACAAACCTTAACATGTTATTTCAATTGGAACATGTGATACTCATTGAAACATGTTAAATAAGTGTATGGAAAACATGTCAACATGCCATTTCAATTGTAACATGTGACACTCATTAACACATGTTATGTAAGTGTATGCTGTTTGTCAACATGTTACTTCAATTGTTACATGTGATAGTCATTAACACATGTTACTTACGTGTAAACAAGGCGGCATCTATACGTGTCCTAGTATTATATGAGCTACAAATGTTACATAAATATAGAGTGCGTAACATGTATATGTATGTAATAACATACATATACATGTAACATGAGTATATGCATCACAAGGCATACGCATGTTACATGTGTGTATGAAACACACTTGGTATATATAAAACACTTAGGATATGTAACATACATCCAAACATGCTAGTATATGTGATTTGTAACACAAGTTACAAAAGTATATGCGACACATGGGAATCATTGTCATGTAATATAATCGAAGTAACCGCATAAAAGCAGTGTTTAACACAAGTAGTACATGATGGTTTCATTGGTTACCAAATTGGTTATGGGGGTGCACCCTTTCCAAAATACAAAAATAGGTCCTTAAACATGAAAAGTGGTAAAGGTAGCATATAAAAGTGGTACCATATACAAGAATATACGCATCTAGTAAAACAAGTTAAGGCAACCATACCATTGTCAAATTACAACCAAAATACATGTTGAAACACGAGCGGGATATTGTTTATGTTTCACATGAAAAGTACATACTTTAAACTAAATAACGAAGAACATACTGAGCATCACCAAATCAACTTGCAAAAAGTATCTTACCTAAACAAAAACAAGTATTGGATAATGCGTGTTACACGCGTAACAGTTTTGCTGTTGTGTCGAGGTGCAAAGTCCAAAATACTGTTACACGTACATAACACGTGTCAAAAATTTGGTGGTTGGTCAGCGATTGTCGTTAGCTAGCAAATGCAACTAAAGGGCAGATGATGACCCCATGTCATTCATAATATCTCAGTGTTTATCTTTGAACTTGGTTGGTAGCTTCTTCATAATATGCCACATGCAAAGCCTGTGACAAGATGTTGTAAAGACTTGTTGAATGGCCTGTTTCATTGACGGGTCTTGGTCGCTTAAGATCAACCGGGGTTCAGTCCCATGTGCTTTCAGGAATGCTTGGAGTACCCATTTATAAGATTCAACAGTCTCATTTAAAAGCAACCCAACACCAAAGGTCACACAATGGATGTAGTTGTCTACACCAGTGAATTGTACAAAAATCATGTTGTACCTAGGAAAAAAAGGGGGTGGGCGGTTAGCATAAAATCATGTTACATGTCAAGGGTAACACATGTAACAAGTGTCAGAACTCAAAATAAAATGCATATCCTTATTCCAACCCTTAACATGATCCAGATACATGTCAGAATGCCTGTTGTTATTTGAAAAAGATAGACAATTTTAAGATGTGTAACACTTGTTACAACTACCTATTGTTTTGAAGTAACAATGAAAAAAGATATCTTTACTGTTACTTCAAAACAATAAGCAATTGTAACATATGTTACACATGTTAGGAAAGAGTTCTAAACGGGCTATGGTTGAACTATGGCGAACTATGCGTTATATGTTAATCAAAGAGTTCTAAACGGGCTATGGTTGAACTCTATTGGAAAGGAAACCGGAGTGTCAAGCGGACAAGCCGGAGGCGACGCACGATTGATGGGTGTGCTTTGAAGGTATGTAACTTGTTTCGTTACATTAAGTAAAGTTGATATTTAAACCATGTATAGTCGTGTTTTAGAATAAAGGCTTGTGTTGATTGAAGTGATATCGTTCACTACTTGAATTAATAGGTTAAGATTAAATAAAGAAGCGTTTGGTGGTCATTAAAAATGGAGGATTCCATAAATGAGCCAACGGGTCGAATAATTAAGTAGTAGGTAGTGTTAGTGTTTTGATAGTTAGCATTTGGCGTTGACAATCACAAGAGCATGAAGCCATAGGATTGGTAATGAAATGCCGGTGATATTAAGCCCCGGATGTTGGGTAAAAGCGCCTTTAGGTTACTAACTCATTGGTAGCAAAAATTGGTATAACTTGGTGGGTTGAATAATTGCATAGTGATTTTAGACATTCGGTCCGTAACTTGAAATTTTGGTATAACAAATGTAATAGACACGTCGGTAATTAAATTACAGACGTGTAGGAAAAAGAATCACTTAAAATGGACCTTCGGATCAAAAGTTACGAGCATTTGAAGTTACAATTATGAAAATCGGAGTTGGGCAGGAAATGCAGGTCAAAAACCTGCACTTGCTGGAAAACCGACTCCCCCGCGCCACGCGACAAGATCCGCTGGATCTGGCGCGACACGCGAGAGCCCTCGCGATACGCGACAAAATGAGCGAGGTCTGGCGCGACACGCGACAGACGTAAATCTGAATTTTTATTTTATTTTTGATGATTTGATGATAGGTCTTGTTTATGCATATTTTAACAATGTCAAAACTAACTTTTTAAGCGGTTTTGACTCTAGGTGATGTTGGCATCATATCGGATGGCGATCAAGCACGTTTTGAAGAACCGTACACAAATTTTGAAGCTTTCGCGCCTATTTAACTATGTTGAATATAATGTCTATGTTGTAAACACTTAACTTGTCATTTTGGGATGTTGAAACTAGTTTGTAGTTAACTCAAATTCTGTTATTGTAAATACTTCCTTTTTGTCTAACTTTAAGGAATGAAGTATTTGTTTTTTTTTTTTAAATGCGTCTTTTACTTTAAAAATCCTAATTAAATGAGACGGGTGTTACAAGTTGGTAATCAGAGCTCAAGGTTGTCAACAAAGTGTGTTCGGTTCAAGCTTGATCGATCATCCGGTAAGAATTAATTATTTATTTTAGTAGATCTTATCACATGTGAGAAAAATAGATGTGAAATAATGTGCACGGGAAGTGTGTGTTAACACACTCAAACCCGGAAAGTGCACTACGGAGGAGCAGAAAATATATTATTATTATAATATGTTAAGTGCTGAGTACCGAGAGTTCATGACCCCTTCCAAGTATGAGACGCTCACCGAGATCATAAATACGGCTCTAGAGAGAGAAATCGAACTTAAAAAGCAAATACAACGGGGTGAACGAAGGGTAGTGGAAGTTAACCCGAGCCCTACAAAGAAGGCTCGAACGACTGAGTCGGTGAAGAAGACAGATGCAAAGGGTGGATCGCCGAGTTGCAAAGTATGTGGAAAGGGGCACAAGGGTGAGTGCCGCTTCAAAGACAAGCCGTGTCCCATATGTGGGAAGACGGGGCACACCGCGTCGTTTTGTCCGGGAAAGGTCTCTGTTAGCTATAAGTGCTACCAACCGGACCATAAGAAGTCCGAATTCCTAGACTTGGTTGGAAAGAAAGAGACCAAAGAATCTCCAACAGAAACTTCAAAGGCGAAGGCCAGGTCCTTCCAACTAACAGCGGCAGAAGCGAAAACAGAACCCGATGTGGTCTCAGGTATATTCGCAATAAACTCGATTCCTGCACGTGTATTATTTGATACGGGTGCGAACAAATCCTTTATTTCACATGGATTTATTTAACATCCTTCGTTTGTATTGACGAAATTATATGTGCCCTTAGAAGTTGAAATAGGGGATAACAAGAGTTTCATAGTGTGTGATGTCTGTCAAGGCTGTAAATTGAGTATTGATGACGAAGAATACTCGATAGATCTAATCCGGATGTCAATGGGAGAATTCCAAGTGGTGGTTGGGATGGATTGGCAATCCCGAAACCACGCAAAAGTCGTGTGTTTCCGTAAAGAGATAAAGCTAACATCTCCGAGCGGAAAACACGTCACCATCTACGGCGAGAAAGGAGGAAATCCTATAATATGTTCGATGTTGAAAGTTCACAAGCTCATAAGGCATGGATGTAGAGCGTTTATGATATACGCGATTGAGCTCGAGAAAGAACCACCGAGGATTGGAGACGTACCGGTGGTACGTGCCTTCGAAGATGTGTTTCCGGAAGACTTACCGGGAATACCGCCTGAACGGGAGGTCGAGTTCGGAATCGAATTTGTTCCGGGTGCGAAACCCGTAGCTAAGGCGCCGTATCGACTCGCACCATCAGAGTTACAAGAACTAATGTCGCAGATACAAGACTTGCTCGATAAAGGGTTTATAAGGCCGAGTGTGTCTCCTTGGGGCGCACCGGTATTGTTCGTGAAAAAGAAGGACGGGAGCATGCGAATGTAGTGTCGGAGCTTGGTTGCTGCAAAGTAGAGCAATAAGCACATCTTCTTAGGGTGTATCGATTACCGGGAGTTAAACAAACTCACGGTAAAGAATCGATACCCGCTTCCGAGAATAGATGATTTATTCGACCAATTACAAGGTGCGAATTGGTTTTCAAAAATCGACCTAGGTTTTGGTTGTGTCCTTATAAACTGCGTTAAATGCGATAACTGCGTTTCGAATAACCGTTGTAAAATAGCGTTGTGGTATGCGTTTAGTATGTGTAAAAATATAGTTTAAAATAGTTAAAACCAATATTTAGATCATCGCTAAGGGTTAACTATTATCGAATCTCAGAGTACAAGCAATTAAGCAAGAAATGACAGATACAAGTAATGACCCGGAAAGTCGGGTTGTGACACCCTCCCATACTTTAGGGAATTTCGTCCCGAAATTAAGGCACAGGCGTAGCGAAGAGTTGTTGGTATTTAGCTTTCATATCACTTTCGAGTTCCCAAGTGAATTCGGCGCCGTGTTTGCCTTCCCAGCGAACCTTCACTATAGGAATGCGGGAGCGTTGAAGTTTCTTGGTCTCTCGGTCCATGATTTCTACTGGCTTTTCCGCAAAGTGTTGAGTTTCGTTAACTTGCTAATCCTCGAGAGGGACATGCAGGTTTTCTTCGGCTAGGCATTTCTTGAGGTTCGAAACGTGGAAAGTCGAATGTACATTACTAAGTTCCTCCGGTAATTCGAGTCTGTAGGCCACTTTGCCAATTCTTTCTAGAATCTTAAAGGGACCAACGTATGGTGGCGCTAGCTTTCCTTTCTTGCCGAATCGGATCACCCCTTTCCAAGGTGAGACCTTTAGGAGTACGTGATCAGCAACTTCAAACTCAAGGGGCTTGCGGCGTTTATCGGCGTAACTCTTTTGACGACTCCGCGCTTTCAAGAGATTGTCTCGTATCTGGAGGATCTTGTCAGTCGTTTTTTGTAATAACCCAGGACCGGTAATTTGCGCGTCTCCAATCTTTTCAAGTTGCCACAAGCCGCCACCGGGCGATTAGCATGAGAATCCTTAAATTTATTACGAAAGAACGAGAGAACCTGTCTCTTAATAATTTGAGGCTTAGTGCACCAAACCCCATTAATATCAAGACCATGAATAGAGTTAGCCGCTTTTCTAGAATTAATCGTAGCGTGAAAGAATTTAGAATTCTCATCACCTTCAAATGCCCACTTTGTACGATGTGTATATTTATTATGATTATGTTGTTTGTTAGTCTGATCAATATATAACTAGCTTTCTTAATAAACCAATGATTGGTTCCGTTAAAATTGACAATTGACAAATATATGATCAAATGTGAACTGATAGGAGATGAATAAGTTCACTTTTTGGTAATGCTAATTGGTAATCGGCCTAAACCCCCCCTTCCTGATTATATACCCCCTTGTGAGAGGAAAACTGTCGGTCCCACGCAGGCCCCACCTGTAAGTATGTGAGAGGAGGGGGGTGAAAAAAGTAGATAAGGGGGGTGTAGAAAGTAGCACCCTTATAAAAATGGTAACATAAAATTATTGATATGTATTGAGCTGGGGATAATGATACTCTACCTACAAGTAAGTTGAATGGTTCATTTTATGAAGCAAGTCTACTATGACAACTACGAATTATATATATTAAACTAGAGTTATGTGCCGCGCGTGTTGCGGGACGCTAAACCGAATATTTCATAGTTTAATAACATGTACGCCTTTATGTTGGTTAGGTATGCATGCTACATATAAAACGACATCATAAATGATATATCAAGTTAACCAATTAAAGAAAAACAAAATCATATTTATGATAAAAAATAATTAAAACGATGGCAAGCGTGTAATTTAGAGTTGTGGGTAAAAGAATAATTTGTCAGGACCAATTAGCGAGTGCTAGGCAGCTGTTTCGCACGAATAAAAAAAAATTGACTCAACCAAGTAAAATAAAACACTACCATGGTTTTGCCCCCAAAAAAACGATGGCAAGATTGCAATTTTTAGCTGAGGTCAAATCATAATTTTATAATGGAGGTAAAATAATATTTTTATCTGAGGGAAAAACCAATTTTTTATTTTGAATTGGGGGCAAAATCGTAATTTTTTAACTGCGGGCGAAATCGTAATTTTTAGCTTGGGGCAAAACCAAAGTTTTATTTTGAACTGGGTGTCAAATCGTAATTTTAAACCGAGAACCAAATCGTAATTTGACAGGACTCTAGCTGGGGCAAAACCATAATTTTATTTGAACCGGGGACAAAATCATAATTTTAATCTTAGGATAAAATTGTAATTTGGCAGGACCTATAAATAACTATTATATGGAAAAAAAAACCAAAGTCGCCGCCACTTTTGGCCAACCACATAACACAACTATTCCCGCCAACCAAAGTTTTATTTTGAACAGTGGCGAACTCGTAATTTTAAACTGAGAACCAAATCGTAATTTGGCAGCACTCTAGCTGGGGCAAAAAGCATAATTTTATTTTGAACTGGAGAAAAGCGTATTTTTTTTAACTGAGGGGAAAAGCATAAATTTAGACAAGGGCAAAAGACAAATTTTATTTTGAACCGGGGGGCATAATCGTAATTTTAAACTTAGGATACAATTGTAATTTGGCAAGACCTATAAGTTACTATCACTATTATATTAAAAAAAAGAAAGAAAGAAAAAGGTTAGCCGCCACTTTTGACCAACCACCAAACATAACTATTCCCGTCCACCATGAAATTTGTATGTGTTGTAAATGTGTATGTACATAACATAGTAATTCGGCACTATTTATAAAATTAATAACGTGTACTTATTAACAAATTTTGAGTTGGGATAACAATATGTCAACAACTATAAGTTGACCATTGGAATATATCATTAGTGGCAGACCAATGATTTATTTTCTGGTGTGAGAATGGGGAATCGGACGGCTTAACCATACTATATGGAGAGGGTTCGGGATTTTTGCATAAAAACATTTAACTTTTTTTAGACCCCCAAGACCATAAGTAAGTTTGTCCTTGTTTATGATCAAAGGCCTGCTTATAAAATCGTATTGATTGAGAAATAAAGGACACTAAGATTATTAATATATATATATATGAGATTCCATAAACACAAATTACAATCGTTGCATAACTCCCTAATTTTTTTTTACTCTTTAATTAGTAGTCATACATAGAGGGGCACAAAACAGGTTTTTCCAAGAACCGGATAGGAACCAGGTCCAGGTTTAGTTAACAAAGTCAAGAATCGGGTTGGATAAGAATCGCTTTCGGTACGTTCGGGATTTTTGACCGGGTTCTGCATCATACATGAATCATTGTATGAGTCCCTAGTTTTTATATCAAAACCATCTATGAGGGCGGTTGAAATTGACATGATAGACCCACCGTTTAGTGGTGGGCCTCCACGTGAATGCAATTGTTGAGATTGGGCCAATTGTTGAGAGTCAAGATGGGGACATGGGGTGCATGGGACTGATGACTGATCCACACGAGAGGCCCAATTGTGAGAACGCATTGGAACTAGTTATGTTTGAAATCTATAAGTTAATAAACATATAAAGAACAAACATAATAAAAACCGATTTCAACCCGACCCTAACCAGCTAAAACCGGTTTGATCCAAACGGTATTTTATTTAGATTGAACATATACTAAACCAGAATCCGGACCGCCTTTTGAAAAAGCAATCGATTTTGTTCATCTCTGGATGGGACTTCATGTTGGGCAACCTACATTCCCTTGATTACCACGAAAGGAAACTGGGCAGCCATAAGCCCACAATTGTGTTTTATCCAAATCAACATGTGAAGGGTAAAAATCACCTCTTTTAATGAAAATACACTCAAGGAAAAAGCCATGTCTCACAAATTCAGCCTAAATTGCAATCTCTCTCTCTCTCTCTCTCTCTCTCTCTCTTTTTTTTTTTTTTTTTGAAACACAAACTGTAACAGCTATCTTTCGTAAAACATGTTTAGAAGTTGAATGACATATTTGGTGTAGGCAAGTGACGAAGGAAAAAACAAATCATATTTTCATAAAAATGAAGTAGGAAACATTAAGCAAAACAAATCATATACAACTTATGTTACCATTACATATATGTCCCCGAACTCAATCATCCATAACCAAAGCATATAGTAAGCAAAACCTTACTCATAGAGTCGTCGCGTATCATCTTTATTTCATTGCACAACCCATAAGCTTGATCCATAAGTAGGGTAGGGACACCCATCACTCATCACTCATAACATCCAATCAAGTTTCGTCATGTCATCAAGCATCATTCCATTACTAGTGATGGATTTTAGTGAAAATGCCCATCACTCACCACACCCAACAATTTCCCTAACAACCCAACAATTTCCCTCAACTTCTTCACGCGTGAAACGTACAACGCGTTTTATGACGCATGCGTGATCATCACCGTCGGCGGCGGTGTTCCACGCTATACAACGCGTGGTCGATCACCCATAACGGGGCGCCCCGTCCCCCCTTAGTAAGTCCTAATTTCGCTTAAGGGTGAGAGGGGTGGTCATCTCTTGAGAAGAGATAAACTCTACACCCACCCAATGATTTCTTGCCATGTCAACTTCTCTATCCAACTCCCCTCTTGCCCTTAATCACAAGGGTTAGTTTATCCAAACCATTAAAAAAAGGGAAAAATGTATGACTGGTTGGAAGAGAGTGCGGCTCACTATACACCCCTCTCTCTCCTCTTCCCTCCTCTCCCCTTGTGCGGTGAAAAATCACCGAATTCAGAGTCACCGCGCGGTGACTTGGTTGATGGCGCCGGTGTACCAACGAGGTAAACTACTTTACCGCATCATTCCCCACACCCACCCCTCTCACCCAAATAGCCTAACTGCAGTTTCTGTCTGACATAACGATGGCAATGCATTAACAAATAATGTTTACAATTTAACAGTATCACAAGCAACAGTGAATATTTCTTGTATTGCAACAAAATCATAAATTTGGACAGGGATCAAGTTGTTGACAAAGGGATGCTGTCATCTATACAGAGAGATTCAAGATATGACTACAAGAAAACGAGATGAACTTCTGTAGTGAAGATAGAACAATCGAGAAAGAGAAGCGTGACTAAAAACACTGATTTGTGCCTCTTTTAAATCCTTATATCTGATCCATCACAACGCTTGACCGAACCTTAACTATTCAGCAATCCATTAAGCAACTAGCATAAATCAGGTACAAAGCCCATATGTTGCTTTAAACTTGACCCAGCTTCAGCCCGCTTCAACCCGCTTCACGCACTATCTCGAACAACAAACAAAAAATGAATTAAACATAACTATGTGACATGTTTGTCATTAAATTGAATAAATTGTATATTTTCAACAGTATGTTAACAAGTAGATAAATCCACAAAACCCATACCTCAAACAGAAACATATGTGAATGTATATAATTGAATTAATACACATCCTTAATTGAATTAATACACATCCTTGACTGGTATATATTTTCTGATATACGAGATACTAAAATTGAAACTAAACTTCAAAACATCTCTGAATGCCTAAATCTCAACTACAAGAAAATTTGCACATAATATAAATGTCACAAGTGAGAAGAACTAGAATGTAACAGAGTATTCACAAATACAAACACAAAGAAACAAAGTTCAAAAATATATATAATAATATATTTGACAAAACTTAAGTGAAAAAAAATATCATGTCCCTTCAACTATTTTGGGCTTATATTTAACCCAGTTACTAGTGCAGCAACCCACTTATGAAATGGATTAATCCCATCAATTATTTTAGGCTTATATATTTAACCCACTTATTCTCAAAAACATATATTCCATCCATATACTCCCTATTGATTTTACTAATACCATTACAAAATTCTAATTTGATATAATCAAACTCAAGCCTAGACCCACCACAGTTCTTGGTCTTATTTGCAATCCAATTATCAAAGTTGACTTTTGAAACCATATATATTCTAGAACAGAATTACTGAAAGTCAACTTTATGGTACATCTCTCTTTACATTTGAGTTTTGGAGGTCGAACTCCAACCGACCTTATTGATACCATTCTAATTATTTCCATTGCTGTTGATGTGGTACCATATGCTCAAAAAGTTGTACCTCTGTTGAAATTTGCTCTCTTCCATGTTTGGCTTGTTATTTTTTGTCATAAGTGTTGTATAGTTGGAGATGTTGTCTTCAACCCAGTCCATTAAGGCTAGCTAAGAATTAGAGAGAAGAAGGGAAAGGGTTCGGCCGGCCCTAACCCGAATGGGCTTTAAGTATTTTAGGCCCAGTTGTTTAGTTACTTGTTTAGCAAGAGACTAACCCTAATTATAGTCTATAAATATATCTCTTGTACTTGTAATCATTATCACTCAATAAAATACAAACCCTAGTTGCCCCCGTGGACGTAGGTTACACACTGTGACCGAACCACGTAAATCTCGTGTCTACTATTCTTATTGCTTTCGTTTATTGATCGTGTGTGTGTGACCTAAATCCTAACAACTGGTATCAGAGCACGGGCTCTTGATCAAGAACACACACCAGCCGCCTACGACCTCCTGCCTCCAGCCGTCGCCGCAAACCCTAATTAGGGTTTCGCCGTCGCCACCTAGCCGCTGCTAGGGTTTCCACGCCGACACCCACCGACCCGCTGCAGTTTCGCAGCTTTGCTCTAGGGCAACCGGGTACCGCCTGTAACACCCCGAAAACGGGCTTGGTAATTAAACTCTGTTAATACTAAAAGACGGGTAACGTACCGTTATTAGTAAAAATAACCCGGCAAATATTTAGATTTAAATAAGAAATCCTAATATTAAATAAAAACGAATCAAAGTTTTTAAGAAATTAAGTTTATAAGATCCTGAGTTAACGGGACTTAAAATAAAACGGGTTATGACTTCCCGAACCCAGTAAGCTAACTAGGAATAATTAACCTAGTTAATAAGTGGGGAATATTGTTAGAAATAAGTAGGTTGTGCCCTACTTAATTAACTAACCAAATTAGAGGGGCCAGTGTTGTTAAAAAATGAAACTTATATTATTGATTTTAATTAAAAACAAAACCAAACATCTCAATTGAGATGTCTGGTCGTACATGGGACGCAGGGGGGCGACCTGAGCTCCTCACCAAGCCCTAGTTCATCACATATTTCACAAAATTGAGGGCTCAAATCAAGCTGAAATCGAAAATTGAGCATAGATTATTGATCCTCATCACAAGAGGATTTCAAGGTATGTAAAATTTGATGAAAACTCTCAACTCGAAATTCTCATGAAATTGGGAAAATCTGAAATTCATGGTTGCATGTTTGTTTTATGATGATTTAGGAACAATATAGTGTCTAGGGACAAACCCTAGACAAATACAAATTGAAATCATGTGAAATTTTAGTAAAATCCATGAACACCATTGTAGGTGATTAGTGGGTTGTGTAGAACTTGATGAACACTAGGATTTCAAATGTTGTTCTAGTGTAATTGGATAATTATGAAGCGATTTCTGATTTGTTGATGTTAACCTTTATATAAAATAGACCGATTGACGTTAAATTTGGCTATATGACAAGTTGCGAACTTGAATATGGATCATGTAAATTTCTGCCCATAAAGTGTTTGTTGAAATGCCTCAAAGAAGGCTCGAAATTAGAATTTTTGTAGTTAAAACACCTAATTGTGATGTTTTGGCTATTATGCAAAATGTGATTAAAAAAAAAGAGAGTTCTAAATGTGATAAAAGTGGTTAGAACTTTGGGTAAAACGGTGGTCTAAACATAACGCCTACCGGGTAATTAAAGAATGCTAAAACTAGTTGACGAACTCGAATATGCAATTAGTATGCTAATGGGCATTTGACTTTTAAAAAAGTCAAACTGACCTACGATGTGATGAATGATAATTAGATATAGAAAATAAGTGAGGTGGAATAGTCGTGATTGTTAATAACTAATTTAACCGCCTTGTAAATGATTGACAATAGTTTGACGCGTAACAAGCTAGGTGAAAGCTTGGAGGAGGGAGCGGGTCAAACGGAGCAAATACGGAAAGAAAAGTGTGGCGTGGATGCGAGGTAAGTGTAATTTACACACTTATGTAGAATACCCGTTTATTCGATACATTGTAAACGTGATAACAATAATATTGGAAATATGGAAATTTGTCAAATATCGACTAATGTAAATCAAGGTTAAAAGGATACCCATGGCGTAAGCCGAAATGGGTTGAATTTGTAAGAAAAGAGTGTAAAAGAAAAAAAGGGGGTATGGTAATAAAATCCGGGATGGGATGGATGTATGAATTGGAGATCAAAAACGATGTTTTTGATTAAATAGATAATGTGGGCATATACTCCAAACGGGTCGAATGGTGGTGATAACACCATTTGACAATATCGACTAATGTGGTTGTCAAGTCTTATGTTAACAGGACCAATTAGCAAATTGGATAATTACGTCACCATTGATGGTGTGATAATGAAAACGAGGTATAAATCGGGTCTACTTATTGGTCCGGGCCAGGTATGCATAATTATGTTGTAGTTAAGAATGCTATTTTGGTCGAATAATTTGAGAGAGAGTCCTTCGTCGTAAAAGGACCAAAATCGACCAAAACGCCCTTGTAAAACCCGTGAGGATCACAATGATATCAATCTAAACTTGTATAAGCGCGGAATTCAAATACAAGTCGATTCAAGAACAATATAAGATCAAATAATAAACAAACAATAAAGAACAATCAAACCGAAACTTGCATTCAACTTAGAAGATGACTGATACAAGATCGATGGAACTCGGTTCCTTGCTTGGTGTCGCCTTTCCTTCTACTCGTAACCAACAACCCCTAATCAAGTGATTAGGGGTGTTTATATACAAAACACATCAGGGCCGAAACCATACTTAGGCCCATGCGACACCTACTCTAGCCCAACCCACAAGTATTTAACCCAAAACATAAACAAACTAGTTACAAGATCAATCCCTATTGTTAACCTACATGAATAAACCTTCAGGTTCTAACAATCTCCCCCTAGGTTTATGCATGCAGGTTCTTCCGACTTCAGCTGCTTTGATGACCACCACTTGCTCTGTCACTACGTCCTCCAAATCCTTCCTTATGAATACGAATCACAGAAGCTACTGCAGACGTCCATCCCTTAGCAATTTCTTCATATTTTTCTGTAGCTCGGATTTGGTTGCTTGCCAGTACTTCAAGATCTTCAACAGCAAGATTCAATAAATCAACCTGATCCACCAAACAGTAACTCTCATCTCCATCACAAACAATTACAGCTTGACCTAGACGTTCATTATACGCCCAAAAATGCATAGTCTTCAGCGCCCCTTTAGGAATCTTTCTCACCAACGGAATCGTCTTTTCCTTGTCAGTAGCGGGCCAATGCACTATCTTCATCCGCTTGTTTGTATATGGATCCCTGATTCCTTTTGCTGGTTTAACAGTGGTATCTGCTGTACGCATCGAGGGAAAACCTTTTGCAACTTCCCTTTTCAATCTCTCGAAGAACATATGACCAGGTCCATTAAGCTTATCATCCACATAAGGTTTATTTACCAAATCTGTTAAGTCTACCTTAGTGAATGACTGAAATTGCCCTGAACGCTTGTACCATTCAACCGGTCCAACTTTTCTCTTAATCCACCACCTGTTACGATCATGATCATAACCCCAGCTAACAACACCAGATCGATTCCCTTTCTTGTCGTAGAGAGTTTCACCAACATCCATCAAATGATGTGTAGCACGTGCATCTTCATCATCAGGATTTGCATTTTTGTTCTTCAGAATTACAAACTCTCTCTTCTTCTTCTTCAACCTCTCTGCTTTCGCTTTCTCTGCTTCTGGATCAGTAACCCTTTCAAAGTACTTTTCCATAGCAGCAGCCTTTTCAGCATTATCTTTCTCAAAAGCTTTCTTTCTGTTCTCTACATCAGTGGGATCAGAAAACTCTTGACCAAATTTCTTTTCAAGCTTCCTCGCAGATCATAAACAATATTAAACAATAGACCAACATCTCCCTGCAGTTGTTCAATTTGTTGATCTTTCTTCACAATGGTGTCTTCAAGTTGTATGATCTTCGCATCTTTATGAATAGAATCTTGTTCGAGCACAACCAAGCGTTTCTTCATATCTCTCATACTTATAAATTCATCATCATCACTGGAATCACTGTCGAAAGGCATTCTGAGTGGTTCAATAGGCCGTTTACCACTTGAACTGCCCGGTTCTTCATGAATAGTACCAGAAGGTCCAGCACTAACAGTATCAGAAGGCCCAGCTTCAGTGTGAGCTTCAACATTAGGTACAGCTTCAGTTTGAACTTCAACATTAGGCACAGCTTCATGCTGAGCTTCAACATTTGCCATAACTGTATCATCACCTTGAATTCCAGCATCAGACTCAAAGAAACTATCTGTAGTAGTGGTGGTGTCATCAACATTTGTTTCGAAATCAAACTTATATAAACCTTCAGCATCTTCAGCAACAGTTACGGATTGATCTTTGCTTCGTTCGATAAACATTCCGGGTCTAGGATCCCGTCTTTTCCTTTTTAGCGGAATATCATCAGAATCCCTTGGGCTTTCTTCAGGCTCTTCAGTAGACACTGACAGATTGGTAGGAGGATTACCCATCGTATCAGCCACTTTCTTTAACAACAGAGCCAAATTCTCAGCAGAAATCACCGGATTAACAGTAGAAACAGCATCAGCACTGACTTCAGGAGGAAGTTCAAAGTCATCATCATCAGAATCACATGCAATCTCAACACCTTCATCGTCAGAGTTAATAGTGATACGCTCTGGCTCTGGCTCATTTTCAATACTCCTTTGAATGTCATGTTCTTCAGCAACTATGGCACGTGCAGGTACGGCTTGTGCCCTGACTGGATTCTCAACAACATCTTCGGTCTCTGCAAACTGACCGAACTTCTCTAATTCAATTAAACCCTCAAACTTCTTTTCTGTTCCTTTCTTTGTTGTAAGAGTACCAAAACAGGAAGGACCCATGGGCTTTAACTCCAGTGTGTTACCCGATCTCCTCAATTCAGGATAACGAGCATTCAGAATCATCTGCACAAACCTAGGATACATCAAAAACTTATCCTTTCGTAGCCCAATAGCATTCCTTTTCATTGCCTCTAGAACGTATCGTGAATAGTTGAACGGCTCATTGGTAATTACACAAATCACTGCAGCCGTCTGCGTTGTGTTTAGTTGATCAATTCCCCCTCGGTTCTCTGTCATGCACAATAGAAACATATGCAATAACAAACGCCAGTATGGATGAACAAATTTTTTGACCAGGGGAGGAAATCTTCCTTCATAGCTTAGACGTGGCAAGATAGCTTCAATTGCTCCAGCAGCAAGCTCGATTGGATCCGTTTCTTGATCATTAAACTGCAACGCTTCCCTGATAACCTGCTCTGTCACGATAATCTTCGTTCCGTCGATCTCAGCAGTTATTGCTCCCTTTCCTTCAACAATTTCCACCTTTGCAGTCTTCCAGAAATCTCGTATAAGACTTTCATACACAACCGGATTGTCTCGAAGAGCGTGAACAATACGGCAAGTATTTAAGCCTTTAATCAAAGACATGTACAACTGCTTGTGCTTTACAGGTGGAGGTGCCAAATACGCAACTTGATTGTGAGAAGCAATAAACTTTAGGTCCATTTTCTGCACATCACACAAAATTTATAAGTTTCCTGATTTAACAGTGATAAAAATCAAAAATAAAACAAACACTGTTACTGTTCACTCGTAACCATGAGTCGCAACCCAAAGTTTCGAGTCGAAACCGTGAGTCGCAACCAGGATAACTGAGTCGCAACCATGAGATTGCGAGTCGCAACCATGAGTCGCAACAGACCAAAATGAGTCGCAACCATGAGTCGCAATCTCGAGGTTGCGAGTCGTAATCATTGGTTTCGAGTCCTGCTGTTCTTGATTGCGACTGGAAACTTCATCGGAAACTTCAACATGTCATCGGAAAACTCATCGGAAACATCAAATCTTCATCGGAATCTTCATAGATTCGCCGGAATCTTCAACAATCCTGCAAAATCTTGAAGAATGACGTCACATTTACCTGTTGATGATCTAACTTGATTGCGAGTCGCAACCGGAATATGAGTCGGAATCTGGTTACGGCCGGAATTTCGAGAGAGAATTCAGTAAAGATTGCGAGTGAATAATGAAATAATGACTCGTAATCACCTTATATATGGCCACTGTTTCTCATGGGCCAAGTCTGTTGGGCTTAGGCCTCATGGACTTGGGCTTTGCAAATATTTTCAGAATTTTGGGCTTAATAAAATGTTTTTCAACAGTAATTTAAACAAACCCAATTAAAATTTGATTTTCAAATAACCCATCAAACCCATTGAGCATTATTTTGCAAAACAAAACCTAAAACAAAAATAAATAATAAAATATTATTTACAAAAATAAAAACAGGAAATTTGCATAGATGCTCAGGGATCAAATCACAGGGTCTCGGGCATGACTTCACTTATCAACACTGATCTACTAGAGGATGATCTAGACAATTGCCAGTATATTTGTCCTCTTAAACTCATCTCCCTAGATCTTTTCCATATAACTGCCTGTATCACCTTTTATCATGTTTTGATATTTTTAATAATGAGCACCCAAACAAATACTAATCAAATCCCGGAATTATACACAGCTCACTCTATCATGCAAGCAGTTTCCCTACCACATATTTCACAAGCCCAATCCAAATTTCTGAAATCTTAACTGGGAATAGGTTGAGAAAAGAACAGAATAGATCTTAGAATGAGATGATATAATATACAGATCAAATGAGTTTTCTCAATTTGATATAGGTTTGTTGGGTTTCTTTTGGGCACTAGAGGGCCTCTTTCGGG
This sequence comes from Helianthus annuus, assembly GCF_002127325.2. Classification (NCBI taxonomy): domain Eukaryota; kingdom Viridiplantae; phylum Streptophyta; class Magnoliopsida; order Asterales; family Asteraceae; genus Helianthus; species Helianthus annuus. Next base: position 163,729,525 of record NC_035443.2, read on the forward strand.
TGTTTAATTGATCTACAGATCGACAACGTACAGCTAGGTCAGCATGTATCTGGATGCAGCAGAAGCTGACGTTGCCTAGCACCTCCAGGTCAGCATGTATCTGGATGCAGCAGAGGAGGTACACGACTTTTTCAGATAAGATTTCAGAATCAGACCGAAATTGTGTGTATCGGGAAAAGCATACAAACATTCAAATAGACATGAGCTAATTCCAAGTGATTTTCTTTTCTGAGGTCATGTACTGGTTTAGTTCTGAACAGAAACAGCCATTGTTTCCAATCTTAAGGATAGAGCCTACCAACACATCATACTAGAGTCAAACAATTTCGATACTGGTCTTACATGAGTCAGCCCTTGACCATAAAGTGAAAATTCATTTCATTTCCCAGTCCAGCCATACTTCCTTTTGAAACTCTTTTTGTATTTTTTTTTTTAATTTTTCAATTTTTTTTGTATTTTTCGATTTTTCTCCCCCTAAATTTGTGCATAAATAAAAAACTACCTAAGAAAAGAAAACTTTATGAACAAATTTACCTACGAAAAACAAAACAAAAACAAAAATATGCTCAATCAGTAAAACGGATCATTTTTAGAAAATCCACAAGCACTCTGAATTTCGAGCTGCTGACAGGTTTAGTGAACAAATCGGCAGTATTTGCATCTGTGTCGATCTGTTCAAGCGTAATCAGACCTCTGTCAAAACAGTCTCGAATGAAATGAACTTTAATATCAATGTGCTTGGTTTTGGAGTGAAAAACAGGATTTCTAACAATTTGTATTGCAGCATCATTATCGCAGTAAATAGTAGTGTTAAGATATGTCAAACCATAATCCTGCAATTGATGTTGCATCCACACCACTTGAGAGCAAGAAGCAGAAGCAGCAACATACTCAGCTTCAGCTGTGGATATCGCCACCGTTTGTTGTTTCTTGCACTGCCAAGAAATGAGCCGATCACCCAAAAATTGACATCCCGCAGAAGTGGATTTCCTGTCACTGTCAGTACCTCCAAAATTGCTGTCAGAGAAAGCAAACAAGTCAAAATTGGAATCTCTCGGATACCACAGGCCAAACCGAGGTCGGCCTTTAAGATACCGAAAGATCCGTTTAACAGCAATAAGATGAGAAGTTTTAGGATTAGCCTGATAGCGTGCACAGTTGCAAACAGCAAACATGATGTCCGGACGGCTAGCAGTGAGATACATCAATGACCCGATCATTGACCTATATTGACGTTGATTTACAGACTCTCCTTCTTCATCTTCAGTCAACAATGGTCTCTCAGCCATAGGTGTCTCAGCAGGCTTTGCATCCGTGAACTTGAACTTTGCCAGCACATCATCCACATACTTCCCTTGATGAATCAGAATTCCTTGCGAACTCTGCTTGACTTGAAGGCCCAAAAACAGAGTCATCTCCCCCAGAGCACTCATTTCAAACTTTTTCTTCATAACTTTCTCGAATTCCTTGCATAGATCCTCGCTTGTTGATCCGAAAATGATATCATCAACGTAGATTTGAACCAAGATTTGATCATTGCCTACCCTCTTGATGAACAGAGTCTGGTCAATAGTGCCACGTGTATATCCATGAGCCAACAGATGTTCTGTTAGGGTGGCATACCAAGCTCGAGGAGCCTGGTGTAACCCATACAGTGCCTTGTCTAACTTGTAGGCATAATCAGGATGATCTGGATGCACGAATCCAGGCGGTTGCTCGACAAATATTTCTTCCTTCACATCTCCATAGAGAAACGCGGTCTTGACATCCATCTGATAAACAGTGAATCCCATGTATGACGCGTACGCTAAAAAGATCCGGATGGCTTCAAGTCGTGCAACCGGAGCATATACTTCATCATAATCCAGTCCTTCGATTTGCCTAAAACCCTGAACCACCAGTCTTGCTTTGTTTCGAACGATGACTCCTGCAGAATCCTGCTTGTTTCGAAATACCCATCTAGTTCCAAGCTTACGCTTTCCTGCTGGCAACTTGACAAGCTTCCATACTCCAAGTTTTTCAAACTGGTTCAGCTCTTCGTGCATAGCATCTACCCAGCCAGGTTCCTGCAAAGCTATATCAATGGTTTTAGGTTCGATTTGTGAAAGATAACTAGAATATAAGCAAGTGTTAATGGTCCCGGATTGACTCCTGGTCAAAATTCCTGCATTTACAGGACCAATCACATTTTCGATTGGATGATTGCGTTGAACGCTCGTCGGTATGGCCAAATCTGGTACCGTCTCCTCTTCAGTGGTGGTGTTGCTACACTCCCCCTCATCAGGTGCACTTGTAGTGTGAATTACAGGAGAAGTGACTGTACAATCCTCAGGGATAGGATCAGGAAACATTGCAGAGTCACTGGTTGATGCACCTTCAGGGGATTGGTTGACCACCGGTGTCGGTGTAGGATGTGGCGTAAACACCATTCCCGGTGGATCAACAGTATGATGCTTCACAATTTCATCCATCTGTACTTCGTCCTCTGTATCTTCAAACGACAATGGTTGTTTTGGAACTGATTCACCTGCAACTGAAACATCACTTGACAAAATGTTAAATGATTTAAACAGAGCAGAATAATCATATAACCAATCTGGACCGACTCTAGCGTCCGTAGCATTCTCTTCAAGCCATTCGATGTTGCACGACTCAACGACTTTCCTAGTTACTTTGTTGTATACCCTATAAGCAGAGCCTTTAGCATATCCAACAAAGTAACATTCGTCACCTTTGACTTCAAACTTTCCATTTGAGTCCATTAGTAATAACACACATGGACAACCAAAAATACGAAAGTGTGAAACCGAAGGTTTATGTCCTTCCAGAATCTCATAAGGGGTTTTCATGTGACGTTTATTAACTAAAGCATGATTCTGGATATAACAAGCCGTGCTAACAGCTTCGGCCCAAAAGAAGCTAGGAAGCTTTGAATCAGCCAGCATGGTACGTGCTGCCTCAATTAGAGTACGATTCCTTCTTTCAGCCACTCCATTCTGTTGTGGAGTGCGAGGCGCACTGAACTGTCGATCAATTCCCTTTTCACTGCAGAACGTATCCAAAGTAACATTCTTGAATTCTGTCCCATTGTCTGATCGAATAACCTTCACCTTAGTACTCGCTTGATTTTCAGCCAATGTAATGAACTGTTTCACCAGTGCAGCAGTTTCGTTTTTGTGACTGAGAAAATACACCCAAGTGTAGCGAGAGTAATCATCGACGATTACTAGACAGTAGGCTTTCTTCCCGATACTCAGCACATTCACTGGACCAAAAAGATCCATGTGAAGTAGTTCGAGTACAGCTTTTGTCGAGGGTACTGGTTTAGACTTGTGAGGTTTTCGATGAGCCTTCCCTTTCGCACAAGCAACACACTTCTCTACCAACATGAAATCCTTGATCGGAAGATCTCGTACCAATTGACCTTTAGCTAGACGATTCAGATTTTTCATATTCACGTGCCCGAGTCGACGGTGCCACAACAAACCATCATGCTCTGAAATCTTCGAGAATAAGCAGGTGATCTCTTCACACGGCTTCTTGTTCATATCAATGACGTAAGCGTTTCCTTTTCTTTCAGCAGTCATCAAGAACCAGTCTTCTGGAATAACGATCCCAGGCTTCAGAACATGACATCCCTTCTTCGTAAAATGAACTGAATTCCCTCTATCACAAATCTGCGAAATACTCAACAGATTGTGTTTCAGTTCTGGAACATAATTGACATTTTCAAAGCTGAGAACACCGTTTTGAACAGTTCCTTTCAAAGTGATTCTGCCAGATTCACCTCCCGCAAATGAGACATATCCACCATTAAATTCTTTGACATTCACAAGCTGGGATAAGTCTCCTGTCATGTGCCTGGAACAGCCACTATCCATGTACCAGAGGCGCACGGTAGTCCTCCACAGCTGTTCCTGCACGAGTAGCGGGATTAGTTAGATTTAGGAACCCAGCCCATAGTGGATATGGGTTTCCCTTGAGCATCGAAATACGTTACTCTTTGCCACACTAAATTCTCTTTGTTTAGAAATTTTGAAACATTTCTGTGTGCTGCCTTTTGATGATATGACTTCATTGGATTGGATTGCATGCCATTGACCTTAGGTTTCCAAAACTGTCTTGACCAGTTAGAATTTAAACTTTCAAAAGCGTTACCAAAATAATTTCTCTGATTACGCTGAAAATTTGTTTGTCGATTCTGATTAAGGCGTTTGGCTGCATTCCAATCCTGATCAGAAGGTCTAGTCCTATGAAGATCTTTGCTCTTCATTGTCTTAGTCCGAGCAGACTTCATAGACTCCGAACATTTAGATCGATTAGACGTAACTTTCTGATTTCGCCCTGATGATTTCTTGTCTGGTGTCCTTGGGAGTCTACCACAATTTCTGGCAATGTGGCCAGCAATGCCACAGTTAAAACAAGTTTGACGCTTCACATTCTGAACATTTTTGACATTAGGTCTCTGCTTGTTCGATTTCATGTGATTCAACGTTTTAGTTTTCTGACCATGTTTGATTTGTGGTTTTTCTTTAATCAACTTTTCTGCTGATGATTTCACCCTTTTATCAACCCCTTTTTCCTTTTCACTTACTCTTGATTCCGAATTTGAACATGTATGAGCTTCATCCAAATGTGTTTTATCAACACATTTATCATCTGAAGCTGATTCAGGTTCACTTTCCGAACAAGAAGAAGTTTCAACAGTATGCTCTTCCTTAATGCATTTCTCGAGTGAAACTGATTCAGGTTCACTTTCTGATCCTGAAGAAGTTTCATCAACTTGCACTTCCTTAATGTTTTTCTCGAGTGAAACTGATTCAGGTTCACTTTCTGATCCTGAAGAAGTTTCATCAACATGCATTTCCTCAGAGCATTTACTTTGTGACACAGGTTCTGATTCATTTGGTAATTCGGTTTCCAATGGGGTCCCACTAGATTCAACATTAGGGACTCCCACTGAGACAGGTTCAGAAGAAGAATCAGGATACACTTGATTTTCTTGAGAAATAGTTTCAGTGGTTTCACTGAATGCATCCTTGGGGACCGCACCTGTAACATTATCACAAGCTGAAACATTTGATATGTTATCATCACAAACATTAGCTGAAAAACTATCATCACCACAAATATTGTTCAAATCATCCACACAAACATTATCAGTTTTGCCCAAAACAGCAGGCTCACAAGACGAAACAAACGCAGAAAACGACGCAAACAAAGAATTGGTAAAAGCAATGTCTGACTCAGTTGGTTCAGAATAATATTCAAAATAAGGTTCAGAAATGTTTGAAACAATAACTGGTTCACTCCCATGAACATCATCACATCTTACTTCTGAGCTATCATCTGCACATGACAACGAGATGTTAGGATCAATTGTGCCTTTAGGAATAAACTTTAAAGGCGAGGGCTTTTGTGGCTCAACAGTTTTGTTGTGAACAGACGATTTGCTAGATGAGCCATAAGTCATTTTGCTTTCATTCAAGATCTCCTCCTCAGACATTGGCAAATAAGTGTAATTGTTATTGTATGGAGGAGGAGTCTGATTGTAACCCAAACCCGACCCTTTCTTCTTAGAGTAAGCCAATTGTTCAGCACACAGATTTTTTATTAACTTACTGGAGGAATCAAATTTCTTGATGTTTAATTGATTGATTTGGTATTTGTCTCTTACACTCTCCAGTTCCTTAGTTACTTCACATAATTTTTCTTTGACTATCATTAGTTGGCCTTTAGCTACACTGACATCGTCCTTTAGTTGAACGATGTCCTTACGCTGAGCTTCGACTTTTTCTTTGAAAAGTTTTTCATTTTTTGTTAAAGTGAAATTTTTTCTTTTAATTTCATTGTAATCTTCGATTAGCTCAGCGTTGTGTATTCTATAAGCCTCAACACGTTCCCTACATTCAGGAGTGCAGAAAACTGAAAGTACCTCTTCTTTGGTGAGACCTTTGACAGGTGCTGACAGGATTTGAGTCATGAAAGCGAAATCGTCAGCAGCAGTCTCTTCCTGTGGCTCAGGGTCATGCTCGTTTGAGGTCATGAAAGCAATGTTAGAAGTTGCAGCTTGATTATCTGGAGCTGATATGTTCAGACGCTCAATCTCAGAGGACCAGTCAAAGTTGACATTTGGCTGCACCACCAGCGCTTGTGCTAATCCCTGCGGCTGTGGACTTCCAGAGGCAGCTGCATCTGCTATACTTGCAGTAGACACAAGAGCCCTTTCTCGATTAGGAGTAGCTGGTTGTGCAGGAATAGTAGGATTCTGATCTCTGTTCATGGGTGGCTTCGGGCAGTTCCTAGCATAGTGTCCTTCCTCATGACAGTTGTAACATCGAAGATTGAAGGGCACTTTAGAAGCTCCATTCCAAGCGTTGCCCCACCTGTTTTTACCCGTTTTCTTCACAAACTTTTGAGCTCTGAATGCCGCCATTGCCATTTGCCAGGTGATATCCATTTCTTCAACATCATCTGGATGAATCTGTGACAAATCATCTTGACTCCACTTTGGTGGATCAAGCTTCCCTGCAAGAAAAGCATTCAAACAGTTGATTACAGAAGCTGCTATGTCTAGCTTTTCCTTTGACTGACTTGCAAAAAATGCCATCATCTCATTGTTCGTAGAGTGAGCAGAAGCAGAGGCAGCAGCAGAAGCCTTTCCAGCATTTTGAACTGAAGCTGGAGAAGCTGAAGAGACGATTTGATTTGAGGATCCAGATTGAGAGACAGAGGAATTGTTGCGAAACATTTGAAATCCTCCTTGTGATAGAAGAGCTGTGTTGCTGTCGCTAGACGTGGTTGGAGCTATTGAGAAACCGGCAGCCAGCATGCTGTTCTTGTAGTTAGTCTCTCTCTGCTTGTCATCCAATTCACAAGCTTTGATGTGCGAGATCATCTCAGACAGGGTACATCTTGCAAGATCTTTAGTCTTCTTGATCATAGCAACATGATGATCCCAACTCTTGGGCAAAGCATTGAGAAGTTGTCTGTTGGTGGAGGCGTTTGAGGTATGAATTTCTTCCATCTGCATTTGAGTCACCAGCTTGACAAACCTTTGGATCTGATTATCTACTGTTTCACCATAAATATGGTTGAAATTGTTGAAATTTTGTTGCAGCAAGTTCCTTCGACTTTCTTTCATATCTTCGTTACCTTCATACACTTCTACCAGAGAGTCCCATAGTTCCTTGGCAGATTTGCAGGTGCGAAAGCCCATGGCAATATTAGGACCCAAACCCATGGTCAAGTAAGAGAAAGCTCGATCATCTTCTTCAACAATAAGCAAATCATCTTCAGTGTATTGTTCTCGAGGCTTCTTAACTTTAACATCAGGTTCTGTAGGACTTTCCATCATAATTTCCCTAGGTCCCCTCAAGATGCTGCGCCATAGCTTGTAATCTTTAACCTTAAGATGCTGTTCAAAGCGCCACTTCCACTCGGGAAAGTCGTTGGCATCAGTTAGCCTAGGAATGCGTGATGTGGTCCCAAGCTTTGAATCAAGTTCTTGTTGCTGAGTTAGGGTAGACAATTCACTGTTGGTGGTTGACATTGTTAATTAATCAGTTAATTAATTAATTAATTTTATTTAGTCCAAAGTCAACAGTCCAAATGTCCGTCACAATGTGTCGTTGCGAGTCGAAACGAGGTTGCGAGTCAAAAACTTCTGTTGATTGCGAGTCGTAATGACGATGGTTGCGAGTCAAGTCAAACTGTGGATGCGAGTCGTAACCGAAGTGGTTGCGAGTCGTAACAAAACAGGATGAGCCGAAACCACAGTTGCGAGTGAAGGTCAAACAGCTGGTTGCGAGTCGTAACAAAACAGGATGAACCGAAACCAAGGCTGATTGCGAGTCGTAACTGGGCAGGATGAACCGAAACCAGCAGCTGTTGCGAGTCGTAACTGAAACGTGATGAACCGCAACTAAGAGATTGCGAGTCGTAACCTGCAAAACAAAAGTGATAAGAACTGTTTACTCGCAATCCCGACTTTTCAGCAAATTCCAAAATTCAAAGATATTGTAATCTTTGAATCTGTTGCACCGAAATCCCGAAAAATCAGCAAACACCAATGCTGAAATCAACAGAACCAAAATCAGTGATTTTTCAATGAATTTTTAAGAACAGTCGATGAACAGATCTGCAAACACACTTCAACAAACCGGATCAGTAATATATGAAACTTCTTGAATCCGATTGATATCAAACCGAGCCCTTGAATGGCTTCAATGGCTCTGATACCAATTGTAAAACCCGTGAGGATCACAATGATATCAATCTAAACTTGTATAAGCGCGGAATTCAAATACAAGTCGATTCAAGAACAATATAAGATCAAATAATAAACAAACAATAAAGAACAATCAAACCGAAACTTGCATTCAACTTAGAAGATGACTGATACAAGATCGATGGAACTCGGTTCCTTGCTTGGTGTCGCCTTTCCTTCTACTCGTAACCAACAACCCCTAATCAAGTGATTAGGGGTGTTTATATACAAAACACATCAGGGCCGAAACCATACTTAGGCCCATGCGACACCTACTCTAGCCCAACCCACAAGTATTTAACCCAAAACATAAACAAACTAGTTACAAGATCAATCCCTATTGTTAACCTACATGAATAAACCTTCAGGTTCTAACAGCCCTTGTAGGCTAAGTTGAACAAACAACCCTTAAAGGTTGTTTGGAAGCGAATTTCATGATTAGATAAATACTTAGAATAAGTATAGAAGTTGAAAGATGTAATATGTTAGTCAAAAGGCACTATTTTAGTTTTTGCCGTAAATTAATGAACCAAGAGGTAAAAATTTGGTTTATATTGATCACCACATTAAACTCACCTTAAATACAGTTGTGGTGGGAGATTTTAGAATAAGAAATGTGGTGATGGAATGTTAGAAGCAATCGAAAGCGATTTTAGGTTCGAAAGTGCTTAAATACCCTTAACGGGTCAAAATAAGCATACGAGCGAAAACGGACTTAAATGGTGTAATAAACCTATGATTAGAACCTAACATAGTAGGTAACATTAATTTGAAGAAGTGTATGAGATATAGGAATCAAATAAATACGTTTGTTTGATAAAATGCATAAACGGGTTAAAATTCGGTAAAAAGGTAACGAGTCGAATGCTTAGAAGTCTCAAAATCTCTTATGTTGGATGTGGGATTTTAACTCCATAAGATGGAGGATTAAATTACGGACGCGTAGGAAAAAGAATCGGGTAAAACGGATCAATAACGAAGAAGTTATGGCCGTTTCCGTAAAATCCGGTCGTGCTGAGAATATGCAGCAACCAGCTGCAACAATCTGTCAAAAAGAGACCGTGGCGTAGCGCCACGGCCATGGTCGCGCGTGGCGACGGCCTAAATTCTGAAAATATTGATTTTTTTTGTTTATTTCGAATATTTGAGCCGATTAACTTGTTGTACTTGTTATTTAACTATCAAAACTGACTTCTAAGTTGGTTTTGATCATAGGTGAATGTCGAGAGTGCACGGATGAAGATCAAGCGTCGAGCAAGAACCGAACACGATTACGAAATAAGCTTCCGCACTATGTATCGTTATTATGTTAAACGACGAACGTACACGTGATATGTTGTATACTTTTAAATTGTAAAAAGTTTTTAACAAACCCGTAATTTCCAATGCATATATAATCTTAATTACATGATTGTTTTTGTAAATGATACGTAAAACCTTAATTTATAAGAACGGGTGTTACACCGCCGCCGCCACCTAACCCAGAGTAGGGTTTTGCCATCAGCCGCCTAACATCTTCCCGGAACCGCAGAACCACCGCCGCCGCTAACCAGTTTAGGGTTTCCAGCCGCCGTCGTTCAAACAGAAGGGTTTCTTTACCGATTTTCGCTGCTGCGTATTTCAGATTTCCTACACGTTTTTCGAGGTTAGATTTCAGGGTTGTTTTTCAGTTTTTCTCTCACGTTCTCTGGTTAGTTTCTGTTATTCAGCAAAGATGTCTGATGATGGAAAAGTCAGAATTGAGAAGTTTGATGAGAAGAATTTCGGATGGTGGAAGATGCAAATCAAGGATTTGCAGATACAGAAGGATCTGGATGCAGCCTTAGAGCCTCCTCCTAATCCTGTAACGGATAAGTGGACAGCCATTGACAAGAAGACTATGTCAACTATCAGGCTCACTCTTTCTATGAATGTTGACTACAATATTTCTGAACAAACCTCATCACGAGGAATAATCGAGGCTTTGTCAAATATGTATGAGAAGCCGTCTCCTGCCAACAAGGTGTTTCTGATACGGGAGTTTGTCAACACCCGCATGAAAGAGGGAAGTTCTGTTATTGAGCATATTAATTTGTTTAAATCTCATTTATCTCATTTGAATTCAGTAAAATTCAAGATAGATGATGAATTGCAAGCATGCCTGCTCTTGTCCTCATTACCTGACAGCTGGTCAGGAACTATTACTGCAGTCACTGGGGCAGTTGAGACCCTCACTTTTGCTAAAGTACATGATTTGATATTGAATAAGGACTCAAGAAGGAGGAATTCTGGAGAGACAAGTTCGTTGCTCAGTATTGAGGGGAGAGGGAGAAGTAATAATAGAGGTGGAAATAGAGGAAGGTCAAACTCAAAAAGATGAAGCAAGTCAAGACCAGCAAAACCAAGAAAATACATACAGTGCTGGAACTGTGATGAGCATGGACACTTTAGAAGTCAAAGTACTAAACCTCCTATAGACAAAAAGGAGGTGAATGCTACCACAGCTTTAGATTCAGAGGATGCCCTTATTTGCTATGTCTAAAATATTGTTGAAGATTGGATTATGGATTCAGGAGCATCGTTTCATGCTACTTCTAGCATAAAGAAGATGAAGAATCTACGAACAGGTAACTTTGGTAAAGTTCGTTTGGCTAATAATCACAGTGTTGATATTATAGGAGTTGGAGACATAGATTTAAAAACACCATTGGGAACCATTTGGACCTTGAAGAATGTTCGGGTCATTCCTGGTTTGAAGAGGATGTTGATATCCATTGGTCAGCTTGATGATCAGGGATATGATGTCCACTTTGGTAGAGGACAATGGAAAGTTATTAAGGGCAATATGGTCATTGCTAGAGGAAAGAAGAGGGGTACTTTATACATGGTCGAGGTGCCAACCAATGGGGTTAATGCAGTGTCTGATGGGCCGAGTCTATCAAAGTTATGGCATCAACGACTCGGCCACATGAGTGAAAAGGGGATGAAGATGCCCGTTACCAAGGGAAAGCATCCAGAACTGAAACAGGTCGAGTCTGAGTTTTGTGTACCGTGCATCCTTGGAAAGAAAAAGAATGTGACTTTTGTGAAGACAGAGAGAGCACCAAAAGCTCAGAAATTGGAGTTGATTCACTCAGACGTGTACGGGCCGACATCAGTTGCTTCACCTGGAGGATCTCGCTATTATGTGACCTTCATAGACGATTCAACACGCAAGGTATGGGTTTACATTCTTAAACATAAATCTGAAGTTTTTGATAAATTTAAGAAATGGAAATCTGCAGTTGAACTTGAAACTGATTTAAAGGTGAAATGCTTGAAGTCTGACAACGGAGGTAAATATATCAGTAAAGAATTTACAGATTATTGTGCTGAGAGAGGGATCAAGATGATAAATACAGTTCCTGGAACTACGCAACAGAATGGGGTTGCAGAGAGGATGAACAGAACATTGTGTGAGAGAGCCAGGAGTATGAGATTGAATGTAGGGCTCCCAAAGATGTTCTGGGCTGATGCGGTTAACACCGCGGCTTATCTTATCAATCGTGGGACTTCAGTACTGTTGGGATTCAAGATTCCTCAGGAAGAATGGAAGGGAAAAGCAGTTGAGTATGATCACCTGAGAATCTTCGGGTGTAGTGCTTATGATATTGATCTTGAAGGTGACAAGTTAGATGCTGATGTGCACAAAATGCAACATATATATTATATCAATTGTGGCATAAAACTAACCCTTTTTAGTACTAATGTTGGAAAAAGTGTGTTTTTGTCTTCCTTTTATATTTTCAGGATTAAATGAGCTCAAATGAACAAAAGAAGAAAAAGGCAGCTAAATCTAACATAAATACAAGAAAAGGAACAAACGTGGCATGCCCGACCCCCAGACAACATCTTCCCAAGCAAAACAAGAGAACAGAAGGCTAAACACGCCCCGTGCTCAGTGAGCACGGGGGCGTGCCCAAGTATTAGAAGAAAAGACAAAGTTGTAGAAGCTTCTATCGCCCACCACGGGGCCGTGCTCAGTGGACACGGGGCTGTGGTCAACTATAAGATTCGCAGAATCCAGGAAAATCTTGATAGTACGGATACGCTTCTGCACACGGGGTCGTGCTCAGCGGACACGTGGGCGTGGTCAACTAATGCAGACAAACTGCAATTAATGAAGAAAGAGAGAAGGATGGACACGGGGCCGTGCCCGGGCTTCTGTTTAGCCTATAAATAGGAGTGCTTGGATCACTTGCAACTCATCCCTTGGCACACCACCTCTCTCACACTTCACCCACCACCCACCACCATCACAACACCATCATCCACCACCATCATCCATTGTCCATCATAGAGTGTGTGAGTCGTCTCGGGATCCAAGATTGATCGTAAGAGTTCTTGACAATCAAAGGCCTTGTTTGCCTAAGTCTCTTACATCACTTGGTGAAGACAAGTGTTTAGTGTAATACTTTTTATTTTTAATCTTTTCGCACTTTTTATTTGGTTATGTATTAATGACTTTAATAACTAGTTTCTTATGTTGAAGGTGATTCTCCCTTATCGTTTGTCCGTGGTGTCTTGGCATTATTTTACTGTCTTTATAAAATAAAAGATTTTCATCATTCATATCTCCACGGTCTATATGGAGATATGTTGGCGACCTGGTCGGGGGTTGAGGGAACGGTTTGGTAAGAGTCTTGCCATTGTTCAGTGTATTGATCCTGCAAAAGACCTGGGTCAAATTTAGTAGGACCTCCTACAATACCCACTGGTATTGGATGGCGGGGGTCCAAACTCTTTGATCCCCTCATAAGTTAAACTACTATTAAAACATTAACCCGGCTACTTAGGACTGTATCCCTGCTGACTCAGACTACTTAGCCGAGGGTAACGTCACCTTCAAAAGAGGGGCCTACCACATTATGCATTAATAACTTAATTAATTATCTTTCAACAATCCGACCCTTTAGGATTGTATCCTTGCTGACTCAAACTACTGGGTTGAGGGTAACGTCACCTTCAAAAGAGGGGCCTACTACAATAACTAAGATAATCTCTTAAAATGTGCAAAAGTGCAGAAATAATCAAAGGTTATACTACACACGAGTCGGATCCAAGTGATTCATCTTGTCTATCTGCTTTTATTTTTATTTTATTTTTCAGCATTTTAGTTAGTTTTTATTTTTCTAGTTTAAAAACCTTTTTCTAACTTTTGATTTGATTAGACGTTGAGGATAAACCGGTACTAAAAGCTCTTGTGTCCTTGGACGACCTCGGTATCTTACCAACACTATACTACGCTCACGATGGGTGGACTTGCCCATATGTGTGTTTAGTGTTACTAAATATCGTGTTTTATAAATTTTAAACTTGGCTAAAAAAATGTAAAAGGGCTTAAAATATACACCTAAAATATATTACACTACACACGCATCAAGTTTTTTGGCGCCGTTGCCAGGGACACAAGGATTTTAAGAAAGTTAGAAATCAACGGCCTAATCGTTTTTTCTAATTTTTTTCTTTTCTTTTTAGGATTTTCGTAATTTTTTAGATTCTGCAGAACTCAGCACAGGCCGTGCCCGCTGAACACGCCCCATGCCCAATCATTGGAACTGGCAATCTTGTTTTAAGTCAGACAGTAAGCTGAACACGGGGCTGTGCCCACTCAACACGCCCCCGTGCCCAAGATTCAGTTACTGAAAACAGAAACGTAAGATCCCGACGGTTGGTCATTTCTGACACAAACATGAGTGATACTGATACTTTTTACTTTCGGCACTTTTATGGTACGTGGTGTCAAATATGTGGAGGCTCTCATAAAGAATTAAAATGTTATTTTCTAAATTATAAGCCCCACTATATAGACCCATTGTTTCCCTGTAGCCTTAAGAGGGGCGAAAGTAAAAATAATCCCTACCTCTCCCTCGAATGCGCTCAACCGGACCTTCTAGGAGAAATGCTTCTTGATGAACTATTTCAATTAGAAGATCTAATTCTTAATTGGTTAAAAGAACTTAGGATGGATTTTATTAATTCATCTCAAGACGATACCAAAGAAGAATTGTTGGGATCGCATTCAAACAACTCCGATGTTCCCGATATTACCTCCAACTCTAGTGAGGACTTGATCGATAGTCGTCCCTGTGCCGATTGTGCCGTGAAGGACTCTCCATCGACTTCGTTCGGTGCATACATAGACCTGAGCGATTCGGCATACACCTTCTTTAACGAGAGCCCGGGAAAGGGTTGGACTTGTCCACCTAAATTTAGCATAGGAATCACCCTCACCGACAACCTCTTGCGTTCTCGTCTTAATATAGAGCAATTAAGGTATCTTAGGCACTTTGGGGTTGTTCCGTCCAGTAAGGAATCACCCGATACGGATAAATTCCTTAAAAATAGACAAACTTCATAAACAGCCTTTCGACACGGGGTCGTGTCCAGTCAACACGCCCCCGTGTCCACCAAAAGATTCCCTTCTGACTTTTTTGTCAGAATACGGACAAAATGTGTCAGGATTTTGCCTGCACACGGGGCCGTGTCCAGCCGACACGGGGCCATGTCCAGCATGCTATCGTTTTCTATAAATACAGCCAAGAATCCTGCACATTTGGACCATCCAGGGACAGAGATTTGAGAGGATCTTCTCACATACCATCCTAGGTATTTTCTAAAAGAAGGTTCTAACAACCATCTTGTCCTTTCCTCTTTTATCCATTACCTTCTTCTTCATCTTTGTTGCTCCAAAACCTCCATTAAAGCTTGAGATTCCTAGCTTTATTGTGATGTTTGTTGAGTTTTGTTCAAGGAATCTTCTTAAAAATAAGTTGTATAACATTGTTTTAAGTTATTATTGCTCAAAAATGCTTCATAAGTTGGAAAAATAATTTGAAACTTCGAGATTCCTTGTTCCAAAAATCCGCAGAAAGGTGAACATGGGGCCGTGCTCATTGAGCAAGGGTCGTGTCCTATTTACTGTTTCATCGAAATAAGCTATTTCTGGTTTGTTTTCGTAGAATGTCAAGTCAAAACAGTGGAACCTCTTCTGTACATTCCAGAAACAGTCTAAGAGAGAGAGAGAAGGTCTTCAATTGAAGCTACTCTCGTACGCTACGTCATGGCATTACGGGAAGCTCTTGATGAGATGACTTCGGTAGAGGAGGTCCTGATAGACCCTATAAATTATCTTACGGTGGGGCTGGAAAACAGTTTTCATGAAATTAACCTCTTGCACCAGAGGTTAAACATTCTTGTAACACCTCCCATGGAACCAATCCTCCCTCAAGAGGATTGGAACCTAGCACTTGGAGTCATCAATCCTACCGGATGGGATGACATTCCAGCGGAGCCTCCACTTGAAGATTTACAAGAAGTCCCGGTGGAAGTTGCACTCCCTCAAACCGATGCCAATGAGCCCGCCTTTCTCCTCCCAAGGGAGATAGTGGAATGGCTCGCCGACGTGTGAGGAACCCATGCCCGGAGAAAGAAGTTCTTCAAAGCCGCATCCAACCGAGAGAATTATCTTTTCGGAAATTTTGCTAATTAGAATAACTTTTAGGCTAGAACTTCTTGGTTTAAGCTTCTTGTGCTTCGTTTAACTTAGTTATCTAAATTATTAACTTTTTAGGATTATGTAATTCTCTCTATGACTTAAATGAAATGATGGTTTTATTTAAATTGGTGTTTGGATGATGTTGTAATGGATAAAACACACTCGGGATGGTGAAGGATAACAAGGGAAACTTGCACCAGCGCCCCATGCACGAAAACAGGACCATCCGACAAATTTTTCTTCGTTACAGCAAGTTCTGCACGGGCCGTGCCCACCCAACACGGCCCCGTGCTGCACAATCTGCAGAAAATGCCCAGTTCAGGTAACTGGACACGAGGCGTGCTCACTGAACACGCCCCCGTTTCCAGGCTTCTGTTTCTTTTTACAAACTTTTGTTACTGGCACCTGAACACGGGGCCGTGCCCGGACACCACGGGGCTGTGTCTAGACTCCCAGTAACATAAAATTTTGCTTTTTCACACCTTTTTACACATTCAATCAACCTAAAAACTTATTTTTGGGACACATTGAGGACAATGTGTAATTTAAGTGGGGGGATGCTAAAACTTTGAATCTTGCAAGTCCTAATTAACAAGCCTTACACAAAACGTGAAATTCTAAAAAGGTTATATTTTTACAAATTTACAACCGATAGCCTCATGATAAAAAGAACCAACATAAGAAAATTATGAAACGGCATGACAAACTTAGTTAAAATTTGATTATATATACTTGATCACATAAAAACTCATTCCCACAAAAGTGAGTTTTGAGCCTTTATTTAGCATACAAATACATATCTTTAAACTAAATGCCCATTTTTCGTTTCTTGTGTGAATAGCCGCTTGGTTCTTACAACTCTAGAACTTACCACGACGATACATTCCCAGTCCTTACCAACTTAAACCCGAGTAAGTAAATGAAGGAAGCATTAGGACTAACCTTTTTTATTTCTAAACCATTATTTTTTCTTCTTTTTTTTTGTTTACCACCTACCCAAAATCCCCATAGTTAACCTCTTTTAGCCTAAATCTTTTCATTTCTTAACCCAATTCAAAAACCCTTTACCCACCTAAACCCTTTTTCATTTTAAACCCTTTATTTTAGTAACAAAGCTCGATTTTTCTTATGACTTGAAAAAAAAAAATAATGAGGATGAAGTCAAAGAAATAAACAAACAAGTTTATCAAAAACATCTTTGTTTGAAAGAAATGCTTCATCAAAATAAAAAGTTTTAAAAAATATCGAGTCTTATGAAAACCGACGCTTTTTACACTATTCGCCCTTTTACTAACCACTAACCCAACCACCCACCTTTAGCCCAAGCCTAACCCTTCACCCAAAAAGTCCTCTTGATATTTACAAAGGTGTATAGTTAAAATAGAGGAGGATTGATTGCTTGGCAAGCTTATGGTGGGAGTAAGTTCCATGCCGCTCTCGAGTGATTCACTAAAAATACACCTTCGATCGAGTGTTGAGGGATCCCCCGTGAGGTATGTGAACTTGTATATAAATAGAATTTTAAAAAGGCATGTTATGCCCTAATAAGTAATTTATCTTATGAAACGTTTTTAATAAATCATGACGAATAGGATTGTAAATAAATAAAAATAAAACTTAATAAAAAATCTTGGAAATCCCGACACTCTATGACAAGCCCAAAAACCTTCTCTTCTATCCATTCCATTTGGGAGTGTAAAGCCACATTATAAAGAGTTTTGCTTGAGGACAAGCAAAGATTCAAGTGTGGGGGTATTTGATGTGCACAAAATGCAACATATAAATTACATCAATTGTGGCATAAAACTAACCATTTTTTAGTACTAATGTTGGAAAAAGTGTGTTTTTGTCTTCCTTTTATATTTTCAGGATTAAATGAACTCAAATGAACAAAAGAAGCAAAAAGGCAGCTAAATCTAACATAAATACAAGAAAAAGAACAAACGTGGCATGCCCGACCCCCCGACAGCATCTTCCCAAGCAAAACAAGAGAACAGAAGGCTGAACCACGGGGGCGTGCCCAAGTGTCAGTAGAAAAGACAAAGTTGTAGAAGCTTCTATCGCCCACCACGGGGCCGTGCTCAGCGGACCAGGGGTCGTGGTCAACTATAAGATTCGCAGAATCCAGGCAAATCTTGATAGTACAGATACGCTTCTGCACATGGGGTCGTGCTCAGCGGACACGGGGGCGTGGTCAACTAATGCAGACAAACTGCAATTAATGAAGAAAGAGAGAAGGATGGACACGGGGCCGTGCCCAACGGACACGGGGCCGTGCCCGAGCTTCTGTTCAGCCTATAAATAGGAGTGCTTGGATCACTTGCAACTCATCCTTTGGCACACCACCTCTCTCACACTTCACCCACCACCCACCACCATCACAACACCATCGTCCACCACCATCATCCATTGTCCATCATAGAGTGTGTGAGTCGTCTCGGGATCCAAGATTGATCGTAAGAGTTCTTGACAATCAAAGGCCATGTTTGCCTAAGTCTCTTACATCACTTGGTGAAGACAAGTGTTTAGTGTAATACTTTTTATTTTTAATCTTTTCGCACTTTTTATTTGGTTATGTATTAATGACTTTAATAACTAGTTTCTTATGTTGAAGGTGATTCTTCCTTATCGTTTGTCCGTGGTGTCTTGGCATTATTTTACTGTCTATATAAAATAAAAGATTTTCACCATTCATATCTCCACGGTCTATATGGAGATATGTTGGCTACCTGGTCGGGGGTTAAGGGAACGGTTTGGTAAGAGTCTTGCCATTGTTCAGTGTATTGATCCTGCAAAAGACCTGGGTTAAGGGAACGGTTTGGTAAGAGTCTTGCCATTGTTCAATGTATAGATCCTGCTTAATTAATTATCTTTCAATAATCCGACCATTTAGGATTGTATCCTTGCTGACTCAAACTACTAGGTTGAGGGTAACGTCACCTTCAAAAGAGGGGCCTACTACAATAACTAAGATAATCTCTTAAAATGTGCAAAAGTGCGGAAATAATCAAAGGTTACACTACACACGAGTCGGATCCAAGTGATTCATCTTGTCTATCTGCTTTTATTTTTATTTTATTTTTCAGCATTTTAGTTAGTTTTTATTTTTCTAGTTTAAAAACCTTTTTCTAACTTTTTGATTTGATTAGACGTTGAGGATAAACCGGTACTAAAAGCTCTTGTGTCCTTGGACGACCTCGATATCTTACCAACACTATACTACACTCACGATGGATGCACTTGCCCATATGTGTGTTTAGAGTTTGTAAATATCGTATTTTATAAATTTAAAACTTGGCTAAAAAAGTGTAAAAGGGCTTAAAATATACACCTAAAATATATTACACTACACACGTATCAATGCCAAAGCAAAGAAGTACACGCTCGTTGGATATGGGTCAGATAAAATGGGCTACAGACTTTGGGATCATAAAAGCAGGAAGCTAGTCAGAAGCAAACATGCCGAATTCAATGAAGCAGAGCTGTACAAAGACAGGAATTCGGAGAAGTCAGAGTTTCAGAAAGAAATGGTTGAGTTTGACACAGACGGTCAAAAGAATGAACCAGTTATAGAACCCGAATCAGACTCTGAAGATGACACAGGACCAGAGTTTGAAGGTGGATATAATGAGACAGGAGAAGTCTCTAACAGTGGGAGCTTAGAGCATGAAGAAGAACAGCCTCCACAACAGCCTGACCCGTCAGAAAATTGGGTCAGGAGATCCACCAGAGTTAGTAAACCGCCTAATAAATATAATCCTTCAGTTAATTATATTCTTTTGACAGAAAATAGTGAACCAGAACGCTACTCTGAGGCAGTCAAGATGAAAGATTTTCTCCGGTGGGAGCATGTAATGAAGGATGAGATGAGCTCTTTAGATAAAAACAAGACTTGGGTCTTAGTAAAGCTTCCGCCAGATAAAAGAGCTTTACAAAATAAGTGGGTTTTCAGGGTCAAAGAAGAACATGATGGTTCTAAAAGGTACAAAGCCCATTTAGTGGTCAAGGGGTTTCAGCAGAAGAAGGGAGTTGATTATGATGAGATTTTCTCTCCGGTGGTGAAGATGACTACCATCAGGTTGGTTCTTAGTATTGTAGCCGCAGAAAAGTTGCATCTAGAGCTGTTAGATGTGAAAACAGCTTTTCTACATGGTGACCTAGATGAAGACATTTATATGGCACAACCTGAGGGATTCAAGGTTGTTGGGAAAGAGAATTGGGTCTGCAAATTGAAGAAGAGTTTGTATGGTCTTAAACCGGCTCCTAGACAGTGGTACATGAAGTTTAATAACTTCATGGAGAGGTCAGGGTACAAGAGATGTCAGATGGACCATTACTGCTATTTGAAGAAGTTCAACAACTCTTATATCATATTGTTGCTTTACGTTGACGATATGTTAGTTGCAGGTTCAGATATGAAAGAAATAAGTAGGTTAAAGAAGCAAACGTCTAAAGAATTCGAGATGAAGGATTTGGGTTCAGCCAAACAGATACTCGAGATGAGTATAACCAGAAGCAAGAAAGATGGCTCAGTGACACTATCCCAAAAGATGTACATCAGGAAATTGTTAGAGAGATTTGGTATGAACAGTGAGAAGACCGAGCCTAGAAACACGCCTTTAGTAAGTCACCTCAAGCTTACTAAAGAACAGTGTCCAAGAACAGAAGAAGAAAAAGCTGATATGGCTAGAGTTCCATATGCATCTGTTGTAGGAAGTCTAATGTATGCTATGGTATGCACGAGACCTGACATAGCACACGCAGTTGGAGTTGTCAGTCGCTTTATGTCAAATCCGGGAAGAGAACACTGGGAAGTAGTTAAATGGGTGCTTCGTTATTTGAAAGGTACGTCAAAGATGGGATTGTGTTTTATAGGAAAGGATGTGGTTCTCAAGGGTTATGCAGATGCTGACCTGGGTGGCTGTAAAGATACATTTAAAAGCACTACAGGATATGTCTTTATAGTGGGAGGAACAACAGTGAGTTGGATGTCCGGACTTCAGAAAAGTGTGGCTTTATCTACTACAGAAGCTGAATACATGGTAGTAGCTGAGGCCAGTAAAGAACTAATATGGTTGAAAGCTTTTCTGAAAGAGTTAGGAAAAAATCAAGCTGGCTACTCGCTGTATTGTGACAATGAAAGTGCCGTGAAACATGCAAAGAATCCCGTTTATCATGGGAAGACGAAGCACATGGGGATGAGGTATCATTTTGTCAGAGGATTGATCAATGAAGGATTAATCAGTTTGAAGAATGTCCTAGGTGCTAGGAATCCAGCAGATATGTTTACCAAGGTTGTGGTGCTGGATAAGCTGAAGCTATGCATAGCTTCAACTGGCCTTCAGGAATAATGCTGAGAAGGCGGGGTAACTAGGGAGTTTTAAAGATCAAGGGGGGATTTTCATTTACAGAAGTACAAAAGAGACGGTGCAGTTTGAGGTCCGAAGACACCAAGTGGGAGATTGTTGGAGATGTTGTCTTCAGCCCAGCCCATTAAGGCTAGCCAAGAATTAGAGAGAAGAAGGGAAAGGGTTCGGCAGGCCCTAACCCGAATGGGCTTTAAGTGTTTTAGGCCCAGTTGTTTAGCTACTTGTTTAGCAAGGGACTAACCCTAATTCTAGCCTATAAATATATCTCTTGTACTTGTAATCATTATCACTCAATAAAATACAAACCCTAGTTGCCCCCTTGGACGTAGGTTACACACTGTGACCGAACAACGTAAATCTCGTGTCTACTTTTCTTATTGCTTTCGTTTATTGATCGTGTGTGTGTGACCTAAATCCTAACACTTTGATTATCATCAAACAAGCATCTTGTCAGTAGAAATTGAGAAAGTTTTCAATCTTTATTTTCATTCCCATATTAAGATCTTCAATCACCCGTAGCCTGTAGGTATCTTGAAATTTACCGCCCATCTCTGTATCTAAATACTCCTGCAGCCTTTGACCATTTGTAAACAGAAACCAAAATTTCTCTAAGAATAAAAGCACCCTTTTGAATGCCACCAAAATGCTCTAACCATGTTTGACTTTTGTATGACACATTTTGACCATACATAAGAACACCTTTGAAACTTTGATTGTACAACATTGCAGCATGGCCTGATCATTGATATACATTGACTGTCTTCCAACTTTGACTATGCAGAAATTCACTTAGACGCTGACCCATATCATAGTGATCCAAATACTGAAAAAACGCCATGTTATTGGTGATCATAATACTACTGTAATAAAGAAAAATAGACAGATACCCCACATCCACCAGTTGCCATCATTTTATGATGCTGCATCTGTCTTACCAATTTACCATCAATTGACTGCATTCTTTTGTTTTGCATCCATATATCCAGTTGGCTTCTAGTCCTGCAATATTGATTGGGAGTTGACTTTTTCCTAGTATTGATTGAAGTTAACTCCAAGCCAGCAATAAGTATTGTAACCTGCTACAGCACCTATCCGTTGACAATGTGGGTCGTTGACTCTATTTCTCCACCCACCCACATCAACTGAAAGATCTTCCAAACACCTCTTGACACCCTTATAAGTTATAAACACATCCATTCTAAGGACATACAGTTCTCTATGAACATGAACATAGATATCATGGTTTTCCTTGCCTTTGGAGTTTTAGATTGTGTTTCTACATCATCATCACCAGTAGTTTTAGAGAACTGAATCTCGCTTTCAGCCTCGTCAACATATTCATCTGTTTAAGATGTACTCCTAACATGTTATTGAAGTTATATCCATCTAACAACGACATTTTCCACCAGTGACGAAGCTTGAAAATTTCCACCGAGGGGTCGAAAGTCACCGGACCTAAAAGTATATACCTAATTTTTTTTATAAAACCGGGGAGGGGGGGGGGGTCGAAAATGTATATACCTAAAAAATTCTATACGAAACGTACATACATAACAGTACTGAGCGAAATGTTCGGGGGTCGAGCGCCTACCCCCCCCCCCCGGGCCCTTCATAGCTTCGCCCCTGTTTTCCACGTTCATTGAATCATCATCACCCATACTAACACTTATTTCACTTCTAACATCGTTCAGGCATTTCAACAAACACCTTGTGGTCAAACTCGACTTTTGTAAGTCAAGAAGAATAACATGACCCAAAATCTCCCTGTTATTATCATTGGTGATAATAGTACTATTTTGATGTCGGAGAACAAAATCAGTTACATGAGTACTTTGTTACCTTTAAACATCAAACCTTGCACCATTTTATAACTTCTTCCCATATTGAGGAGCCAAATATAACAACACTTTTTATTTTTATTCTGACACAACTAAAAGTCACTAAAAGTTGAATATTATTTCCTTTCAACGAATTCTAACATTCCCTGTGCTTCCACATGATAGAACGTTTTTGTTTCAAGTATAAACTGAAGAAAACGCCAATGAAAACGTTAGTTTAATGAGCATTCTACTAAATTTCAGCATGGTAAACAATTAGCATACCTTGATCAGAGCTATAAAAAAAGTAGTTTCATCCACATTCATTACATCCCAGCTACAAACTAAAAAATAAAAGGCCAAGAATTATCGATATTTTGAAATTGATGCTCATAAGATGCAAATATACCTCTTTGTTGTCCCGAAAGCGGACATGAGAAATTGAGAAAATAAGAATATACTGGAAATATATACATACAGAGATTGAGAAGCACCGATAAATAAGTCAATAACAAGGAAACTTGCAGGAATATGGGAAAAGTTGCGTGTTTATAAGAAAATATCAAAATAGACGTTAAAATTGAGTGTTGTGTAAAAATATCAAAATACCACAAATTATCACCGGTGTTTGATTTATTGCTTTCATGACGATTTGTTTTCTTGTGAACTGATTACTTTGTGAGTTTAGTTTGTTTGATTGATTTTGTGCGTTAACAACGTGTTGAAAATTGAGTGTTCTTACGAATTAATATTGTTACCACAAGTGATTTTTTGTTCCTCATTAGTGATTTAAAGGCTATTTGCTGGTTTTGTTGATACATAGGATTGTCTTGGAGAAATTAAGGATAATAAAACAGTAAATCTGCTTGCTTGTATATTAAAATTTATTTTTGAAGCAACCTTATGTCAATTCTGTTGCAGTTAACTTTGATGCAGGTTCCCTTGAAAAACGTATTGAACCATGTGTATGGCCCTACTTGTCTTACCAATATATTGTTTTGGCTCTTGCTAAATGACCAGACGTTGTTCCAATGCTCATGAAAACCAAATGCATATTAAGTCAATTGGATATATTATGATATGACCACTCTTACTATCCATATGTTCCTATAAATTACTAGTTAATCAACCTAGATTAATCAGATAACGCTAAATAGTGCAGATGACTTGTAGGGTATTCATGAGTTGCAAGCATTAATTTACCATTTGAAGTTAGTAGCTGCAGTTCTAAATGAACATGTGGATCTTGGTGCATCCGAATCCATTGTTGAAGACACTGATTCAGTTTTGATTGAAAAGGAGGATCTTGGTGCATACAAGTTGGAAAATCTGCTCAAAACATCAAGTTATACAACAAAAAGTCAACAATGCCCCTTGTTGATGATATTAGCACTTAAAACAGTTAAAGATAAAACATAACATGAAAACCCATTTTCAAAATAGTTTGTTTCTATCTATTTGCTTGTTTCAGAGCTCTCTACAGCTTCAACTGATGCCGAAACTTTACAATCGGCAGAAAAGTCAAAAGTCAACTCTGGGAAGTCAAATACAGCAACATCTAACATTTTCTAGCCTACATCACAAGAGCAATCAAATTGTTACTAGTTTTGTATTTGCATATTTTTGTATAGAAGTTTGATCAAAATAGGTTCTTTTAAGTCATAGAGAATTGTTGATTTGTACTTTGAACTGTTAGGTTAATCGGTTTATTCACAGGTAACACGGGCAGGTTAGCAGGTCACGAATGATGGGTAAATGGGTACAAGTCTTTTGTTATTTAAAGTGTTAGGTTGTTAATAGTATCTATACTACTATTCAAATCAATACGTATTTCAAAATTTTACATACTTTTATAATCTGATATGGTGATTTTACTTCCCCAAATTTTACATTTTACCAACTAAATGTCCTGGTCCATTACCATAATAAGAAATGGTGTTCTTCATAAACCCAAGTTTGATTTGCTTAGATTTTAAAGAATAGGGTGTTTCGTAAACAACCCAATTTTGATACATAGGGTATGTTTAAGAATACAGGTGTTCTTTAAAAACCAATAATTGAGGTTTTCTCTGATAATAGGCATCCATATGCAACATGGGTTTTTGAAGAACACCAAACCCTTGAATAATTTTGTTTCTGTTTTTCTATTTTCAAACAAAGGGTGAAATCATAACAAAAAAAAAAATAATACTAGAAACAAACAATTAATGGGTTACGACGAAGTATAAACATAATAGACCAAAATTAAAATTTAATCACACCTTCTTGTTTACTCTAATAATAATAGAAGTGCTATAAAAATAAAAGATTAATAATTACGTAATAACGCTTTTGGTCCATGGGTTGGAAGGAAATGCAAATGAAAAAAAACATGAAAACCCAACTGCCCTGCCCTTTTCTTCTCCGAACTTTCGTTCACCACCACACCATGTTTTCTCAACACCACCTCGTTTTCTTCTGGCATCACCCTTCTATTATCCAAACTCGAAACCAAACCCACCATTGTTCATCAACATACTTGTCTAACGACTCACTAGCCTTCATGTGCAGTCTCTTGAATTCTTTGCTAAGAGTTTGTAATTGTGCACATTTGACACGCGTGTTTCCTTGATACATCCTTTGTCGTGTCTTTCTTCAATTTGGTTTCCAATAGTGTTCAATCGTCATATGCATTCTTTTGTGTCTCACCTGGCTCTAACCCTTTGCTGCAGTAGTGATCCGCGTCTCTACCAGGTTCCAATGCTCCTTAGATCGCAAAACGTTTTCCATCAACATACTCCAGTGATCATAATGAGCTGACCATCAAACCAGGAATTGCACGTTGCACAAAATTACTTTACTAACCCATGGCTCTACTATTAAGTGTTGAAAATCAATAAAGAGAACAAAGACTTCTCAAGATGACAAGATCGCATTGTATGAACTTTTGGAAAATGATGATGTTGACCAGAAAACGACTAGTCACGTTTTTACACATTCTATAATCGTTGTGCATGACTAAGAAATATGAATTAAATTTAAGCATGTCTTGGGACTTATTCAAACCTTACAATAACATATACGGATGATTTTATTTAGTTTCATCACGGATCACCCGCCACTCATTACAAGAATTCCCTTCATTATGAACTTAACATAAACATATTTAACAAACCATAGAGTATTCAGATTGAAATACTATTTGGAACTCCCATACCGGTCACACCAGCTTCTGAAAAAGGCTTTAAAAGGTTATATGGTACAACCCCAACTCCATTTCTGTTCTTCAGGGTCTCATCCGCATTCCTACCATCAATAATTCTTTCCAACTCTTTCAACCTCCCTGCAAATGTTTCATAAGCTGCTTTTATCTGTGGATTTGCCTCAAAAGTTGGCTCCATTTTAGCCCCAATATATTCCTCATCGGGCGAGTGGTTTGATAACACATCCAAAACTGCCATAACTTTGGTGGCTTGAACTTGAGAAGGAAGTGCAGACAAGAGTTCATCTTCAGGCCTACGTTTAAAAGTTTCCCATTCATCATCAGTTGGGTCTTCACATGGCATCTTGACCCGGGCTATGGTGGCCCGGTTAGGTATGTAACCTGCGTAGTCATACTGCCCGAAGTTTACTGCTGCATGGTGGCCTGATGCTACC
The DNA here is from genome assembly GCF_002127325.2 of Helianthus annuus. NCBI lineage: Eukaryota > Viridiplantae > Streptophyta > Magnoliopsida > Asterales > Asteraceae > Helianthus > Helianthus annuus. Next base: position 163,756,132 of record NC_035443.2, read on the forward strand.
CATATGATTGTTGTGAGAATCCAGATAAGTTCTTTTGGTGTATTGAGAATGGGCCACCATGGTTCATCTTTCTTGTCTGCATGACCCACTGTTCGAATCTCGGTCCACCATGCTTGAAGCTCTTCATCAGATTTTACAAGATTCTCTTCTGGGTAGTAATGATTCACATAATTGGTAACCCAATCCTTGATAATATCCCAAAGGAGTAAACCATCATTTGCATAAGGGTAATCTTCAATAGATAGCTTCAAACCATGTGGAGAATCTGGATCTTCCACTGCCATGCCCCTTGAGATTAGAAAGTCAGGTGATTAAGTTAAGCTAATTTTGTTAGAACTATTAAACTAGTTATGTTATATATATGTTGTAAGTTTCGGATATATTTATAACTAGGACCGCTTATTAGAATTAATATCATATGTATGTATGATGATCAAGGGATAAGCGGGAGTTCGGCTTTCAAATAACTGTTATAAGCAGTTACCCGCCAAAACTCCCGGGAACCGCCAAAACACTATGTATATAATCAAATGCACCGGCATGTATGCAGGGTACCAAGACATTTTTGTACCAATTTGTCCATTCGATTGTTTAATTTCTACACACACACACACATCCTTTGTTATTCTGTTCTTGTTCTTGTTGTTCACTTACTGCACACAACAATGGAAAACACGGAGAACATGAAGTTTACAAATTCCGCTGCTGATGTGGGTCATTTTCCCCAACATAGTGGTATCAGAGCGATGCCTGGAAAGATGAAACACAACGAAATTAAACCAACGTCTACACTACTCCCGTGTCAACACTGCACGGATGAAGCAAAGAAAAGAAACAACCGAAATCCACTGGAGAAGATATGTTATTACTGCCGTCAACCGGGGCACAAGATCCACGCGTGCAAAAGGAAGGAAACTGACGAGGCCACACAATTAATAAGACAGGCAATAAACGAAGGAATACAGGAACAAGATGGAAGAATCGGCAGTCATCAAGAGATGATCGTCGTTGGTACCGAAGGAGGATTATGGAACGATATCTGGTACGTAAGTTCAGTATTCAAGCATCATATTGCCGGAAACCTAAACGTATTCAAAAGAATCAAACATATAATTGGGGTGAACACTCGCACGGGGGAACATAATTTTCTTTTCACGAGGGGGGTTGGATCGATAGAAATAAAAAACGGAAATGAAAACATGAGGATTCAAAGCGTTTTTTATTCACCGGAACTCGATCGGAATGTATTGAGTTTAGACCAATTGACGTTACAAGGATTCACGGTCAAGAAGGCCGGTGATACTTGTAGAATTTATCCAATGTTTTCATGTCCGGTGAACAATTCGTTTAACGAAACAAGTGGGATGACTCGGGAAGAAGAGTTGGGTTTGCAAGAAAAACAAAAGATCATTGAGGAGAACGTCCTTGATGAAGAATTCAAACAACGATATTTGAATTCTTATTTCGAAGATCTTAATCTATCGTCACAAGATTCGGATTGGAGCGTTATGATAGTAAATGCCATGGAATTTAGAGAATTTGAAGACTGCCGAGCCTTCATGAATATGCTGGATGATCGGGATTTTGTAGTCAAGTATAAACATATACTTGATGCAAAATTTGAAGAACTAGTACGCTGGTTTCTTAACTGTTATATGGGAATAAGATCAAGGCAAGTTCCACCGGTAGATTCACATAAGAGAAAGGTTAATTTACTTAGCCTATATTTACTTGTCGCCATGGATGGGGGTTATCATACAGTTACAACCGAAAACATTTGGCCAGCAATTGCAAAAGACTTGGGTTTCAACTATGAAGACGGTGACTATATAAGAGCCACATACGCTGCATACCTTGATGTTTTAGAGTATTATTACAACTTCAATCACGTACAGCCGAGTGTGCAGGATAAAAGGATGATTCGGGACGAAGGAACTTCCTCAAGCATGCTTCAAAAAGGTTTAAAGAGTGCAGGATCGGTCAAGGATGCGGGAACTGGAAGTCAAAATGCAGGAGAAATGGAGTCCGTTGTATTGTTTGCTGGGGTAGATGATGACGACTGGAGCAAAGGAAAGCGAAGAAAACGCTTCAACTTTAACTATGCAAAATGGGCTATGGACGAAGCTAATCGAAGCGTAATGGATCAAGCACGTAAACATAACCTAGTTTAAGGGGGGTTATGTTAGAATTATTAAACTAGTTATGTTATATATATGTTGTAAGTTTCGAATATATTTATAACTAGGACCGCTTATTAGAATTAATATGATATGTATGTATGATGATCAAGTGATAAGCGGGAGTTCGGCTTTCAAATAACTGTTATAAGCAGTTACCCGCCAAAACTCCCGGGAACCGCCAAAACACTATGTATATAATCAAATGCACCGGCATGTATGCAGGGTACCAAGACATTTCTGTACCGATTTGTCCATTCGATTGTTTAATTTCTACACACACACACACATCCTTTGTTATTCTGTTCTTGTTCTTGTTGTTCACTTACTGCACACAACAATGGAAAACACGGAGAACATGAAGTTTACAAATTCCGCTGCTGATGTGGGTCATTTTCCCCAACAAATTTAACACTGCAAATGATATGTTTATGAGAATTACTTAAGCTCATTTTACAAATAAAAAATATATTTTTTTATAAATGTTTGATGTATTACAAAGGTTATAATGTTTCTCTAATAATTTATTTTGATAAAAAATATACCAAAATTTAATTTATTTCAAATACACTGGACCATTTTTACTCTATAAAGTTAAATATAACACGAATGGAACGCAATCACTTGTGTACTTGATTAATTTAGAAATAAAGCTGGTTTGGAAATATGGAGAGGCGATAAATGACGTCACATGTAAAAGCGTAGACACACTCACAGTGAAGGAAAGGATGTGAGGAGACATGCCCAAAGTGACATAGGATGAATATTAGGAAAGATTTGTTAGATTTGCAACTCTCTAAGGAATGATCGGTGATAAGGTTTCTTGGAGATGTTAGATAAAGGTTAGACTTTTCAAGGGCGTATAAATAGTGTTACCATTGCTGGCAAGTAGTTTCTAGGTGTTCCATGTTACTTTAAGATTTTTTTGTTAGAATTTTATTGGGGCGCATATATACATCCCATGATGATTAGAAGTTTTAGTGCTAGTTACTTCTTAGGCTTCGGAGTCGCGTGTCTTTCTAGAAGTAGCCTCTCCATCTCCAGGGATAGAGAAAATGTTTGCCTACATTTCACTCTCTCCAAACCCTACCGATAGTTTTGTTGTTTGTGTGATTTACTGGATACATGTGTTGTTTACTTTCTAGGTGTTTCATGATCCTTTTATATGGTGTCTTCTTTCTTTCCTCTTTTCTCATTGTTTCCCTTATACTACAATTCCAGTTTTTTTTTTTTTTTCTTTTTTTTTTTGTTCTATGAGTACTCATTACTGTCCATAGATCACGACAATTAGAAACACATAATGAAACCTATCTCTTTATAATAAAAATAAGAAAATCTGTTTCCATACTTTATTTTGCTTAATTACTTTGTATTCACTTTTTAAGGACCTAAGAAGTTGTGGGATGGAAGGGATGAGAAAGATTAGCATTTGCGTTGTTGAAGAATGATTTATGGATAATATGGGAAGAGAGAAAAGCTGATGTTCCACTGAAGTGAAAGAGAGATGATGAAACATGAAAAGGAGGTAAAGATGATATCCCACCCTTGAAAGCAAAACTTATGATTCAGTTTTAGTGTAATTAATCAATACAAAAAAAAATTTGTTTCATTTTTTAAACAAAAGCATGAGTTACCTTGCAATAAGGTCAGCTGGCAATGCTTCCTGGTCAAAACGCCATAGTTGATCATATGCAACTGAACTCAACTCAATGCTATACTTTCCTGGTGAAAAACATGATTCGATAATTCCACCTGAATTTATGAGTGCTTCTCGAGCCAAAGCATTAATCTCCATCGTGTACCGGAAATGAGGGTGCAAGAGATTATGTATTGGGTGCATTTTACTAAGCTGACGGTTGGTTGCAATTATATATGGCTCAGTGCAGCAGTGTGTTCTCAACCTGAAATTTTTTAATCTCATATTGTATGTATCATATAACTCAAAAAGACTTAATCACTTAATCTTGGTCCAATAAGTGGTGGGTGCTTACCAGTGACTAACTAGTTGATGGTAGCCACTATCATGAGCAAGAACATGCACCTTAGCAAGCTTCCATAGCCACATACCCGTTGCATCCCAACACGGAGTGAATACTCGTTTCCATTGAGGTTTGTTATCTTTAGGTGGGCGAACCAACTCGATGGCTAATGGCCTTAGCGTTCCAGTTGTAGTAAGGTACATTAGAGTTCTTGATCCGTATAGAGTTGTCTTCAGATTTTTCTGTTCTCTAACTTTGTGCACGTATGGAAGAAAGATGTCATGATAATCTAGTATGTAAAGTTTCTTGTTCTCTATTGCCTGCATATGGTTTTAGACTCCATGCTTAATTAATGTACACTTCTCTTTTTGGACAACAATATTGTAGCAAAAAGTAATCTAAAATTTTCGACCCCTTTTGACCATTCCCCTTTAGTTAGGTTTCTTATACTAGATAACTAATCATACCTCCTCAAGAGTGCAAAACCCTCTGATCTGTCTATCAACAATCTCTTTGGTTATTGCTGATTCAGGGGGGCCATACACCATTGGGTCCAGCTTACTAATCAGTGGCCATTCCTGCACATATTCAGATTTCTAAAATTTCATTTCTTGCTAATCAAATATTCACGATAATTACACAATCAATTGATATGGCAGGTAGAACAATTTTTTTTTTAATGTATTAGGTGTTTTCCTCAATTTTGAGATAAAGTTGTTATTGGGCTATACTGGAATAGTTTTCCTGACATGGGGTATTTTTTTGAAGATTTAACAAGTAGCTTCTTATGCACCATAGGGAATCATATTACGATATTACTCTATATTAGGGTGTCAGTTTTTTTGTCAAATCCAACACATGCAAGATGGTGTGGAGGCGGCAAAGGTGGCGTGGAGGCTTCAACCACGCCGGCACACCGCCTCGTGGCCCGGCATGGTTGTGGCGTGGAAAGGGGGGGTCGAAATGTTCACCGGCATGGAGGCAAATACGGTGGATGTTGTGGCGGCGGTTCATTGGTCCGATAGATATGTTTTTTTTAACAAAAATTAACTAAGAAAGTGTATGGCACGTGTCGCTCCACGCCACCCTTCCACGCACCCTCTCACCCCATGTTTTTGGAGGCTTGATGGGGAAATCCTAGTCTACTGACGTGGCTCCTACGTGGCGTTTCATGACTCCTTTTCTTGCCTCCCCACATCGACTAGTCTTACTGAACTATGTTAGATTTAATCTTGACTTATGGTTTTATAAATTAGTATGTCTAGGTTGTTTCATTAATAGTCACGTTGAGTGAGGAGCTTGAGAAGCGGTCTTACTTTGGTGGGGATATGAACGTGGAGGTGATACAAGGTAGTAGTAGTTTGTTTTGAATAATTCCTCCTCAATTTTTGTGGTTGTAGTTTATTTTCGTTGAGAGCAGTGGGTTATGAATGTAAGGCTATATATAGCCTAGTACTTTTGTTTAATAAATCATCCTTTTCCTTTAACAAATTCGTTAACATCTCTCGGCGTATTTTTTGTTCACCACAAACACAAACAACACTAAAAAAACCCATATTCACATTCGCATAAAGGCGCTTGATTACCAACAAACTATACATAAAGGGTAACATGAAAAACATACCTTGACCAAGGTTATACTCAAAGGATTAAGACCAGCAAGAGTTTGGCGACCAAATTCTTCATCCCTAATCCAACCAAACTTATCTCCTGAGCATCAATGTAGGTAAATATTTTAACAAAATGAAAAAAAAAAATAAGAAATTCGATGAGTCTATGAATGTGAGAGTTGTAGTTACTATCAATCATCTCAGGAGTCTCAAAAAGCAAGATTTTATTTTTGGTATCTTCTAAAGACTTTAAGAGTCTTGGCAAAATATTCCCAAGAAATCCATTGTCATCTAACTGTGGCAAATTAACTCCCTCGTTGAACAAAGACTCAATGGCTGTGAAGTATGGGAACCCAAGTTCTTTGTCAATGATAGTTGTCTCTAAGGAAGGTACGACTGCCTTCAGCACTGAAAACACAGTTTTGGTGTTGAAAGTTAGGTTCTTTACTTCTGAAAAGGCTTCATCCCTTGGAACGTAAACTTCATTGCTTCTTAATTCTGACAATGGATCTGCATTTGCAGTTTTATTCAGTATTGAGACAATACATAAACTATAACCAAGTTATTTAGATTGCCAAAAAGTATTTTATATCAATAGAAATTGTTAGTAATCAAGGTGTGAGATTATATAGGATTCAGAAAGCTACCAAAGGGTATGTTGCCTAGTCTTATTAGTACCAAGGGTGAAGGTTTAGACAAAAGGAGTAGATTTAAAAGTAGAATTAGTGGGTGTTTGAGTTAGCCATTTAAAAACAATTTAATTCAAAAGGTTGTAAGGTCTATTGGAAAATACAAACCATATAGATAGTGAGATTACTCGTATTAAACCACCATTCTTTTTCCAAAAATTAGATATTTCTTAGTTACTTTTGTCTTCTTCAAATTGGATGAATATGAACCATTTAATAAGAAGTCAATACAATCAATTTAAATTAATGAACCCTTGTGCAACAATATATATCAACTAAAGTTATTATTGTAATTCGAGTTTATTTCATTTTTAGGGGTTGTTTGTTTACCTCTTAATGAGCCTCTTAATGGTTCAGACCTTTTACTGGCTCAGCACATAATAAGCACTTAATGGTTCAGACTGTTTGTTTCACGAGCAGATGTCTGAATGGTTCAGACATTTGCCTCTGAGTGGTTAAGATTTATACAAAGTCTGAATAGTTAAGACCTCTAATCTGAATTGGTTAGACAATTGCCTCTGAACGCTTAAACATTATACAGGCTCTTAATGGTTCAGACCTTGGAAGTGGAACTAGTTTTATCAAAACTACTTCTTGTTGGTGCAAAAGTTGATTGGAATTGAAATTCATTCCAAAGCATGGATATTGCATTCCTCCACTCATATGATGGATCCTTTTAACTTTCCAAGGAATTCAAGAGTTAAGAGTATACAAAGTTCATAATGTGTTTTAAGAGAAACAATTATATACCAGATTTAGAGCGAGGCCGACCAGTTTTGCAACGCCTAGGGTAAGGGTGGTCCTTAGTGCCGAGTACCGGGCGTGCCAAATCTGGATCCTTGTCTGGATCACCGAGATCGTTATACATATCATAATCATAAATTCTATCTTTCTTTTCCCGAGGAACATCGGCAGCACCCTCGCCTCGAAGAATTGCTAGTTCCTTTTCTCGCAGAGGCTTTAGACCACTTGGAGTCTCTGATGGTACGCATGATACCTGCATGACTCATAACGGTGTAAATACAATAACATCCTCCCAATTAATAAAAAGGTTAGATTTGTTATAGTTTAGTTGTAAAAAAATGAAGTGCTTTTTGAAAAAGTAAAAACAATTTAGGAAAAAAGAAAAATTAGAGAATATATTGAAATAGGTTTTTATAGAAAGCTTCAATAGGAAAAAAAAAAAAAAAAAAAAAGATTATACTTTAAAACTAAAATTCAGATAATATAAAGATATAACCGTACATGGTACTCCAAACTTTTCCCTTTCAAAGTTGGCTAGTGTTCTAAAAGCATTCAAAGTTTGTTCACCCCTACTCACATAACTTATACTCTTCATCACACTCTAAACAAGAAACTTCCAAGGACCATGTGTGGTGCGCATATGGTTATGCACTACACCACTCCCTCCCCATGCGAAACTATACGGTGTGGAGGGTCTTGAAAGTGGGCGTTATTCGACATATCAGCGTGTGTCAGAAACGAGGCGTAGTGCAAAAACGAGGGGGGGGGGGGACGGGGGGTGGAAGAGTGGGCGTTACTCGACACATGGCGTATTTTATTATTTTTAAAATATATATTTAAAAATTATGTAAAATTATTAAATAAAAAATCTAATTGTTTGGAACGCCGAAATGTGTTTGAATTCGCGATTGTAGTCGTGCCTAAAGTTGATGAGAGCGACTTGTATGATGTCGTCCTCCCCAAGGCCACCACCTGCATTTCCACCGCGGTGTACACCTTCTCGAATCTTTCACTATCCAAACGGATAGTCCTAAAACGAGAAGATAGTGTGTCCATAATTTGAGTACTTTCACACCTATGGACGCAAAAGTGTTGTAAAATTCTCCCTCAAAACGGACCACTCAAACGATTGCGCGGTATGTATTGGCTACGAGCTTCGACCCATAACATGATATCATATTCTTCAATCCACGGATCTTTGCCATTTTTAATGTTGAAGTGTAAATGGGTATAGTATTGAGAAAATTTTGGTTGAAATATGAGTGTTTGTAAAAATAGTGGAAAAAGAGGGTTGTATTTATAGGAGAGTTTATTTATTTTTTTTCCTCATAAAAAAACTAGATTAATATCAAGTGGGCCGATGACCCACGTATCAGATATTATTTATTTTTACAAAGTAATTTTTTAAAAAAAATTTAAAAACTTACCATTCGTTGACAGCAACTAATGTCCACGGGCAATCAAAACGCGCCACGTCATATTTCAAAATGTCTCCACGGCAATGCAAAACTCATTGCCCTCAACACCACGCCGTCATCCACGCCGTTAGTGGGCTGGTGTGCATGGCGTGGAAATGCCTCAATGGTGGGAAAAAAATGCCCACACCATATGGTCCAAGGATAGATAGAGATTGGTTGGAGTTCGTGTTGACCAATCAAATTTCACACTAATTTAAAATCTAAACCCACTAATTTCGTATGGCTCGTCACTACATGTTACCCAATTTTCGGGCCATGATAACATGGATGTCACATGGCATAAAATACAAACCACTTGTGTGACCACTAAACATGTTCTAATAATTTTCTGGAGATATTGTAACATGCTAGAGAATGTCCCAAAACTAAGAGCATGCACAAGGCTCAAGTTCGTAGCCAACGTGGCTGGCCTGAATTACGAACCAGACCTCAACCCCAATTTGCAGCGTTGTAGATTCCAAGTTCGCATGGGTGGTTTGTGTTTTCAAATCTCATTCGAGCGAGGTGGTGGGCCCTCCTTTCTAACATATAAATATTAATATTTTTAATGGTGGTTTGTGTAGGTTAGGTGCTGCAGATAAAATAAAGATTTTTAGGGAGATTTGAAATCTCACGTCACATGATGAGGTGGAGATTTCTCAAAATGTAGAGTTGTTGATTCTCTATTTAACGGACGATTCATCCTATTTAAGACAAGCATCACTCTCTTATAAACGCAAAATACATATGAAAATATATATCTGTTTGTAATTTTCCTAGGAAGTGAAGTATTGATGACGAACAAATGTGTATTGATTGAAAATTGAAATAAAATTGAGCTGATTGATAATAGGAAGGGAATGTTTAATTGAATGTAAAGGAATTACAAGAAAAGAGAAATGAAAATGAAAATGACAACTAACAAGTTCCAGGGTATACCCTTCCTCATGGCATGATGCCAGAGCCTACTAAACTTTAACAAAATTCATAATTGACTAATCATAATATTCCCCTCCTATTTATATTAACTTTCTCCTCAAGATAATTCTTAGCCACTTTGCACTTTACCCCTTTTGGAATATACAAGTAGCTCTTTGGGGCCAACCCGATTCGTAACATTTCCCACCCCTTCAAAATCAGTCTTGTCCCCAAGACTGAAATCAGGAAATTGGGTCTTAACCCATTCGGCATCCTCCCACGACGCATCATCCACCGTATGACCACGCCATTGAACTAACCATTGCTCCACCAAATCTGACCCATCGCGAACATCACGAGTGGCCAACACAGATTGAGGTAGCAGATGAGGAGAGTCTGCCATATCCAGTTCTGGAGGAAGAGCTGCATCAGTTGGACCCGAGACCGCCTTTTTTAACAGAGAAACGTGAAAAACAGGGTGGATTTTAGAAGTAGCAGGAAGAAGCAATTTATAGGCCACAGGCCCAACCTTTTCCACAATCTGAAACGACCCAAAAAATTTTGCTGCTAACTTCTGGTGGATACGGCTGGCAACGGAAAGTTGTCGATACGGTTTCAGTTTAACATACACCCATTCTCCATTTGCAAATTGCACGTCACACCGTTTTCTGTTGGCTTATAACTTCATAGCCCCCTGAGCGTTAGAGAGATGAAGCTTAAGTTGCTTTAGAGCTTAATCACGATCCTGCAGTTCCCTCGCAACTGATTCAGCACAGATTTCACCCGGAATAAATTGGAACACCGAAGGGGGCCGCCTGCCATAAACTGTCTCAAAAGGGGTCATACCCGTAGACGCATGGAAGGTTGAGTTGTACCAAAATTCTGCTCATGGAAGCCATACGGACCAGGTTTTAGGCTGATCCACTGCAAAGCATCTCAAATAAGATTCTAAACAACGGTTGATAACCTCAATTTGACCGTCAGATTCCAGGTGATAAGCGGAACTCATTTGAAGTTGAGTACCCATGGACCGAAAGATTTCTTGCCAGAATTTACTTACAAACAAAGGGTCCCGATCAGTCACAATAGATTTAGGAATCCCGTGAAGACGAATAATTTCCTTAATAAAAACTTCAGCCACAGATTTGGCGGTATAGGGGTGTTTTAAAAGAATAAAGTGAGCATATTTCGATAACCGGTCCACTACCACGAGAATAACTGTGAATCCTTTAGAAGGTGGCAACCCCACAATAAAATCCATTGAAAGATCTTCCCACACGACATCGGGAATAGACAACGGTTGTAAAAGGCCCCCAGGTAACACGGAACTCGCTTTACATCGTTGACAGATATCACATTCCCGAATAAACTTCTTAATGGTGGCTGTCATCCCCGGCCAATAAACGTTTGTAGCTAAAGGTTGGTACGTACGATAGAAACCCGAATGACCACCCGAAGTGGTAACATGAAACTCGTGGAGAAGAGCGGGAATGAACTTAGAATGACGAGAGATGACCACCCTATCTTGATAAAATAACACATTGTTTTTTACTGAATACCCCACACATTTATCCGGTGTAGCCAAACATTTGACAATTAACCCCTGAATTTCATGATCTTGTTTAGCTCCATCCAATAATAAAGCCCCCTGTAGCCAAATCGGAGAAGAAATAGCTTGAAGAAGCTGTCCCGAATCTGCCCGACGAGATAACGCATCGGCAGCACGATTTTCACGACCCGGTTTATATTGAATATCGAAGTCGTAACCCAACAATTTCACCACCCAATTTTGTTGATCGTATGACGCTACACGTTGTTGGAGAAGGAACTTTAGACTCTTTTGATCGGTGCACATCGTGAACTTAGAACCCAACAAATACGGCCGCCAATGTTGGATAGCCAATACCAGTGCCATGAGCTCTCTTTCATAGGCTGATTTGGACAGATTACGATCACGCAGGGCCTTACTAAAGTAAGCGATTGGCCTTTTATGTTGCATTAAAACAGCCCCAATACCACAGCCCGACGCATCACATTCGACTACAAAAGGAAGAGAGAAATCAGGAAGAGCGACTGAGCGAGTATCGGAGCCGATACTAAAGCTTGTTTGAGTAATTCAAAGGCGGGGACCATAAAAAAGAGTCTTTCTTTTTGTTAAATCCGTTAAGGGGCGAGTGATAGCACCATAATTCTTGACAAATGTCTGATAATAACCGGTTAATCCCAAAAAACCCGGAAGAGCTTTCAATGTTTAGGGAACCGGCCAATCCCACAATGCCGAAAACTTCTTGGGATCCATGGCCACTCCCTTGGCGTCAATGATATGACCCAAATACTCTATAGATCGTTGACCAAAACAACACTTATTGGGATTCGCTTTAAATTGATGTAACAATAGGATCTGAAAAACTTCCACTAAATCCGCTAAATGGTCCTCCCAAGAGGGACTGTGAACAAGAAAGTCATAAAAGAATAACCACTTTTCGCCGTAAAAGGGAACGGAAAATGTCATTCATTACCGCTTGGAAGGTGGCCGGGGCGTTCATAAGACCGAACGGCATGAATAAGTACTCGTAGTGACCGTCATGAGTATGGAAAGCAGTTTGTTCAATACTAACGGGCCGCATGCGAATCTGGTTGTACCCCGATTTAAGGTCCAATTTAGAAAAATAGGTGGAACCGTGAAGCTCATCAAGTAGCTCATCAACAACCGGAATAGGATATTTATTAGGAATTGTTGCGGCGTTTAAAGCGCGGTAATCAACACACATCCGCTAAGAATTATCCTTCTTTCGTACCAAAATGACTGGACTAGAAAAAGCACTCTTGCTTGGTCTAATCATACTCATTTGAAGCAACTCTTGAACTTGTCGTTCAATTTCTGTTTTCTGAGAATGTGGATAATGATAGGGACGTACACAAATCGGTTCAGAAGTTGATAATTGAATGTGATGATCATGGGAACAAACCGGGGGAAGAGAAGTAGGAGGAAGAAAGACCTCAGCAAACTGTTGAAGGAGGGAAGACAAAGCAGAATTTTGGGAAGTGGTGGGTGGAGGAGGAGCCGAGAGGAATTCCTTATTGGAAGACGACATCAAGGTACCCTCCATAGAAAGCCACTGATGCAAGGCGGTGAGAGCAGACGGACCGGTTTGCAAGCCCTGTAATTGAACCGAAACACCCCCATAATTAAAACGCATCTAAGAGTGTTGCCAATCGTGTACCAACTCCCCCAAAGATTTGAACCACTCCAAACCCAATATGAAATCCAAGGAACCAGTGTCAAATACCAACACATCTACATAGAATGAACACGGGCCAATAGTGACCTGAAGAGAGACACACCGCTTAGATACAAACACAAAATGACCATCCCCCAATTTAATTTTGTTGCCACTGAACTTCTGAGAAGATAAGCCCAATGCCTCCACCAACCTTCTAGAGATAAAATTATGGGAAGCTCCACTATCTACCAATAAACAAATGGAAAGGCCCAACAGAGTACCTTCCAATTTCATCGTCATAGAGAGTTCAATAGAAGCCAATGAACCCGCAAACTCTCATGCATTACAGGTCCCCAGAGCACCATCCATGTCACTATCGGAAGCCGAAGACGATGCAGATTGTAGCAAACATTTCTCTCCCTGTGAAGTGTCATCCTTATCATCTCCCAATAACAAAACACACAATTTACCCTCTGGACATTTATGTGTGGGCCCGTACTGTTGACCACAGCGGAAACACAACCCCTTCTTTCGACGGTCTTCCCATTCCGTTCGCGAGAGTGATCGAACACCCCGATCTCGCGTTGAACTTGGCCCACAATCAGTTATTGGGAAAGAGAGTTTAGGGTTTAGCACAGACCTGGAAGATTCCGACTTAGGAGAAGAGACCCGTTCACTAACTTTGGACGAAAAGAAAGGCCTGTATTCAGAACGGCCCAATAACTGTGGCCCATCTTTAAGCCCAAACGTTGGGTTGCCAGTTGGGTTAAGATATTGGAAACGGCCCAAGGACGAGTGACCTGAACTGGGGTGAAGCATCAGCTCAACGTCTTTAGCCAAGTACTTGGCGTCAAGAGGTGATTGAGGACGGTGAAGACGAACACACTTCTTCACATCATCTTTTAATCCAGCAATGAAATACCCAATCGACTGTGATTCGGGCAACCGTGGAACCAAAGAAAGGAAATATTCAAAATCATCGATATAGTCATAAATGGAATCCCCCTGTTTGATTGTGGCTAACTGTTCATACGGGTTCTGAATTTCTAACCCACTGAAACGTTGAAGCAACTCTGTTTGGAAATCGACCTAGAAAATGGTAGGACAAACTTGTGTTATAATCGTAAACCAATGTTGTGCTACCCCAATCATTCTCAATCGAACCAATTGCAATCGAGCATCCTCAGTTGTTTGATTCAAATCAAAATACAAATTGGCTTCCATCCCTGTGGATCAAAACCAGAAAATTCAGGGAGTTTTACCTTTTTGACAGCCCAGGGAAGAGGAGAAACAGAATCCGAGGTGTCTGATGGACCAGATCCGGAACGGAAGCCGGAAAACGTGAGATCCCCACCGGAAGCCCCAGATCCCGACGAATCACTCATACTTTTCTTCTCCTGCCTCGACATCCACGCGAGTACTACCTTCTGAAACTCACTGGATTCTGCTCCATCCACATCTAGAGCCTGTATTGAATTACGGATATCAGCGACATTGGTTTGCAATTGTTTGATCTGAGCGTCCTGATTATCCAGCCGAGTATTGGTACGAGTTTCCATGAAAAAGAAAACAGAGAGGAAGAAATGAGCGGCAGGTCAAGGCAAGGTCGGACCAATGATGACGAACAGATGTGAATTGATTGAAAATTGAAATAAAATTGAGCTGATAGATAATAGGAAGGGAATGTTTAATTGAATGTAAAGGAATTACAAGGAAAGAGAAATGAAAATGACAGCTAACGAGTTCCAGGGTATACCCTCTCTCATGGCATGATGCCAGAGCCTACTAAACTTTAACAAAATTCATAACTGACTAATCACAATATTCCCCTCCTATTTATATTAACTTTCTCCATAAGATAATTCTTAGCCACTTTGCACTTTACCCCTTCTGGAATATACAAGTAGCTCTTTGGGGCCAACCCGATTCGTAACAAGTACTTTGATCAGTAAAAAAGTATTGCTTATCAATACACATAATGTATCAATATGTTTATTTATGTATGATGATCTAGTAGATTAACATAAGCAGGTAAATTAAGAAAAAAATATCAAGAAGATTACTCAAAACAGTTTGAAGAGGAAAACTTTACGTTACTTGTTAATATACAATTTAAAACAAATATCACATGTTAAATATCAAAACTTAATTATCATCAAAATATGTAATCAAGTAGTTGTTAACCTTGTCAACGAAGAAGGCACGTTTCTCCGGATTATCAAACTTGGAATGAACCCAAGAATTGCAAGAGACGGTAATAGGGCCGGTGGAGGGTCCTTCAATTACAACAGATTCCACAAATACCTCTTTGTGATGTTCGTTTTCAATCAAAATTGCTCCAACTGAACCAAAATCCGTTGGTACTTTAAATTCTGCTAAATATGTTATATCATTTGCGTTTTCACTAGTTCGGTGCGCATAATCTTTAACTGTATCCTTCTTTAAGCCCGTGTCTTCAACAATGAAAATTTATGAGTTAGAATTAATGAAAAAAAAATATCTTCTAAACATAGTTATATATTATAGTTAGAGTGAATTGCAACAATTGTCATTTTTCATTATACTCAATTTCAGGCGATTCCCTTTACCTTAAAATTGATGTGTTTTGTACTTTATGTTAACAAATGCTACATGGTTTGTCCTTTTAGCCTAATTCAGTAGGTTTTTTTTGTTAAGTCAGGTCACATAAGGGTATTTAAGTCTTTTTACCCACTCATTTAAAAATATTTTAACAAATAATATATTATAATATATAAGAAAAATCATTTTGTCTCCCCCCCCCACCATTTCTCTACTTCTCTCCACTGCCACCACCATCCACCACTCTAACACAACCACCACCAACCGCCACCCTCCACCACTCTCACAACGCCGCCACCACCACCCTCTACAATTGACGATGTGTTCCTATATGTTCAATCAAACCAAAAATAACTCAGATTCAAATTCAATCAAACCATAAATCACCTAATTTCGTAACTATAGTGGTGGTGGTAATGGGGGAGGGGGTCCGATCTGTTTGATCTCCAACAGATCGTCAACGATGTGATGGTGAGGGGTTCCGATCTGTTCAATCCGATTCGTGGTGGCGGTGGTGTTATTGGGTTTTAGCGGCGATTAGTAGGTGGCGGTGGTAATGGGGGTGGTAGGTTTCAGGTGGCGGGTGGAGGTGGCGATGGTTATGGAGGCGGCAGGTGCCGGTGTTGGTGGTTGTGGGGGTCCGGTGTTAATGGGGGTGGCATGGTTCAAGTGGCGGTGGTTATGGAGGTCGCAGCTGCAGGTGATGGTGGTTATGGAGGTGGTGGTGGGATAGAAGGGTAGGTGAGAAGAAGGAGAGAATGAAAGAGTAGGGGTTTTTTTGTACGTATGTATTTATGTATATATATATATATATATATATAATTTTCTTATTTTCTAAACCTTTTTAAAGTTATTTACACAATTAGTCCCTGCAAACGTTGACAAAATTACTCTCATGTGCAAGGCACATGAAAAGATTTAACGAAAAAGCTAAGTGAGTTAGGCCAATAGGACAAACCGCATAACATTTGGAAACATAAAGTACAAAACTCATCAATTTTAAAGGCAAACGACACTGCTGGAAATTGGGTATATATAATAGAAAAGTGTCCATTTTACTATGAAATTTTTCTACGGAAAAAAATGCGTCACAAATTGTGACACATTTATGATGACAAAAAAACCCAAATATTTGTAACAAATTTGCTATATAATAGTGACAAAAACCATAAACATCTAATTTTGTCACAATTTTGTTGTAAATTTGTCGAATTTTTTTTAATATATCGACTTATTAGTTAATCTACCATTTTAAATACATATTACTACTTTGTGACGTATTTTCTAGGAAAACCAATTTACTTATTAGTAGTAATAAAGATAAAGGACAATTCTTGCAGTTCAATCTTATAGTTAATTGCTCAATAGAAAATAGAACTACAGAACTATGGTATTTCTGATAGAGCCAAGTTTGAGATTGGCAACCTCCCAATAAGTAAATAAATGTAAGACAAGAATATGGATGAAGTTTTTCTGCTTAGCTTTGCAAAAGAAATGTATCATTAATTATAAGATGGACGACAGCTCAGTAACAAAGCCATTACTCTGTATGTTTTTTTTTCTTTGAACAACAACAATGGAACCTTTATTTATCAATCAAGAAACAAAAGAAACAAACGACATATAACAAGGAGCTATGAAGTCGCAGTCACAACTCAAGTACATGGTCAAGATCAAAAATCTTACATCAAGAGAAAAAATCGATCAAGCGAACTAAAAAACATAGAAACTCAAGATTATTAGGCCAAGAACGAGAAATCCTTCCACTCATTCCATGTTATCCCGGTAAACCTTGATCTTATTTTTATCCGTTCAAATGATTCCTCTTTAATCTCTTCCACAATCTTGCTTGGTTCCATGAAAGTGTCATTAAAAACTTTGTTGTTCTTGTTTCTCCATAAATTCCATGCGGGTAAGAGGTGAATAGCGTAAACTATTTTCACTTTCTTTATGGGCCCATCTGACTTTTCTAAGAATCTAGATTTAATATCCTACCTATGGTCTCTGATGGGGATATTCATCCATGCCCATAGCTGCAGCCACACTAACTTAGCTAATGGGCAATGAATAATGATATGGTTGGCCGTTTCCGATGCTAAACCACAAATCCTGCATGTATCCGAGCCGATTTGCACCCCTCTTCTCCTTAGCGACGCCATTGTTGGAATTTTTTCTTTGATCGCTCTCCATGAAAATAGGTTTACCTTCGCCGTAGCGATTTTGCTCCACTCGAAGACATTCGGATCGGTGTTTCTGTCAATGATTCCCCCCCAGATATTTCCTTAAATCCTTGATCGAGAATCCTACCATATCATTATCCTTCCATCTCCAATTGTCTTCACCTTGACCCAAGACTTGCTGTAAGAGTAGTGTTTTTAAGCCCTCCCATACAATTCTTTCTTCGTTGTAATTAGGAAGTCTGCACCACTTCCAATCCCATAGAACTCCACCTTGATTTTTTTTATAGTTTTGCTGCACCTTATTCATCTTATTTTTTGCTATGCTGAATGTAAGTGGGAATTCATCTTTTAGCGGCCGACTAGTTGCCCATGTATCCATCCAAAATAACGTTTTACCTCCATCACCAATCCTGCTTCTAAGATTTAGAACCGGTTCAATGCCTGCCTTTTTGAATTCTTCGTCTGCCCCAACGATTGTTTTCCATGTTCCTGTTAGTGATTTTTTTACCAGGATGCTTTGCGCATTCCTCCAACTACGATGCAGTGCTTCAATAACCCTGACCCATAGTTGTTCTGGCTCTTCTTTTAGTCTCCACCTCATCAATAGTGCCAGATTCATTTCTCTGATCCCCCCAATACCGAGTCCACCCATATTTTTTGCAGCCACTATCCTTTCCCACTTCATCCAGCTGATTTTATTCAAGCCCCCACACCCACCCCATAGGAAACATCTCCTGATTCCTTCAAGTGTTTTTATTACTATGTTTGGTGCTTTGTATAGGGATAAAAAATAGTTTGGACCTAATACCGATTTTACTAACGTAAGCCTCCCCGCAAACCACAGGATTTTTGCTTTTCAGCTTGACAATCTCTTGTTGAACTTATCAATTACTTCTTTCCAGTTCCCCACCCTGTTCATGTTCCCGCCAACTTTCAAACATAAATACGGGAAAGGGAGCGATCCAGTTTTGCAGAGCACTAGCGATATTAACGATTTCTACTTCATTCATCCCGATCCCATATAGGAAGCTTTTGTTGTGATTGACCTTTAAGCCCGACATCATATTAAATATTCTTAGTAATCGCCTCAGTGTTTTTATGTTATCTTCATCCCATGTGCCCATAAAAATAGAGTCGTCTCCGAAGAATAGGTGCGATAGATATGGGCCGCTATTTGGTAATTCTATCCCCGTGAACTTGCCCGATCCCAATACCTTTACCATTAATACATGGAGAGCTTCCATTGCAACCGTGAACAAAAATGGTGATAACGGGTCGCCTTGTCTTAGACCCCTCTTGTATTGAAATTCCCACGTTGGTGTCCCTTTGACTAATACCGAGGCTTTACCCGAGAACAGAATACCCGTGATCCATGTTTTCCACCTAGGGGGGAACCCCATATGGGTAAGCATCGAAATTAAGAATTTCCAGCTTAAGGTATCATATGCTTTCTCTATATCCGCTTTGAACAAAAATACCTTTTTCTTATATTTTTTTTTTTTGCCCATGACACTACTTCGCTAAGGACCAGAGGTCCGTCCACAATATTTCGGTTTGCCACAAACGCAGATTGTTCATGTGAAATTAAACTATTAAGGACCCCTTTCATTCGATTAGCCAAAACCTTGGATATAATTTTGTTAATGACATCAATAAGTGATATGGGTCTGAAATCTGATAATGTAGCCGAATCACTTACTTTGGGGATCAATGATATGAAAGAGGCACTACAAGATTTCTAAATGGATCCGTGTACGTGGAACTGCTCCATCATGTCCATTATATACTTTTCTACGTCATCCCAAAAAATTTTAACTAGGGCGAAAGTAATACCGTCGGGCCGCGGTGCCTTATCCGAACCACACTCCCAGACTGCCTTTTTTACCTCCTCCCGTGTGAACATCTCAATTAGCTGGTTTGCTGCACTTTCCAATAATTTTAAAAAACCTTCTGGTGTCATACACGGCCTCGAATCTGTGGGTTCCGAAAACATTTTTCTCATACATTCTTGAATATGTTTCATTATAGTTGGTGGGTCAATAACCCATGACCCATCAATCCAAAGCCCATTTAGTTTGCTTCTCGCCAAATTAGAGTTTACGATTATATGAAAATGCCTTGAGTTCTCGTCCCCATCCAGAATCCATTTTGCCCTTGCTATCTGTTGGTAATCTTTTGCTTTTCTACGGAACCACTCTCTAACTTTCCTTTTACAATCTCTCCATGCTTCGATTTCGTTTTCCTCCAACTCTCTTTCTTCAGCGGCTGCATCCAGTTCTTTTATCTGATAGATGGCTTCGGTGTACTCTTTCTCCTTGGCTTCTCTATTTGTTTTCCTCCATTTTTTTAACTTCGTCCTTGACAGCTTTAAGTTTGGATCCAAGTATCAGGTCTTTGAAACTTTCTTCGGTTTGATAGTGAAGGCCTCTTTACACTACCTCTTCCACACCCGGGATGTCCAGCCAACTATTGGAAAAACGGAATGGGATGGGGCCGTAATCCGTTCTACTTGTGGCTAGAATCAGTGGACTATGGTCCGAGATTACTCTCTCTAGAGCTCTTAATGATGCATTCGGCCATTTTGTCATGAAATCACTTGTTACTAAAGCCCTGTCTATCTTGCTCATCTTTTTCCCATCGCACCACAGAAACGTAAATCTCCTACTCGACATCGGATATTCTAATAATCCTATTTTTCCAATGAAATTATTAAAGTGCAATGCATACAGCTATCGAAGTTGGAGTTCCATCTGTCTTTTGGTATACGAACTTCATTGAAGTCTCCGATTAGTAGGCACATCCCTTGTATAGTTTTCTAATCGATAACAAACTATGCCAGACCCGTCTTCTCTCTGTACCGACGTTTGGTGCGTAAACGTTCACCACTGTTAATTCTAATCCTTCTATGATTAGTTCCCCTGTAACCAGGATGAAGTTTTGATCCACCAGTTCCATGTTTTTTCTAAATAAACCTGGGTTCCATATCGATAATATCCCACCTGAGCTACCTGTTGCGTCTACCTTTACGTAATCCATGGCGGATCCGTTCCAAAATTTCGGTATTCTTGCTTCCGACATGTTGCACAGTTGTGTTTCCTGTAGAGCAAAAAACCCCACATTGTTATCTTTTATGAGACTCTTAACCAAGGACGCCTTCCCCGCCCCCTGCTCCTTTCACATTCAATGATGCCCAATTCATTTGGCCATAGCATCTGCCTTTTCATCATTGATGATTTTTTTCGATTTGATTCTTTCAATTGGCCAAGTCGACCCCCAATGCAGCCCCAATTTCCTCTGTTCCCTGGAGTTCATCCTCTGTGGCATCGGCATTATCTAGGCTCTCATTGACATTACCTGAGTCCATTTTCTCCGCCGGATTCGTATCTGGTACAAGGGTGGAGTCTGATTCTACTCCATCTTCCCACTCTGGTTCGAACTCGTTTTCCAGCGAATACCGTCTTTCTTCCCACTGATCTTCCATCACCCGAATTTGTTCGCCTCGAGTCTTATTTTTTCTCAGCCTGATTTTCATCTTGTTGATTTTTTCTAGGGTTCAATCCAGTGCGACATTTAAATCAATGCCTCTGTGTTTTCTGACCTGTGAATTGCGCTTGAGAGTATTGCCTCTTACTTCAGCAATAAAACTTCTTTTCCTTTTTTTGGGCTTTTCCTTCATGATCTTTGTGTGCTTCCTGGGTCGGCCCATAATTTTCTTCAGTAAAATTGATATTCTTACCACCAAGCTCACTTGATTGCATTGAGGATTCCAACACGTGTTCGCCGACATTCCCTCCTGCATTAGTGTAATCTTCTTTGGGAAACTCATGGTTATTTACTACCTTGACCATTGTGTTTTCTGCCATCAATGCTTCCTTTTCTAACTCTTCAATATCCAATGATTTTGACTTTTCGTGTTCCCCATGTGACTGTTGGGTTAGCTCGTCATCCCCCGTCTGAACGTTCACCGGAACTTTCGAAGACTCTGGTTCTCTTTGTTGTTCCGGCACCACTAGAACCTGATTCACCGGTGTACCGGACATCGGACAATCATTGGTTTCTATGATGAAGCTTGGAATCCATGTTTCATCAAACTCAGATACCCATACATTGAAACTACTGCCCTTCCATGTAATCACAATTTTTTCATCTATCTTGTTTCCCTGGTTCACTATGATGCCAACACTTTCCATTGATAAGTTTAAGTCCTAGGTATCGGCAGTAGACCCACTTATTACTCTCCCAAACTTCCCTGCTATCTCGTTCATGACTGTTTTACTCCATAGTTGCACAGGTACACCTTTGATTAACACCCAAACCAGTCTTTGATACGGTATCACTTGACCATCCCAGATATGCAGGTCTTCCAACTCACTAACCCATGCCTCTCTTGCTCCTTCCAAGAATTCAAGCGTCGTGTTATCCTCCTTAAACATTGCTAAAAAAAACTCAAACCTCCGATAAACCTTAGGAGGCCACCCTTGCTTCTTGCCTGTTCCTTGAGACTGCGAGCTTTCTTCAAACCTTGAAATTCTTTGCAGCATCCAACAAATGATCTACGCCTCCATGTATTGACTGTATCCGCGTCATGGTGAAAGTGAATCACCTTGCTATCTCCTGGTGACTCATTAGTTTTTTTAAATGCTATATGTCCATTTATGTTCATGAAGAAGTTCTATTCCTTAAAGAATGAAAATGCACAAGAACCTTTATTTGGTTAGGTGTTCGTGAACAAGATTAATGTTAAACGAATGAAGATGATCAATGTTCCATCCAGTTCGCTTCGTTTACAACCCTAGCTACAATCATTCTAAGACCAAATTTCACGTATCTACTTTCAAATGCATATAAACAAGTCATCTCAATGAACACATCATAGTTTTACCATATTTTAAACAGATAATCCCCCCCGGTGGTACATCCCTTTTTAAAACTATTTCATATGTGTTTCTGTTTACGTTCTTGTTAAAATGACATTTTTCGTGAGAAGTATGAGAAAACACAGGAATTGAGATACAGGCATCATGTTTTGGACTTAAACATAATGTCTGGGTTGTTTTAGTAAGAAAAACACCAAACATAACAATTTGAGAAACAATGCAATGAAGGTTAAGTTTTAAGCCTAGACACCATGCCTAAGTTGAGATCATAATGGCTACATGTTAATTCATATGCCTTATCACACTTCTTACGAAAAAAAAAACGTTCTTTTTATAGGAACCTCACCTCATATATATAAGGTTGGGTTTATTTAAGATTTCTAAATAATTACATAACTTCTAATAAACAATAATTCTATTTGTATATTTTTATATGTAACATTATTTAATGGTACTTTTAACATTTGTTATATGCAATTTTATGACTAAATACATGTTAAGAGTAGTTTTATCATTTTTATAGGTAATTTTATGGTTACATATATGTAAATTAGTTCTTTTACACATGTAAATTAGTTATTACACATATGTAAACTTGTGGTTGTATATATGTAATCATAAAAATATATATATAATAAGTGATAAAAGAAACCTTAAATAATGATAAATATAAAAACAATTAAATACATAATTGTTAATTAAAAGTTCAGAAAGTTCTCTATGTATGTATGTATGTATATATATATGTATATATATATAAATATATATATATATAGGGTCAGGATTTAGAGAAAACGATGGAAAGTGTGAGAACGGTGAGAACACTTATGAATCGTCCGACCAAAACAATCTATGGACTTGATTGGCGCGGTGGCGTTTTCGTAAATAACATCAATTTTATTACGTGGACGCGCTTCATTAAGAGTAAAAAAGTCTTTTGACTTCTCCTCACAAAATGCCATCTCCTGAAATAAAACGCTAAACAAAAAGCACACACCATTCTAACTAAAAACGCCATTAGATATAAAACGCCAAACTTAATTATAATTAAATCCCGCCTAAAAAAAAACCACCAAAAAATCCTATATATAGAATATCTCAGACCTTCAATTAAAAGCACACACAAAACCCCAAACGCCATATCTAATATATACCATTCGTCTTAGAAACGCCAAAAACCCAAACATCAAATATCTTCTAAACGAAAACGTTTATTTCAAATTCAGTTTGGTTGTTTGTAAGGTTTCACTCAATGTAATGGATAAAAATCCTTAAGTGAGGATATTGTCCATTTCATTGAGTAAAATCTTATTGACTTTATCCTCAACTTCCATCCAATTTATAACGCCAAAACATACAAAAACATTATTGATGTTTGCTGTCAATAAAGTTTAGCTGTATGGGGTGGACAACATTGTCAGTTATCTTTCTTAACCGAGGATTAACAATGTTGTCCATCTCATACAACAAAACATTATTGATTTTAGCATGATCAAATTTTGAGGTTTAATGTGCTTTTATTTAGTGGCGTTCTTTTTATCGGTAAAACGCCAAATTAAAAAATCAAACATCGTTCATTGGAAAATTCAAGATTGTTGGCTGAAGGGTGTAAAGTCAATAACATTTTGCTGCATGAGATGGACAAATATTCAAGAAAAAGTTGCTGATGACAGACTTTGTGCTTCCAAATGGCCACAAAAAAACTACTTGAAAAAAAATGAATCATACGAAAGTCGAACCAGCCGGTTAAGATGATTCAAAAAAGAATTTTCGTTTTCGTTTTCAGTTGATTGTTATATAATAAAAACGTCATATATAAT
This sequence comes from Helianthus annuus, assembly GCF_002127325.2. Lineage (NCBI taxonomy): Eukaryota > Viridiplantae > Streptophyta > Magnoliopsida > Asterales > Asteraceae > Helianthus > Helianthus annuus. The sequence continues at coordinate 163,780,387 of NC_035443.2, forward strand.
AAAAATGCCAGACAGCCAAATGCTTGTTAAAACGCTATCATGCCGTAAAACGCTCCAAAAACTCCCAAACTATAATAAAATTTCTTTGGAAAAGTATTATAAAAACCCCAAAAAATAAAAAAAATAAAAACCAAACTTGAAAATGTAACTAGAAACAATAACTACAAAGCAGTAAAAATGAAGAGACGGATAATTTATTATATCAGAATCTAAAACGCCAAACTTGAAAGACGGGACGTTTTACAGACTTCAGACAGAAAAGCTTATCAAAAACATTAATTGCAAACAGTAACTGAAACGACGAATAGTTTATTATAATAATGCACCGCCTAACCTACGCCGCCTAAAGAAATCCTATAAAATAATACCTCTTAGCAACTTCCATTTAATCAAACCAAAAAAACAAACGCCAATACTACTAAATACCACTCACTGTAAAATGCCAAAAAATTAAAAAAATCAAAGATAGATAATATGCTTTCTTGTATATTCAGTATTGTTCTTCCTGAAGTTTCACTGAATAGATTGTTAGCTGAGGGTAGTAACTCAGTAAGTTTTTGTTGCATGAGATAGACAAATCTTCAAGAAAAAGATACTAATGACAATCGAATGTCATTTTGTGTTCTTAGATCTTGAATAAGGCTTGGATGAGGAGAAGAGATCAAAGACACTAAAGAGTGGGATGATTATAAAGATGAAGATCAAGATTAAGAAAAAGCAAAAAAACCACTCACACGTCATAGATCTATGTCCCCAAACATCCACAAAAAGCCACTTCAATAGACGAGCAGGCAAAATAATCAAACCGATGGGTTTGTTAAGTTTTACATAAAACGTCATATATTTGGTGACAATTATTGTACTATTAAAGAAGAGAGAAACTTATGACAGTGAAGATTGTGAAGAGAGATCCGAGTAGGATTTTTAATTTATTTTCTTTGCTTCTATTTTTTCCCTGTGGTTGTAGTATAATCTTACAATTGTAAAACGCCAAAATGTATATAAAAACTAATAGAACAATGGGCAATCTTATTTAAAACGCCTTGAAAATCGCCGTTCAGATAGATTTCCTGACCCGCTGGGGTTCCAATGGTATACGATTTGAAAAAACGCCATAAACGCCATAAATTCCAAAATGTTACTACAATGAAACCATTAAACGCCATTAGTTATTGAATTTGGTTAACGCCAAAAATCTTAAACCCCAAAAAATAAAACAATATTGTGAAAAGCGGAACTGGAAAAGAAGAAGATAAAATGACAAAAAAGCCCATACGCCCTAATTATATCGCGCCCCACGTGTTGGGCCAGGATGCGTTCTCACCTCTCACACTTTTGAGCGTTTTCTTCTGATCCCGTTCCTATATATATATATATATATATATATATATATATATATATATATATATATATATATATATATATATATAGGATTAGGTTCAAGAGTGATTTTGAATGATAAGTAGGCCTATATACATGTTTTTTGTTAGTTATATCTAACGGTTTGGTTATATTTGTCACTTTATGATATAATATGTTGTTTGGTATGTTATAAGGGTGTTGATGTACATGTGCATAAAGTGAAAATATTATACATATTGGTAGAGCAGGCAATTACAACCCGTTCCATCATTTATGGGTCAGTTCGGGTCAGAATTTCTATGTTTTGGGTTCATCTGGTTAACAAAAAAATAAAGAACGGGTCATTCTGGACATCAAACGAAATCTTAACAAGAAAGAGCGGATCAAATTGGGTCAAGGCATTCTGACCAACGGGTCAGAACGGGTCAAGGCAGGTAGGTGACCAACGGGTTGTTCAACACCTCTGCCGCCCATGTCTCCGACTAACACCGTCGTCGTGTACAGTTCCGTCTACCGCCGTGGTCGTCGCCCTGCCTACCACTGTCGTCCATGTCTTCGTCGTCCACCGTTGTTCCCACCTCCGTCTAACATCGTCGTCGGCCACCGTTGTTCACGCCTCCGTCTAACACTGTCGTCAACATTGCTTCGTTAAACAGAAAATAAGAAACCTTGATTCTGAAATTTAAAATTCTTTCTTCTTGGATTAGCAACCGACTTAACCAAACACGCCATCTATTTCCACATTTCTATTTAACAAATTAACATTATGCTTGTTTTTTTGATTGTTAACCAGGTGTGTGTAAACTTTAAAGAAGATATGAGTAGAGAGAGAAAGAAATCTGTGGGTTATGAAACCATTTGCTTCTTTTAACCTACTTTGCTTATAAATTATAAAATATTCAATACAATTTTGTGGTACAAAACTTCACGTACCTTTTTATTTTTTATTTCAGTTATTAACTTTTTTATATTATTCTTTTTATTTTAATTTATCCCACATTTTTTTTTTCAAGATCTCTTGCATCTGACACACAAATGAACATATGCATTCATGTAATATAGTTCTTTTTTAACAAATACATTCAACATTTTAACTGAGAAGATAAGGATATAAAGTAAAGTTAACTCGTTTTGACCCATCATCTGACCCAACTCAACCCGTCTATTTTGTCAGGTCTTTATTATTGCGATGGCTAAATATATATATTGCCTTATAACTTATGATGGTTACTATGCAAAAGTTTGTTTGTTTTTTTGGAGATTTATTGGTCTTAAGAGTATGAATTAACATTTTTAAACCAACCCGACCCAACCCGACCCGAAACCCGTTATGACCCGGACCCATTTTGACCCGAACCCGTTTCGACCCGAACCCGTTTCGACCCGAACCCGCTTCGACCCGAACCAAAACAACCCGTTTTTTATATGACCCGTTCTGACCCGAACCCGTTTCGACCCGAACCCATATCGACCTGTGACCCGACCCGACCCGACCCAACCCGTTTGCCAGGTCTACATATTGGTATTGGTATGTATTAAGGATAGTAAGAGGTAATGATAGTGTATTATGGATGGTATGATAGATGAAAAGAAAAGTGTATTCAAAGTAGTGTATCAAAACACGTTATATCATTTTCATACATATAGATGCACATGTGCATTTCTAATATTGGTAATGTAAAAAGTAGTGTATTAGGGATGATAGTGTAAATGAAATTGAAATTGCCTAATACTGATAATGTATTACGGAATTTGTCAAAGAAATAATACATATGCACATGTGCATCGATAATTGTTGCTCGAATTTTTTAGTGACGAAATATAGCGGTTATTTAAAAAAAAAGTATTTCAAAGTTGTGTGTTTTTTAGATTTTTTTTAGATATTTTTTGGTTGTGTTCATATTGGTTGTCGCAATAAAGGGTAGTTCCAAACAGATTCTTATCCATTATATACATATCTATATCTATACTATTATAAAAAGAAGAAGTGATGTACAAGATGGTAATTTTGCCACACGTATCAATTTTAAAGCAATATGTACAAGGTGGTTAAAGACATTTAAGTTGCCAGTTCTCCAAAATTTTAAGACACCCTGAGGGGTAAATTAGGGTTTTCACCCATTGAATTGAATGGGATTCGATGCTGTCCTGCAAATGAAGCGTCTCTTTGGGGGATTTCAGTATATAGATGATTGAATGAATGTTTCAGTTTCAGATCGGTTGAATTCCTTCAATCCTACTTTAATTCATCTTCTGGTTCGTCTCACCGTATGAATCTACCGGTGATGGTGGCGAAGGGTTTTTTTAAACCCCTAATCGACTTCCAAAATTGTGAGTAATCAAGGAATACCTTATATCGAATGGATTTGTAACTGATGGAGAGAAATCGATAGAGAAAGGGACTGAAATTAGGGAGCTGCCGACGGTAGCGATCAGAATTTACGAATCAATCAATCTTCTTCAACACTCCTATTTCGACATCAGAACATCCAAAACTTAATCGTGCTCCTTCTACAACATTCATCGACTCTCACTCAGGATTTGAAAGTCAGGTTAATTTGCTGAATTAATTAGTTTCTTAGTCAAACTCATATGTCTACTTTGCTAAATTTGTAATTAATCCGCAAACCCTATGTTAACGGTCACCATGAATTCGTCTGGATTTCTAATCAAATCGTGATTAATTCACAAACCCTAGGTTATCTATTGATTTATCTGAATGAATTTATCTGAATGAATGTTAATTAATTCACAAGCTACGACTCTCACTGTAAGTATTTTGATCAATTGAATTGGTTTTGAGATTCAAATTTAAGTGTAGTTTATGCAGAGTTTTGTTAACAGGTTGTTCTGACATGTAAGGTGACTCTTCTCTGAGAATTTCACAAGTTTTTCTGATGGATTTATTATGTATGAAAGAGTAAATGTGTGTGTATTCATAGGAACATGGCAATCTGAGTCTTTTTCTTTGTCTAATAACTTTGCAGGAAACAAGAAGAGCAAGGAAGATGACAAGCCCATATCTGATATGTTTGTTTACTGATTGTGAGTTTTTGCTACTTTATTTGGATTGACATTTACCATGTGAGTCAATATCCGATGTTTACTGATTGTGAGTTTCCGATACTTTATATGCATTGAGCGACTTGTTTAAATGCTTTTTTATTCGGTTTTTTACAAAGGAAATCAGTTTGTTTGGTTTTATACAGTTCATATAAGCTAATGTTTTTTAGGTATACATCTGCTTGTAACCCTATGCATTGAAGTCGACTCCAACCTGAAACTGGTTTTAACAAAATTACCCAAAATGTGCACCTCTACCCTCATCCATTAATGTCACCAGTCCTTCAGCAAAAAGGTTGCTAAAGATTCAAAAAGAAAATGTTTTTAATGTGGCAGAACCGGTCGGGTCGATAATGATTTTTTATCGGTCAGTTTTAGTGTTAAAAAGTGTCAACACGCCAAACGGGTCAGCGAGTTTGTGACTTCAGCTATATTGATCTTGTGTTTTGAGTTTTGAAATCTATTAGGGTTAGGTTCCTTGATTGTATTTTGTTTGTTTGTTTTGATGCCGGAGCGAAAAATCAGTTACAAGGTTTTGAATGATAGAGAAAGCGTGAAAGATCTAAAGCATGAAGTGGATAGTTTTTGCTCAGTTACTGTCATGATGATTTAAGTTATCCTGTCTTTATTAACAGGATGTGTCAGGAAAAGCGTTGCAGGGCTCTAATATTCGCAAGATGGTATTTGGTGCACGCTCGTTTGCAACCAAACACTCCTTTTCTACTAATAAAGGTATGAGTCAGGCTGCTAAGTTTCTTTTTTATCTTATGGGAAACGTTGCATAAATACTTATGAGAAGCTTCGAGAACAGGAAAAAAACAAAAATAAATTTAAAGACACGGCTTAAGAAGAAGGTTGAAGAGTCTCCGCCTTGGGTTCAGAATTCACTCACTTTTGTAGAGCTTCCTGAAAAGATTATCATTCTCAGAAGATTGTTTCGGTTTACGTTTATGGCGTTTTGGAGTGTGATGAACTCTGCCAAGGGTGGTCCCGCATTCCAGGTTTGATGTTTTTTTTTCTTGTACTTTTTGAAGCACTTGTGGGCTGTTTGGATATTCACTTTGGTGTAGTGATTATGTGATATTAGACAATTAGATGCATAATTAATTAATAAACATAGTGTAGAAGATAGCGTTTGGAGCTGCAGATAGCCAGATGCAATATAAACAATTTTTCTTTAAGTTAGGTGTAAAATATAAATCAACTTATAATGTAATATCAATTTTAGCAACCAACCTCAATATAAATGTAAATGGCTGATGTGACTTGTTCACACCATACCAGCCACCATATATACAAAAAATGCTTCTATGAAAAGAACAGTATTAATTTTTTGGGTAAAGAACAACAGTATTAATCTTTAATTACAAGGGATCAGCTCATCTATACTAAACGGGTTAAAACTGAAATCTTTTTTATTTGACCCGTTTGAGATAAAACAATTTCCTTTTTTAAACCCGTTTGAGATAAAATACTAACCGGATCATACTAAAAGCGTTAAAACTGCAGTTTCTTTTTATTTGACCCGTTTGAGATAAGACAATTTCCTTTTTTAAACCCGTTTGAGATAAAATACTAACCGGATCATACTAAAAGCGTTAAAACTGCAGTTTCTTTTTATTTGACCCGTTTGAGATAAAACACTAACCGGATCAACTCATTCATACTAAACGGGTTAAAACAGCAATTTCTTTTTATATGACCCGTTTGAGATAAAATAATTTCCTTTGTTGTGCTTGGTAGTGTAACAACCTATGAAAACAAAACATGATGCTCAGAGACTGATGAACTTGACTATGCTAATGAAGGTAACTATATACTACTTAACTAATTATGCTTGTTTTTTTATTTATTTTCCACTTAACCCTCAGCTGCACTTGTGCGAAAATTTTATTGAATTGCTTCACGTGACGGGAAGATTGGTATCTTTTAGTTACACAAAATATGAAGTAAACCGGATGATGGAGGCTGAAGACGTACAAGACTAACGTAATATGGTCTTTCCAATGTTTTTTATGTTTAAAGCTCGCGAAATCTTTTTTTTTTTGTAGTTGCAAGAATTTTGTTGAAGTTATGTAACTTAGCTAATTAAAAAGTGTTACAGTATATAATAGATATAATCAAATATAATCAAAGTATATTTACCGGTATATGTTTTTCTTCTAAATACTTGCACATAGTTAAGTGGTTAACATCCTTTAGCATGAAATCCTTGATTATAGGCATATATTGTTTTAAGAGATTTCTATCCATAAGCATCATATTTGATTAAAGATGCATATTTCCCGAAAAGGAAACCCACTTTTAACCACTCACTTGAAACCTCAGGTTTATAGATCCATATCGTGGGTAAAATATGTAAAACCCGTCGCGTAATGTGCGGCCAACAAACATAAATACCCGCGGCAACGCGCGGGCATTCCCACAAGTGTGTATATATATATATATATATGCTAATTATAAGGAGAAAACCCACTCCAGTTGACTAAACCCTGAAAACTCACACATATGGCTAGGATTGAGCCACATCACCTTATGTATAAAAATGAGACAAGGGTAATTTCGTCATTTTCCCCTAATGTTGACTAGATGTGTATGAGAGACGGCACAATGTTTGGTGTTTGCTTCTTTTCTCCTCTGGAGTATTAATTATGAATTGTACTTGCCCCTCATTCTTCTTTCCTCATAACCATTTTCCAGCTTTTTTTGTGCAGACATTTCTTCTTAAATCATACACACCTCTCTCTCTCTTAATCACACACACTTCTCTTTATCTCTCTTAAATCACACAAACTTCCAGATCTAAATCAACCACCAGAATTCCTCATCTTATCAAAATCATTCATAATCAATCACCAAAACTCTAGATCTACAAGCGTAACAACCCGGTGACGGTGTAGTTCAAGATCCGGTTTCTTGGCAAACGAAATATTCATCGATCCACCATAAATCATCACCAAAACCCCTGTTTTTCTTTGCGGATTTAGTTCTTTGAGTGGTTCAATAGATTTGTAAGGTGGGCTCGGGTAATTCCTCGACAAGGGTTTCAAGATCCGATGGTGGTTTCAAGATCCGGCGGTGGTTCCAGATCTAAAAGATCCTCCAGATCCATAAGTATGTTTGTTTTCAGGGTTTTTTTTTTCAGATTTGCATTTTTTTGTGTTTTATAGATCTTCATTTTTTGTGATTTGTAGATCTGCAACTTTTTTTATTTTTTTGTTCAAGAAGCTGAATGTTTTTTAGTTCTTGTTTTCTGGATATGTTGTTTTTTATTACTGATTTTTTCATTTTTTTTTTGTGTAAAATTTGTTCTTATGTAAACAATTTGATTTTCTTTTCAGATCGGAACAAATGGAAACAATTTGATTTTAAGTTCTTATGTATTGGATTAAAGTCTAAGTTACTTTCTTGTTTATTGTTATGATGATTGAATCTAAAAAATCTATTGTTGTTTGATTTTTGTTAATAAAGTTATATTTTTAGATGCATGTTATATTTTTGATGTAACAATTCTCATAACAATTTTATGCGTCTTAGTTATGAAACTCCAAGATCTAGGCTTTTTTTATGTAACACTATGTAACCGGGAGTTAGAAATGTAACAATCAAAGAAAAAAAGCATGTTATATTTTTTGTGTTACCTAAATAATGCCAGTTACGTTTTTTTGTGTTACATAAATAATGCCCGTTACATTTTTTGTAACAATCAAATCAAAAATGTCTGTTACATTTTTTTTGTTACATAAAAAATGTAACAATCAAAGAAAAAATGTTTGTTACATTTTTTGTGTTACAGAAATAATGCACGTTAAAGAGAATAAAGTGCATTGTCACACTTTTTTAAATTACTGTAAAAATAAAGTCTGTTGGTACATTTTTTTCCAAGTTATATGTTACGTTTCTATGTAACACTTGTAATAAAACCAAAAAAAAAAAATATGTTACAAAAATAGATTATCATATACACTTTTTTTAAATTACTGTAGAAATAATGTCATTTACATGTAACAAAAAAAGTGTTATATATGTGACGTAAATTTGATCATGTAAAAATTGTAGTGTACGTACCAACATGTAATATCTTTTAGTAGGAAGACGACTTTTGTAAACATGTGATGTAATATAACACTTTGTGTCGGACGAGAAAGAAAAGAAAACGCGTTACACTTTTATGTATGTGGATATCGGCGATATCCTTTAAATGGTAACGTTTTTGTACATTTTTTGAAATTATACAGAAAATGTAACGTTATTTGTAGAATGTAACATTAATAAGATGGTACATATAATGTAACCTTATTCAACGTGTATATCCA